>NC_045030.1:90179354-90193054 GCF_008632895.1 Mastomys coucha
AGTGCTAGGGGCTGGGGAGAGAAGAGAGAGAAGAGGGAGAAGAAGGAGATGAAAAAGGAGAAAGGGAAGGGAAAGAAGGAGAAAGAGGTAGAAAGAAAAATAAAAGTACAAGGTTCTTGAATAAACTGCTTGGAGAAGAGTTCATGGTTGCTTCCTTATTTCCGCTGGTCGGTGAGGCAGCAACAAGCTCTACTCTTCTTCCAGCCTGCTTCATACCCAGGCAAGATCAGCAGCCAGGTACCCACCCACATGACACAGCATGTTTGCCTCTCAGGAGGTCCCCAGTAACCAAAGGTATGAAGACCCAGCTGACATTGGGCCCACCTGCCCTGCTGAGCTCCATCTTCCTACTGGTCAGCTTCTCTACCAGGGCCAGATCAGCGAGCCCAATACCATGCCATACCCAACAGCTTGTCTGACTTCTAGGAAGCCAAAAATAAACAGGGACACAGCCTGCTTGCCTCCCAGGAGGTTTGCAAGAGCTAGGGACACAGGAAGCCTGTTTAAACAGAGACACAAGAAGCTCATCCTAACAAGAGACAGCACTGCCTGCCTTAAAGGAGACTGGCTCTACCTACCTCCAAGGAAGCCAGCTCTAGTAAGAAACTCAGGCCAGTTAATATCAGAGATACCCAGATGGCCAGAGGCAAGTGCAGAATCATAAGAAACAGAAGCCAGTGCAATCCAGCACCATAAGAACCCAGTTCTCACACCAGAGCAAGCCCTGGATAACCCAACATTCCTGAAAAGCAAGATAATGACATAAAATTTCAGCTCATGAATGATGTGTTTATAAAAAGATAAAAAGAATGGGGACATGTTCTATGGAGGTGTGGTGAGGTGTGGAGAAAGGGGGTGTCTCAGTGGGCTCATGCTGAGGCACCTATTCCCCTTGAGGGAAATGATCAAACCTAAGGATAATAGGAATAGAAGAGGGTGAAGATTCCCAGCTCAAATGGTCAGAAAACATCTTCAAAAGAATCATAGAAGAAAACTTCCCTTACTTAAAGAAAAATAAGGCCATAAATGTAGAACCATACAGAATAGGATCTGACTTCTTAAAAGAGTCTCTAAAAGACAGAATATCCTGGACAGATGTCATTCAGACACTAAAAGAACACAAATGCCATCCAAGGATACTATAACCAGCAAAACTCTGAATCACAATACATGGAGAAACTAAGATATTCCATGGAAAAACCAAATTTTAATTCCAATGGTTGGCTGTGAGCATCCACCTCTGTATTTGCCAGGCTCTGGTAGAGCCTCTCAGGTGACAGCTATATCAGGCTCCTGTCAGCCTGCACTTCTTCACATCTACAATAGTGTCTGGGTTTGATGACTGTATATGGGATAAATTCCCAGGTGGGAAAGTCTCTGTATGGCCTTTCCTTCAGTCTCTACTCCACACTGTCTCCATATTTGCTCCTGTGAGAATTTTGTTCCCTTTTTTAAGAAGGAACTATGCATTCACAATTTGGTCTTCCTTCTTGAGCGTCATGTGGTCTGTGAATCATATCTTGGGTATTCTGAGCTTTTGGGCTAATATTCACTTATCAATGAATGCATACCATGTGTGTTCTTTTGTGATTGGGTTACCTCACTCAGCATCCAGAGAAAGAATTTCATGAAGTCATTGTTTTAAATAGCTGAGTAGTACTCCATTATATAAATGCACCACATTTTCTGTATCTATTCCTCTGTTGAAGGACATCTGGGTTCTTTCCAGCTACTGGCTATTATAAATAAGGCTGATATGAACACAGTGAAGCATATTTCCTTGTTATATGTTAGAGAATATTTTGGGTATATATATACCCAGGAGTGATATAGCTATGTCCAATTTTCTGAGGAACCACAAGACTGATTTTCAGAATGGTTGTACCAGCTTGAAATCCCACCAAAAGTGGAGGAGTGTTCCTCTTTCTTCACATCTTTTCTAGCATCTGTTGTCACCTGAGTCTTTGATCTTAGCCATTCTGACTGCTGTGAGGTGGAATCTCAGAATTGTTTTGATATGCATTTCCCTGATGACTAAGGATGTTGGGCATTTCTTTATGTATTTTTTGGCCATTCAATATTCCTCGGTTGAAAATACTTTGTTTAGTTCTATACCCCATTTTTAAGAGGGTTATTTGATTATCTGGTATCTAACTTCTTGAGTTCTTTATTTATATTGGGTATTAGCTCTCTATCAGACGTAGGATTAGTAAAGATCTTTTCCCAATCTGTAGCTTTCTTTTTTGTTATATTGATGGTATCCTTTACCTTACAGAAGCTTTGCAATTTTATGAGGTCCCATCTGTCAATTCTTGATCTTAGAGCCTAAGCTATTGGTGTTCTGTTCAGAAAATTTTCTCCTGTGCTCATGTGCTCAAGGATCTTCCCCACTTTCTTTTCTATTAGTTTCATTGTATCTGGTGGAGGTCCTTGATCCATTTGGACTTGAGTTTTGTACAAGGAGATGAGAATGGATGGATTTGCATTCTTTTACATGCTGACCTCCAGTTGAAGCAGCACCATTTGTTCAAAATGCTGTCTTTTTTCCACTGGATGGTTTTAGCTTCTTAGTCAAAGATCAAGTGACTGTAGGTGTGTGGGTTCATTTCTGGGTCTTTAGTTCTATTCCATTGATCTTTCTGCCTGTCTCTGTATCAGTGCCATAGAGTTTTTTTCTTTTTTTTTTCTTTTGAGACAGGGTTTCTCTGTATAGTGCTGGCTATCCTGGAACCCACTCTGTAGATCAGGCTGGCCTCAAACTTAGAAATCTGCTTGCCTCTGACTCCCAAGTGCTGGGATTAAAGGCATGTGCCTAACACTGCCCAGCTACAGTTTTTAATAACTATTGATCTGTATACAGCTTGAGGTCAGGGTTGGTGATTCCCCTGGAAGTTCTTTTATTGTTGAGAAAATTTTTCACTATCCTATGTTTCTTGTTATTCCACATAAATTTACAAATAACTCCTTCTAACTCTATGAAGAATTGAGTTGAAATTTTGATGGGGATTGCATTTAATCTGTAGATTACTTTTGGCAAGATGGCCATTTTTACTAAGCCAAATTTAAACAATATCTTTCTACTAATCCAGTCCTACAGTGGACACTGGAATGAAATCTCTAATACAAAGAGGGTAACTATACCCAAGAAAATATGATAAATAAAACATTTCAAAGCAAACACAAAAAAAGAGAATCATACACACATCACATCACATCATCTCCAGCAACAAACATAACAGGAACTAACAATCATCTGTCATTAATATCTCTCAATATCAATGAACTCATTTCCCCAGTGAAAAGACATAAGCTAACAAAAGCTAAATCCATAATTTTGCTGCATACAAGAAACACACCTCAATGACAAAGACTGACACTACCTCAGAGTAAAAGGCTAGAACAAAGTTTTCCAAGCAGAAGTTTCCAAGAAACAAGGTGGGGTTGCCATTCCATTATCAAATAAAATGTAGTTTCAACCAAAATTTATCAAACAATACTTCATTTTTATCAAAAAAAATCCCCCAAGAGGAAGTTTCAATTCTAAACATTTGTGATCCAAATGCAAAAGCACCCACATTTATAAAAGAAATGTTACTAAAGCTCAAAACACATGTTGAATCTTAGACTATAAAAGTGGGAAATTTCAACACACCGTTCTCAACAATGGACAATTCATTGAAACAGAAACTCAACAGAGACACAGTGAAACTAATAGAAGTTATGCAGTAAATGGATTTAACAGATATTTATGGAACAATTTACCCCAAAACAAAACAAGAGAATACACCTTCTTCAAGGTACCTCATGGAACTTTCTCCAGAACTGACCATATGATCAGATATAAAACAAGCCTTAACAGATACAAGAAGTTTGAAATAATCCTATGCATTCTATTGGATCACCAAGGATTAAGGCTAGACTTCAATGAAACAAACAAACAAACAAACAAACAAAAAAACAACAAGAAAAAGCCCACAAACTCATTGAAACTAAACAACTCTCTGCTCAGTGATAACTTGGTCAGGGATGAAATAAAGAGCAAAATCAAGGACTTTATAGAATTTAGTAAAAATGAAGACACATCACACCGAAACTTATAGTACTCAAAGAAAGCAGTATTAAAAGAAAAATTTATAGCACTAAGTGCTTTCATAGAGAAATTGGAGAAATTTCATATAAGCAACTTAACAGCACACCTGAAAGTTCTAGAGCAGAAAGAAGCAAACACACCAGAGAGGAGTACACTGCAGGAAATACTCAAACTCAGAGCTGAAATCAACCAAGTAGAAACAAAGAGAAATATACAAAGAATCAACAAAACCAAGAGCTGGATAATCGACAAAATCAATGAAGTTAGTTAAAGACTTAGCCAAACTAACTAAATGATGCAGAGATAGTATCAAGTGCATTTAAAGTCCATTAAAACTTCTGAATAAAGCATATGTAATTTATAAGTATATGAAAAATATGTAGGTATTCTGATAAGGAAGATACATTTATTAACAGTTTTACCATAATACATAATTTAGGCACTCCATTCCAGCCAATAAAGCAGGTAGGATAATCACAAATCTTTACATGTCACTTAGCTCCTCCATGTTCAACTCTCAAGCCTCATCTCCCACTCTATAGCAGACCTTCTCTAAATCTCCTCCCTCTCTATCTCTATCTTGAGGGGAATAATCAGATCATAATGGAACACCTGGCTATTTCCTCTCTTTGGACCAGTTCAACTCCCCAAAGTCTATCCTCATTCCTAATTATCTGCTCTCAATACCATATCAATAACATGATTCCCCAGTGGCCACACCTATTAGGATACCAGAAGAATTGCCTACCAGACAATGCACAGCAACCACATTCTCCTAAGTTCCATGGAGGCCACAGAGGTCAAGAAACAAAACATGTACCTAAGAAAAGACAAGCAAGTCATCAGCACCTACAGTTACAATCTTTCCAAACCCAGATGCCTACATATCAGCTTAAAAAACCATCAGTAACAGCAAGGATAATATGTTGTCACTAGAGCCTAGCAACCCTACTGCAATAGGTGCAGCTTATTACAACAAAGCAGAGGCACAAGTAAAAGACCATAAATATTCCTTACATATATGATATAGGTCCTTAAAAAGGAAATTAATAAGTCTCATAAATAAATCTATGAGCTCCTCCCCTGAGCTCCAAACCCAGAACCACAACACTGGCAGAAGACTTCCACTATACAGGAGGCAAAGCCAGTAGTAGGAAACCCAGGTAAGACACCATCCACTGTCCACAAATATCTCTTAATTTCCAAACAGCAGTTCCCAACATCACCCCTCCTGTTTCACAACTCTGGCAGAAGACTCTACAGGAGGTAACACCAATTCTAGGAACCTCAGTCTCTAACAGCACCACTTCTCCTAGGCTCAACATTCCAGCTCAAACCCTGGCATAAGACACCTACTGTATGGGATGCCACCCAGGAAATAAGAAGCCCAGAAGAGATGATTCTTGGAATCCCAGAGGCTACACCCATACCCAGATCCCTAGAGGTCATTCCCCTTCCCAGAATCCCAGAATCACAGAGACAAAATGCTACCCAAAACCCCAGAAGTCATGTAAACCCTCAAATCTAAATAGAGACATTACACTGGGCCTAAAAATACACTAGTCATCAGAATCCCAGGCGACTTAGGCCGGAAAACCAGAGAAGAATCAAAGAAAAGGAAAGAAACATCTAACATACATACATCCGACAAAGATAAAGTCAGAAATCTGAACCTAAATTTATAATAATTCCAAACCCAGATGACTAGAAGCCAGTTTAAAAACACAATGAACTCATGATGCCCTCATTCTTAATAGCTGAGTAGTATTCCATTGTGTAAATGAACCACATTTTCTGTTTTCATTCTTCCATTGTGTGACATCTGGGCTGTTTCCAGTTTCTGGGTATTATAAATAAGGCTGTTATGAACATACTGAAGCATAAGCCCTTGTTGCATGGTGGGGAATCTTTTGGGTATATGCCTAGGAGTGGTATATCTGGGTCTTCAGGTAGATCTATTTCCAATTCTGAGGAACTTCCAGATTGATTTTCAGAGTAGTTGTACCTGTTTGCAATTCCACCAGCAATGATAGAGTGTTCCTCTTTCTCAGCATTCTCACAAAAATATGCTGTTACCTGAGTTTTTGATCTTAGTAATTCTGATTGTTGTAAAACAGTAATCTAAATAAGGTCATTTTGATTTGCATTTCCCTGACCTCTAAGAACTTTGGACATTTCTTTAGGTGCTTCTCAGCCATTGAAGATTCCTCTGTTCTGAATTCTCTGTTTAGTTCTATACCCCATTTTTGATTGGGTTGTTTGTGGGTTTTTGTTGTTGTTGTTGTTAGTTTCTTGAGTTCTTTATATATTTTGGATATTAGCCCTCTATCTGAGGTGGGGTTGTTGAATTTTTTTTCTCCAAACCTATAGGTTGCCAATTTGTCCTATTGACTATGTTTCTTTGCCTTACAGAAACTTTTCAGTTTTCTGAGGTCCCATTTATCAATTCTTTATCTTAGAGCCTGAGTCATTCATGAATTTTGCAGGAAAACAGATGGAAGTAGAAAATATCATTCTGAATGTGGTATCTCAGAACCAAAAGGACATGCATGGTATGTGCTCACTAATAAGTGGATATTAGCCAACAAAAGAACAGGATATCCAAGATAAAATCCACAGAACTCAAAAAGGTTAACAAGCCATAGGGCCCAACTGAGGATTCTTCAATCCCACTAGGGAGGGAGAAGAAACCAGAAGCTTGAAAGAGGGAGGGGAGGAGGGAGAGAGGGAGAGAGGGAGGGAGCAATGTGGGTAGGAGACTGGAGGTATAGGGGCAGAGAAAAAGGGGAACATGATCAGGAATTTGGGGTATGAGAAGTAAAGCCCCAAAGGCCAGCATAATGAATGGAAATATATAAACTGTAGGGAGGGGTGGTGGAGCGATCTTCTAGAATGTACCAGAGACCTAAGAGGTGAGAGAACTTCAAGACTCAAAGGGTCACCTTAGATGAAATGACCAACTGTTGGGAGAAAGAACTTGTAGAATCCACCTACAGTAGAAAGGCAGGACATTAAGTAGAAGGATGGGGTTGCCATTTTACAGTCAAAAAATCTAACTCAGAATTGTTCCTGTCTAAAAGAACTGCAGGGACAAAAATAGAGAAGAGACTGAGAGAAAGGAGGTCCAGTGATCAACCTAAATTAGGACCCATCTCAAAGAAAGGCTCCAAGGCCTGACACTGTTACTGATGCTATGGTTTGCTTCCAGAAAAGAGCCTAGCATGACTGTCCTTGAGAGGCCCAAGAAGTGTCTGACTGAGACAGAAGCAGATACTTAAACCCACCCAGTGGACAGAAGCATGGGGTCCCTGTGGTTCAATTAAGGAAAGGCTGGAAGAAGCTGAGTAGGAGGGCAACCCCGTAGGAAAATCAGCAGTCTCAACTAATCCAGAGCCCTGAGACCTCTATCCCACAGTCAAAACTCTGACCCATAGTTGTTTCAGAACTGCAAGGATTGAAACAGAGAAGAGCCTGTAGGAAAGGAGGTCCAGTGACAGGCCCAAATTGAGATCCATGTCAAGGGGTGGCTCCAAGGCCTGACACTATTACTGATGCTATGGTGTGCTTACAGACAGGAGCCTAGCATGGCTGCCTTCTGAGAGGTCCAACAAGCAACTGACTGAGACAGATGCAAATACACATAACCAATAGACTGAAGAATGGGGGCCCTGTGGTTGGATTAGAGAAAGGCTGTAAGAAGTTGAGGATAAGGGACACGCCATAGTAAGACCAGCAGTCTCAAATAACCTGGGCCCCTGAGATCTCTCTGACACTGAGCCACCAAACAAGCAGCCTACCCTAGCTGGTCTGAGATGCCCAACACATACACAGCACAGGACTACCTAGTCTGGCCTCAATGAGAGAAGAGGCACCTAAACCTTGAGAGACTTGAGGCCTCAGGGAATGGAGAGGCCAGGTAAGATGTGGGTGGTGTAGGGATGTTGAGACATCCTCTTAGAGATGGGGGAGCAGGAATGGGATAAGGAACTGTTAGAGGGCAGAACAGGAAGGGGACAATTACTGGACTGTAAAAATGATTAAAGATAATAATAAAAAAGATAAATAATTAAAAAAACATAAAAATGTAATGAACAACACTAGGGCAATGTGGGACCAACAGAGCCAGGTTATCCTACTGAAGCAAACACTAGATATTACAACACAGCTGAAGCACAAGAAAGATTATAAATCCAATCTTATTAAGATGAGCAAAGTACCTAAAGAGAAAATGAACAAATCCCTTAAAGAAATTAAGAAAAACACAAATAGGTAAAGGAAATGAATACAACAGTTGAACACCTGAAAATCAAAATAGAAACAATAAAGAAAACACAAACTGAGAGAATCCTGGAGATGAAAAATCAGCATACCTAAATTACAGATGCAACATTACCAACAAAATACAAGAGATGGAAGAAAGAATCTCAGTCATAGAAGACATGATAGAAGATATTGATACAGTGTTCACAGAAAATGTTAAATCTAAAATATTTCTGAAATAAAACATCCAGGAAATTTGGTATGCTATGAAAAACAAACAAACAAACAAAAAACAAACAAATAAACAAAACTAAAACAATAGGGATAGAAGAAGAAGATTCTCAGATCCCAGGCCCAGAATATATTTTCAACAAAATCATAAAAGAAAATTTCCTTAACCTAAAGAAAGTGATGTCTATAAAAGTATAAGAATCCTAAAAATCTCCAAATGCATTGGACCATAAGTGACCCCCCTGAGTTCTGATGTAATCAAAACACTAAACATCCAGAATAAAGATAAAATAATAAAAGCTTCAAGAGGAAAAGTCTAACACACATATAAAAGCAGATCTATTATATTTACACCCCATTTCTCAGCCAAGATTCTAAAAGCTAGAAAGATCTGCACAGCTGTCTTGCAGACTCTAAGAGGACAAAGATGCCAGCCTAGACTACTATACCCAGCAAAACATTCAATCACCATAGATGGGGAAAACAGGGTATTCTATGACAAAGTCAAATTTATTCAGTATGTATTTATAAAAGTAGCACAACAGAAGTTGCTAGAAACAAAATTCCAACCTTAGGTTGTTAACTACACCCATGAAAACACAGGAAATACATACTCTCTCACCAGCAAAATCTAAAGAAAGGAAACACACACACACACATACACACACACACACTACCACCACCACCACCACCACCACCACCACCACCATCATCAATAACAAAAACACAGGCATTAACTATCATTGGTCATTAATATCTTTCAATATCAATAGACTCAATTTCCTGATAAAAATACACAGAATTCTTAAATTCTATTAAGAATGGAACAGAAAATAGGATCCATTCTTCTTGTGCATAAAAAAAACACACTTAAACATCAAAGATAGACACAACATCAGAGAAAAAGGTTTTTCAAGCAACTGGAAACAAGAAGCAAGATGTACACTGTTTCTAATATCTAGCAATATAGATTTCTAGTCAACATTAGTCAAAAGTCATAGTGAATGACACTTCATACTCATCAAAGGAAAAACCTACTAAGAAGACATCTAAATTTTGAACATTTATGCCCAAAATACAAGTACAACCACATTTGTAAAATAAACATTTCTAAAGCTTAAATCACACATCAAGTTCTACACATTCATTTTGGGAAACTTCAATATCCAACTCTTACCAATAGATATTATTCAGACAAACTAAAGAGAGAAATAATGGGGATGACAAATGTTATGACTAAAATGGACATAGCAATATTATACGTATTTCACTGAAATACAAAAGAATATACCTTATTGTTAGCACCTCACAGAATCTACCACCAAATTGACTGTATATTTGGTTATAAAGCAAGTCTCAACACGTACAACAAAATTGAAATCCCCTGTTGTCTTATCATGCCACCATGGATTACAGCTGGATTTCAAAAACAATAGAAATAACAGAATGTTGGCAAACTAATAGGAACTAAACAGTTCTCTATAAAGTGTTCACTGAGTCAAGGCAAAAATAAAGAAATTAAAGATTTCCTAGGATTCAATGAAAGTGAATGCACAGCATACCCAAACTTGAAAGCAGGGCTAAAAGTGTAAGTTCATGGCCCCATGTGCCTTCATAAAAAATTTAGAGAGAAGTCATACTAGCAACTTAACAGCAAATCTGAAATCTGTAGGAAAAAAGAGTATATATACACAAGAGGAATAGTGGCAGGAAATAAACCTGGGGATGAAATTAATAAAATATAAACAAAAACAATTTAAAGAATCAATGAAATAAAGAGTTGTTTCTTTATATTTTTTTGAGAAAATTGACAAGATAGACAATACTTTATTTTAACTAACTAAAAGTCAGAGAGAATATCCAAATTTAGAGAATCAGAAATGAAAAGAAGAGCATGACAACAGAAACTGACAAAATTCAGAGAATCATAAGGACATTCTTTACAAACTTGTACTTCACCAAATCAGAGACCTCAAATGAACTCAGTAACCTTCTCAGTACATTCCAATTATGAAAGTTAAATCATAAGATACAGAGCTAAACTAAAAATTCTCAATAGATGACTATCAAATGGCTGAGAAAATCTTAAGGAAATGTTCAACTAATGTTCTTTAGTTGTCAGGACAATGAAAATCAAAACTAACTTGAGATTTTATCTTACAGCCCTCAGAATAGCTGAGTTCAATAAAACAGTGATAGCTCATGTTTGAGAGCATATGGAGTACGAGGAGCACTCACCTATTGCTGGTAGGGATGCAAACTTGTACAACTACTTTGAAAACTAGTGTGGCAGCTCTTCAGGAAGGTGGGGATTGATCTAACTCAAGACCTATATACTCTTGAAGGACTTTTCATCTTATCGCATAGATCCTTAGTCAAGCATGCTCAATTCACAACTACAAGAAATTGTAAACCATCCTAGATGCCCCTCAACATAGGGATGTACAAAGAAAATATGGTACATTTACACAATGTAATATTATTCATCCATTAAATAAATAAAATTTGCAGGCAGTTGGATGGAACTATAAACCTTAAATTATCTGATTATCCCAAACTTTAAAAACAAATATAGTAATGTGTATATTAGCTATTAAGTCAATTATAACTAAACTGAAAAATTCATAGAGCTATAGATGTTCCAAAAAGAGAAAGTACTAAGGAAGGACAGAGATCTGATTAGGAAAGGTAAATACAATGGATAATTATGGGTGGATTTAGATCTGAAATGTTTAGTCAAGTAAGGCTGCAGAGTGAAGTGCAAGTGATGGAAATCAGGAAGAGATAACTAAAATTAAGGGCCTTTTAAGTGGTCGTATGGTGTTGCAAGAAATATTTAAAAAGAACTGGCACATTCTCATACTTGTACCTTGTTACTCTCTGTCACAGCGGCCTGGCTGGCCATGCATTGAAGGGCAATTGCCAACCTGTTTTTTTATCTCATGGATACTCTCTGGCTTAGAACTCCTGAAATGTCTCTACCCGGCTTGTTAGGTTCCCACTGGCAGCTTCTTGGCACACCAACCCCATGCTTTAAAACCCCCACAACCTTTGAGGTGCACATCTGGCAAACCCACGCTTTGCCAACTTACTTTCCTTTCTTGAACCCAAATGAGCCACTTCATGAAGGAAAACACAACACAGACAGTTCAGAAACAATGGAAACTCAGTCACTGGGTGCAACAACTAAAATCCTTATCTTTTAAGCCTTATTAAATCTAAATCCTCCAGCAGCAAATGAAGGATCTACCATTGAAACCAGGAGACACTAGTAATTACATCTTGTACTCATGCTAACCCCATCCAAAAAGCCTTAACTCTCTCCTGCTTCCTCTCTTCCTCTGTCCAACACAGAAGTCCCTCCTACTTGCCTACTGATTGGCTCCTTTATTCATTAGAAGACTGGTTCACAAGAAGTCACCTGAGTATGCTCCTTGTTCACATCTCCCAGGAGAGTGGAATTAGCATCAAAATACAAACAGCACCAGGCCATCAACAATTCTTCCCCCTTTCTGTTCTAAAACAACAAAACCTTTCTCTCAAATATAAATAGAACACAACTATTACCATTTTGTAATTTATAATGTATAAGATAGACCTAAAACCCAGTCCATCATTTATGTCATTAAGTGCCGGGGGCCAGCCCAGGCTTGGGGTGTTTCTTCTTTCTTATCAGTTCTTCTTGAGGCAGCGGAGAGGGAAGAGCATAGGTGGAGGGTAAGACTTTGTCTTATGAGATTCTGGAGTAAGACTTTGTCTTACGAGAAATTTAGGGTTGCTGTATAATAAAAAGTTTCCTTATCTAAGTCTAAGTTACTATGCTATTGTAGCTGACCTGCCTACTGTGACCTTATGAGGCCAGAAACTGCAATTTCTGGCACTTAGCACTTCATGCTAAAACAGCAGGAGATTAAGTAAAGGATTGATTGCTAGAGCCTTTTCCCTATTGTCCAGATGCCTCTTGCTTGTTGGGCTAAGGTAAAGTTTGGAGCAGTAAAATTCTATTGAGCCAGGAGAAGAGAATAACACTTGCAGAAGGAAAAACTTTCACTTAAGCAAATATGCATAATCTCACATAAATTCATATACAGATACATTCATACTTTTTTATTCATTTATACATTTCTATTCATACCCAGTTGGGCCCAGCTTTCATGCATCCTCACAATTACATACTTACACATACAAATACATACATTCTCACAATTACATACTTACACACACATCCATACTTACATATGCATATGGAGCAAAAGACCAAGCACTGGTGCACAAAGAACTCACTCATTCTGGCTGAAATATGGAGCTCCAATCTTTATGAGATAGAGAAAGAAAAGGTTTCTCCCCTTTTAATACTAAATGAATTAAACCCATGTTTGTAAGGGAAAAGATTTGTTCTTTTCGTAAGACTAAGCCTGCCTTGTCCTTACCATGGGACCTGTTCTGTCTCATGGTAAAGAGAAGCCTGCCTGCTCCTTCTGCTCTCTGTAGCATCTTCTCTTTTCCTCTTTCCCTCTGCATTCTGCACTTTGCTCTCTTAGTAATTTATGTTACCTATAGTTCCTAAGTTATTCCACTATTAAATCTAAATCTAATTCTAATATAAAAAGTGTTCTGTCTAAAATCTTCTCCTCAGCTCAGTTCTTCTCTCAGCTCAGTACTTCTCACCTCCATTCTTCTCATCTCAGTCCCCCAGTTCTGAATCGTTGGTTGTCTTCAGCCCTTAAATATCTTTCAGAATACATGACCACATGTTAAAAAGTTCACCAAAGGTTCACACAGAAAATCAAATCATAAGTTGAAATAGAAGTTTACAACATACAAAGAGAATGTTTACATGCAAATCCATTAGGGTAATTATCTAGCAAAACATCCATCACCTGTCATAGTTCCATGGGTTCACTGAAGGTTAAAAAACATAACTAAGTTATTGGTGAAGTTTTGTATAGATAAACCCAGTCAATAATGTATCTTCTGTCCTAGCGGAAGGTGCTGGCTCAACGGGCAGTTAACATGTAGAAAAATGCAAATCGATCTATTCCTTTCTCCTTGAACAATGCTCAAGTCCAAGTGGATCAGGGACCTCCATATCAAAGCAGATACATTGAAACTAATAGAA
>NC_045030.1:90193064-90193479 GCF_008632895.1 Mastomys coucha
AGAGGTTGTGGAAAAAGAGGAACATTACTTTATTGCTGGTGGGATTGCAAACTGGTACAACCACTCTGGAAATAAGTTTGGCGGTTCCTCCGGATATTGGACATAGTACTACCGGAGGACCCAGCTATACCATTCCTGGGCATATACTCAAAAAATACTGCAACATGTAATAAGGACACATGCTCCACCATGTTCATAGCAGCCTTATTTATAATAGCCAGAAACTGTAAACAACCCAGATGTCCCTCAACAGAGGAGTGGATACAGAAATTGTGGTACATCTACACAATGAAGTACTACTCAGCTATTAAAAACAATAAATTTATGAAGGAAGGGCAAGCCAGCCTTAATATAGCTATCTCCTGAGAGGCTCTGACAATACCTGACTAATACAGATGTAGAGGCTCACAGACAT
>NC_045030.1:90193900-90206450 GCF_008632895.1 Mastomys coucha
TTTGTTTGTTTCTTTGTTTTTTGGAGGAGAAACTGGGAATGGAGAAATCTACATGTAAATAAAGAAAATATCTTAAAAAAAAGAAAAGAAAAGAAAAGAAAACTCTAACTCAGGCTAATAATCTTAAATTTCTAGTGGATTTTTCCCAACACATTGGCTCTGCACTTGTTGTGCGAAATATTAAAAAGAATCAGCAATTTTATAGAAATATAATACAATGCAATCTTTCTAAAATAAAGATATATGAAGACAATCTAAATGAAATCACCAAAAGGAGACAGAGTCCCAACTGTACATCTCTTGTAACCAAAGAAAACTTCCAATACATGGATTGGTTCATATCTAAATGGTTTGTTGGTCAAAAGGGTCACGTGAGAATCGCCAAGCATGCCAGCTGCTGCCAAGACTGTAGGTTGCTCTCTACAAACTGGGAGCAACTCTGCATTGCTGAAGACAACATCTACAAAACTCATTGAACACAGACAACTCAAGCTGGCACCTACATAGTCCCTTCATTCCTTTGTTTGAGTATTTTCAGTACAGATAGTCACTGCAAGATACCAAGAGAATACTGTAAAGAGCAATCCAGCCACAGACCCTTTTATCACAATATGTACTGCCTGAAAATATGCTTTTGGGAATAACCAACTAACATGATTTTACTTAACTCCAACCACCTCCACAAGATGGAACCTATATCCAACACAACTTGGATGACTATGTACCTGAGATTAGACATTCCAGAGACCTAGATGGTAAAACCAAATAGTGCTTTTCTAAACAAAGAAACAAAAATGTAGCAATAAAATAACTCATAATGTCATTCTGCTATACTTATAGATCAGTGCCTTGCTTAGTCATCATCAGAGAAGCTTCCTTCTACAGAAAATGGGAATGCAGAGAGACAAAGACAGCCCTAATCCATAGCATGAGAGACCTCTGACCACTCATATTTAAATGCATCATCTCAGTACAATTACTTTCCTCAGGGTTTAGGAACCCTGCTGAAGAGAAGGCAAAAAGAGTGTGAGACTCAGAAGGTATGGAATATAAAGGCCCTCTAAATCAAAATGATCAAAGTTCATACAATCTCAAAGAGACAGGTACAGCATAGGCAGGGCCTCCATGAGTCTGCTTCAGATCATTTAAGCATACATTATGGCTTCCTGTTTAGTGTTTTTATTCTGTAGAATAAACATGAACAGCATTGGTATGATTTCATTCTCATGGAGTGAACTTTAATCTACATAAAATACTGATTATAATACTATGATAATTATATAATTATAATTATATTATTAATTATTATTAGTATATTATAATACTCCCATAAGTTTTCTTGATACTATTGCCTCAGCATGTATTGTAGACATGTCATCATTATAGATTGAAAGGCTGTTTTGGGTAGGTATTTACTGTTTTGTTAGGTCCTTCTGTGTTTAGGAGACTTTGTTTCCTTGGTGTCCTCCAGTCTACATTGTTCTTGAAATCTTTCTGCCCTCTCTTCTGCAGAGCTTGATAGCATGCAGAATACCTTTTAGTACCATGAACATTTGTAGGGGTGAAAGCTCTAGCTATGCACCTTCTTGAGTTTTCTGAAGTTAGATGTTACCTTGTTTAGGTATTCAATTAATATCTCAATATCTACTTTATTTTCCCTTCCTAGAGTAATCCATTCATGCCTTCTGTTCCTTACTCTCTACCTAAGATCTGTGATTCCACAGATTATAGTTTGCACTAACTTAAGAGCTAATGATCACATATCAAGAGTGATACAGCTGGTTTTTGAGTCCTGAGGAGCTGCCATACTGCTTTTCATAGTGGTTGTATAATTTTATATTTTCACCAGCAACCAGTGAGTATTCCTCTTGCTCCACATTCTCACTAGCCTGTGCTGTCACAAGTTATATTCCTCTTAGACATTATGAATGATATATGATGACATCTCAAAACAGTTTTGATTTTCATGCTGCTGTAGACTAAGAGAGTTGAACAATTCTTTAAGTGTTTCTCTACCATTGAACTTTCCTAATTTGAGAATTTTTTTTCCATCTGAACCCAGTTTTCTAATTGGGTTGGTTTGTTTATTTTCAACTTTTCCAATCTTTGAAAAATAAAAGAATTTCAATTGGTCTATTTGGTTCATATGTCAACTTTGACATTCTTATATCTGGAAAAGCCCATGATTTTAGGTGAGAGGTACCCCATTAGGATAAACCTCATCTACAAGGTAGATAATATTATAGTTCCAGGTTAGGTTTTCTGGATACTCAGAGCATGGAAAGAAGGTTAGGAGGTTAAGGTTTTACTTAAGCTTATTATAACATACTTCAACCTGTGGGTCATGACTGTGTGGGCAAACATCTATATCCAAAAATGTTTATGTTATGATTCATAACAGCAGCAAAATTACCACTATAAAGTCACAATGAAAATAATTTTATGGTTGGGGTTACTACAGCTTGACAAATTTTATTAAAAGGTCACAGCACTGGGGAGGTTAAGAACCATTGACTCAACAGAAAATGCTCTTAAAATCAGTGTCTGTTAAATGTTATAGGACGGGTTGGACATCAGGTATGACTAGGGAGAGTAAATCACATGTGAGATAGTGAGTCTTTTGCTATTTGATATTACTTCACATTTCTGCCATGCATTTACACCATTTGCCAATGATTCAGAAGATAAATTGTCCTAGAGACCTATAGATAATTAGTGAATTGTTCACAATAGTTTTCTTTTGCTTTAAGGAAAATGAAAACATTGAATTATAATGAATATATTTCTCAATTCTAGCTTCTAGTATATGGTCAACATTCTAATTCTGAACTTGTTCTAATGATTATAAACCTTGCTCTTTGGAGGAAGAGGCAGTTTCATCTCATTATAGGATGTATAAGTATTGGGCTGGGATGAAATATATTTTGTAGATCACCTTCTTTGGTCTTGAAAGAAGAAAATTTTAAGAAGAATCATGATCTTCCTATTTCTCATTCTTGGTGCCTGGATTACATGCAAATAATAACAGGACATGTTTCCTGACTAAACTGCATTACTAGCTTTCTGATAATTTAAATACAACTCAGAACTTCTTTTCAAGGGTATTTATTGATTTTACATACTTCATTTCACATGACTTTCTAATTTATTTCAGTTCATCCTCCAATTATACTGAACTACTTGTACCTTCCCTAGCATGTGATTCAAAGTACCATTTCCACCCTTCCCTTTTGTTTAGATTCACTATCCAAATCCATCTAGGATACATTCACTTTTAAATAAATGATTTCCTTAGTACTTTGGCTTTGGACCTTTCTTATTTAAGATATCTATTTTATTTTCACATACATTTAAGTTTAAGAAAATTGGGCAAATAAGCCTCTTGAAAACTTGGCTCTAGAGAAATAGAAAGGCTAGCTGGATTTAAGTGGAAAACCAGACATAGGTGATGGATGTAATAATTTAGAACACAAAATGGAGGCAAAGATGTGGAAGAGAACAAAAACATAAATACAGAGTGGACAATTTGCTGAAACTGATAAGGCCAGAGGAAAGTAAACAAAGCCACTAAAACAAGTTTAATTTAGTGTCAGGAAGCTGCTATATGAAAGAGCTATTGGGGAATGCTATCTGTAGAAAACTGGTACATAAAATTAGTCAAAAGCCTGATGCAGAGTAAGTGTTGAAGGATTCAGCTCCTTTTTGTCCCTTGCATTGCCTCACTGACTGTGAAACTCTGTGGTAAGAGGGATTTTACATGGATTCTTTATTATCACTCCTCCAACATCTTCTTTACAAACACATCCATATATTTTTTTTTTACAAAAGTGCAGTGTGTGAGTGTGTGTGTGTGTGTGTGTGTGTGTGTGTGTATTCACATATATTAAGGTTTGATTGTGGAGGTCAAAGAACAACTTAGAGGAATCAGTTCTCTTCTTCCACCATGTTAATAATTCAGGTTATCATAATATCTATATAAATCATCTTTATCTAATTCATTATCTTACAGGCCAAAACATCTAGTTATTTTCAAATACCATTGAACCTGTCTTTATGCAGTATTGCATCATATAATAAAATTAAGATAATGAAATGAGGCAGAGATAAAAGCCTCACTCCTTTATATGCAACTACAAGTTTATGTTATCTGTAGACCTTTTATAGTAGAAACTTTATGATACATAATAATGTATGCTTATTGCTTAAAATTTCCATCTACATAAGATTGAGGAAGTTAATGAAAATTGTACAAATTCTGAAGAATTCTGTTAGTGTTATAATGAATATGATTCTTGGTGTTTCATGTATACATATTCCGAAGAAAAGGTCATCTAAAATGTATTTATGCTTCACATATAAATTATTATTATATTGATATAATTATAATCTGTCATTAAAAATTTATATAGATTTGTTGCCTGATTTTTTATTTACAAATATATATGGCTATATAATAATTCAGATTCCTACACTGTAATTTACTCAATCTCTGGAAATGATTATTTTGGCATTTCCTTTGAAAGGTTATGATTGGGTTGTTTCTTTCAGCACAATATTTCTTGAGAACAGAAAACTCTAGATATATGTGCTATGAATTTTTGACAGATCCACAACACTAAACACAGATTCAAGTGGATGAATAAATATTTAAATAATCAGAAAAAAGCACATCAGAGTGGCTTAATATCTATACAAGTTAACATCTGAATATAGTAAATACTATTTGTTCCTCATTCTATACTTGATCCAAGTAAAGTAATAAGAGCTAAAAATCAAAGTATCCAGTACTAGAGTTGGAGATAAAAGGTTGAGGAAACTCTCATGAAGAGCTGGCTATAAAGCTTTCCAAATATATTTATCTCTACGTTTCAATAAAATGGTTTTTAATACTGTAGTAGTTTCCTGTGAACTACTGAATTTTATATCTTATCTTCTAAATTTTGGCTAAATACTTTGTTTTGTCAGAGTTTCCTTTGTAAACCTGAGCATTATGTATCCTTTGACTTCTGTTCCCATTTTGCGTCTGAATTTAATTGTGTGGTGATTCACCAAAGTTAAGTCCTGCAAGAATTTCCATTCATCACCAAGCACAAAGTGCCTTCTAGGGTCTTAAAATAATTGTGAGAGTGAATAATCTGACCGTTTGAGTAAAAACATTGTTTTATCCTTTATTCCTATTACACATTTTATAATCAAAGAATAATGGTAATTGTCTACAATGTCAAACACAGCAATAAGTGACACATAAAATTTGAATATAGTGTCAGCCTTATAATACTGAGAGAACTAATGGAAAGGCAGAAATAACAAACCTTATCATAAAATGTAAAACTGATTCTATAGGAAATCATAGTTTTTCTTTTTGTCCTCATTAGGAAACGTTACTTTAGCCTCATTTAGTAATTACTGGCCTCAAACCTTATGTTTTCTCACCTTCGTTTAATATTTTAAATCAGTTACCTTTCCAATGTTTGTAAAGTGTTAATAATAAAAGAACACATTTTGAAAAAAAAAAATCTTTCTTTTCTTTTTAAAAATTAGTCACATGTAACTCAGCTTGTTCTTGAATATTCTATGTAGACACTGTCCTTAATCTCCTGATCTTCCTGCCTTGATATCAGGTATATCACATCTTCCTCTAACTGTAGCTCCAGGGTATCTGAAAACTTCTTTTAATCTCCATTGGCACATGAAATCATGAACACATATAGACACAAGTACACATTCACACACACTTCCAAAAATGAAAATAAAATCTTAAAAATATCTCATCCTTTTGCAAGGTTCTCCACCTCACTTAGCTGGGGGTGAATACCCAAGGGAATATTCTTCAACTTCACCTTAGACTTCACTTTCCAAGAATCACTCTGAAGATTGCAATATCACTATGTCAAGCCATTAGCCTTCAGTAATGTTTTCCATCTTGGAAAACAGTTCTATGGCATCAGCATCTCTTAGAGTATCATATTTTGCCAATAATTTTGGAAGCCACAAAGATCAAAAGTCAGTGGTTTTAAAGTACTGACTGAGAAGGAATTTAACAAAGAATATTTATCAATCAAGACTCATAATTGACCAAAAGGCCTATAAAATAATAAAATAATAAAACTTTCTAAAATAAGCACAAACTGAGAATCTGTCATTAATTTATAGTAACTATTAAAATAAGTCTTTCAGGCTGATTGCAAAAGAGATAGAGACAGTAGGTTGAATCCACACAAAGAAAGAAAAGGCACAGAGAAGAAATACCATAGTGATTGTATTTTTCTTTGCAATATTTCTCATTGTGCTTTTTAAAAATATGTATAAAATAAACATTATATTGTGCTGGTGAGTTTATAAGTAAAAAATATCATGTTTAATATAAATATGATAAAGAGAATATATGACAAAAGATATAATCATATGAAAGCAATAGTACAAGGGAAAGGGATAGCTCAGAACTAAATCGGAGCAAAGTAAAGTTTTCATAAATTATTGCAATTAAATAAGTATTAATCTCAATTAGATTTTTTTAAATTATAATGATAGTATTATTTTTCTAGGAAACCCCTAAGAAAATAACTCAAAATATTAATTTACTCCTAAAGGATAGACCATATCCATCTAGAGAATAAAACGGATTACTGACTGCAATGAAAAGAAAAGAATAATTATTTCTTCATATGTAATTTCTCACCCTGTAAAGATTATAATTTTTTACTTTATGGATGGATTAGTTTGTATGTGCTCAATAGAAAAATATTAAGTTAGAAGAAATCATTAATCAAATGAAATTTTCAAATAATCACTTTTTGTCATAATGTCAAAACTCATAAATCTGTTTTATTTCATGGATTTGTTCTGGTGTTTAAGTTACAGACAAAAGACTTTTTAAATATTTTGTATATGTTTTAGTCTAAAATTGTAAGATTTTATAGTGATATTTTTAAGATGAAGTTTTTTTTTATTCTTCTTCCTTCTTCCCTGTTTTTCCTTTCCACCCTTCTTCCTTTAAAACCCAGATTACCTTCTTTCTCCTTTTTTGTTATATGTGTCCTTTTGCCTCACTTCCTGCCTTAGCACCTCTTATTCCTTTTCATGGTCTTCTATCTAGTTTGATTGAGTATGCTCACTTTCATACCCACTTATATACAAATATACAAGCAATAAACAACCCATATGTAACAAAGAGTTTGCAATTTTTGTATTTCTGGGTTTGGCTTACCTCACTTAATGTAGCACTTCAAAAATCCTTCAACTTCCTTGCCAATTTTTTGATTTCAGCATGTGTTTTCCTTATATGCACATTTTTATAAAAATTGTATAATTATTGACCATGATTAGCATTTACAGCAATTTTAAATTACTATTTGTATGGAATGTACATTTGTATTATACTTAGATTTTATTTGACTGATGAAATTATATCTTCTTTGACTGCTTTTAAAGATTAGCCATGTAAGATTCTAAGTCATATATGGATTATAGTGATAAAGATCATATGCATATAAAATTAATATAAAGGAAGAAATAAAGAAATTGAAATAGAAAATATACATTTTTATTAGAGCTATGTAAATATGTTATATATAAACAGAAAATAGTAAATTTTGAGGTAAAAAATACACACGGAGGGCAATCTTTAAAAGTGACATTTATTTGTCTGAAGTAAATGTCATGTTGGAGGCTTAGTGCTTAATTAAGCTCAACTTTTGTAGCTTTTTCCAAGCTCTACCTGGCTGGTTCAGTTCAGCTCTTGTTGCTCGAACTCCTTTTCAAACTGACTGGTTCAATCTAGCTTCTCTCAGCTTCTCACTGAATTGCTCTGTTTGGCCTCAAACTAACTCAATTCCAAACTTCTGGCTCCTTTTTATTCTCTGTCTTCAACCACATCTGCTGACCTGCACCCCATCTCCTTCCCCTTTGCCACTTTTACCCACTCCCACTTTACCCCTCTAGCATCCCCCTTCCTTGGAGCATCAAGCCTTCACAGGACTAAGTGACTCCCCTTTCACTGATGCCAGTCCTCTGCTACATATGTAGCACGAGTCAGATATTGGCCCATGTATACTCCTTGGTTGGTGGTTTTGTCCCTCTGAGTTTTGAAGGATGGAGTTAATTGATCCTGTCATTCTTCCTATGTGTTTGCAATCTACTTTAGCTCCTTAAGCCCCTCTCCTAACTCTTCCATTGGGGTACCCTGGCTCAATCCAATGGTTGTTTGTGAATACCTGCATCTGTCTTAGTCAGGTGCTGGCAGAACCTCAAAGAGAACAGCCATACCAGGTTCCCTTCTGCAAGTACATCTTGCCATCAGCAATAGTGATAGGATTTAGTGTCTATGGATGGAATGGATTGCATGATGGGGTGGTCTCTATATGACATTTTCTTAAATCTCTGCTCCATTTTTATTCCTGCATTTTTTTTTATACAAGAACAATTCTAGGTTAAAATTTTTGCAATGGCTGGGCTCCCTTCCAATGGGAGCTATGTCTATCTACTGAAGGTGGTCTCTTCAGGATCTATTTCCTTGTTGTTGGATAGTTCTTTCTATTTTTTTTTTTTGAGGTTTATTTATTATACGTAAGTACACTGTAGCTGTGTCTAGACACACCAGAAGAGGGTATCAGCTCTTATTATGGATGGTTGTGAGCCACCATGTGGTTTCTGGGATTTGAACTCAGGACGTCCAGACGTCCAGAAGAGCAGTCAGTGCTCTTACCTGCTGAGCCATCTCACCAGCACCCAGATAGATATTTCTTAAGATAACCATTTCTTTGGTAAAATTATCACTTTTTATTTGTTTAAAGATGGTCTTAATTAGCTACCAAAGCGGCTTTCTTATGCTTTTTTTATTTTAAAATCTGTTTAGATTGCACTAGCATTTGGTTCATATCATTGCTGACAATTTGTTGTCTTTTCCTATTCCAGAATTTTCCTTGTTCTTAGTATATTGTGTATTGTAGATTATATCATGAGACTTACTTAATTTCCATTTTAAAATATATAATTTTCTTTAAGCCATATCATGAGGGACAAGTGGGTCATTTGTTTAATTTTTCACCAAAAGAACACTGAAAGTGGTAGAGTTGGATTGACACTTCCACATTGCTGATAGGTGTCATATAATTCTACATTCTTCCTGAATGACATCTTCCAAGCTAATCATATCACAGATGCATTTTTATGTAGCTTCTTTATTATATTTCATTATTATGATTTCAATTTTATTAACTTGTAAGAACTTCATTTCCCTGCCTGGTCCTTGCTGCTGGGGCAGACCCCTAGTTGGTCTGCCCCTGTGAAGACTCCATATCACGATACATCCTAGAGGAACCAACACACTCAGAGCAGTTAGTAAGAACCCTGGCCCCCAAGTCCCAAAGCTGCTGCTGGGAGCCTGGTGAACTCGGGACCCATCACCCACCAAACCACTGCCCTCCTGAATACCACATCCCTTCCATTCCTTCCACCTCTTCCACCTGATCCTTGCTGCTGCAGTAGATCCCTAGTTGGTCTGTTCCTGTGAAGACTCCATATCCTGATCCACCTTAGAGGACCCACTGCTCTCAGAGCAGTTGTCTGAAGACCACCCAGGAGATCTACTGCAGCCAGGGCAACAGGTCAGCAGCTTCTCTGTCCCTCTGAAGAGCCCCCAGTTGGAAGGCCTTACATGTAGTCAGATAGAGCCAGGGCTGCAGGCCTACCAGGAGACCTGAAGCAACCCAGGGACAAAAGAGGCAGACTCCATATAGTCACCCAGACCAACAAAAACCAGGGATATCCAGATGGTGAAAGGCAAGCATAAGACTATAAACAACAGAAGCCAAAATACATGGGCATCATCAGAACCCAGTTCTCCCAACACAGCAAACCCTGGATATACCAACACACCTGAAAATCATGAGTATGTCTTCAAATCTTATCTCATGGAGATAATTGTGTCCTTTAAAGAGGATATCAGGGCTGGCAAGATGGCTCACTGAAAGAAATACAGGAAAACACAGGTAAACTGTTAGAATGTGAAAGACAGTCTGTGTTCTGGTTGAGTGAGGCTTACTCTGGAAACCCAGTAGAAAATTCTACAAGGGACAGAACAGTGAGCTACTCCCCCAGACATTAGGCCCCTGACACTAGCCTTCAATGCCATTATCCTGTGGGCTAGACAATGTCCCAAGCTCCCAGTATTCTGGCTGGATCCACCCACACAGTCACCTGACCACAGCCAGGTATGCCCTGCCTCACAGTTATCTGGGAACAGAAAGTTTGCCCAGCCTACTACAAAAGGGGCTGCTTACCCCCTCTTCTCTCTCAAGCTCTTTCTTTCTTGTCTTTACTCTCACCTCTTGCTTCCTCTCTCCCCTTCCATTCCCCCTCTCTCCATGTGGCCATGACCAGTCTCTAATTTTCTACTTTCTAGAGAGTTTCCTACCTTCTCTCTATGTTTTCTACAATAAAATTCAAAAACTATAGACAGCCTCCTTTCATCAAGCTTCAACATGCTGGAACAATGGCTTAAGTATTCCCCTAAAGTGCTGCATTTAATCTCCCACAGGAAAGCCTCCCAGGATTTTCAGCTGCCAGACAGGACTGATGACTCTCGCCCCTCTAGAGAACCACCTAGTGACTCCTCCCCACCCCACTTTTTTCCTTTCAGCCCAGGGCCACTGCCACCCTAGAGCCGCTACCCGTTCTCAGCTCTTTCTTGGTATCCAGCAACATTCTGCAATGCCCAAGAGTTAGAAACTGTTGTCCTCGGCCTCAATGAGGTCCAGGGACCCAAGACTGCTCCCTTCCACCCCGATGAACTGGGTTTATGGGGCTTCCAACAGCCAGATGCCCACCCAGTGGTGCGGAGAGTGAGCAGCAGTCTCCCACATCTGCCCTCCAGGGTCTTAACCTCTGGCAGGATGCCAGTCTCTCCCACCCCTTTATTTCCCCATAGTAAACAGGTGAAGGAATTGAATAAAGTGACCCAAGCCCTAAAAGTGGAAGTGTAAACAATAAAGAAAACACAAATGGAAGCAAATCTAGAAATGGAAAACCAAGGAAAGAGGTCAGGAATTATAGATGTAAGTATTGCCAACAGTATACAAGAGATAGAAGAGAGAACCTCAGGTGTAGAAGATACAGTAGAAGAGATTGACACAACTGTCAAAGAAAATTCAAAACATAAGAAACTCCTAACCCAAGTCAAACCAGGAAATTCAGGAAAATATTAAAAGACAAAATCTAAGAATAATCAGAATAGCAGAGAAAGAAGATTCCCAGCTCAAAGGACCTGAAAATATCTTCAACCATATCATAGAAGAAAACTTCCCAACATAAAGAAAGAAATGGCCATAAAGGTACAAGAAGCCTACAGAACACCAAATAAATGGGATCAGAAAATAAAATCTTGTCACATGATTATCAAAAGAGTAAATACACAGAACAAAGAAAGAATATTAAAAGCCCCAAGGGGGCCGGGCAGTGGTGCCACATGCCTTTAATCCCAGGACTTGGGAGGCAGAGGCAGTCAGATTTCTGAGTTTGAGACCAGCCTGGTCTACAGAGTGAGTTCCAGGACAGCCAGGGTTATACAGAGAAACCCTGTCTCAAAAAACCAAAAATAGGCCATTTTCTCTCCAGTGAGTTTCTTGGACAAGAGCACACAGCCAGGAGGCACAGGCCCCATGAGTCACAGGGGAGTTGCAGGGAGGCAGGGGCAGGATTCTCTCAGCTTCTGAGCGACAGAGGTGGATCAGTGACCTTCTCTGCCAGTGGAGGGTCAACCTCCAGGAAGTGCCTTAACCCAGGGACTCGGGTGAGAGCTGCCATTTTCTCTCCGGTGAGTTTCTAGGACCAGAGCAGCCAGCCAGGAGGCACAGGCCCCACCAGTTGCAGGGGAGTTGGAGGGGGGCAAGGACAGGACAAGCTCTAGTCAGAGACATTAAGAACATCTAACACCAAAAATCAAGAGATGGAGAAAGGCAAACACAAGAATCCTACCAACAGAAACCAAAACTACTTGGCTTCATCAGAACCTAGTACTCCCACTGCAGCAAGTCCTGGATATCCCAAAACACCGGAAAAGAATTGGATCTAAAATCATATGCTGATAGAAGGACATGAATAACTCCCTTAAAGAAATGCAGGAGAGAGCTGGAGAGATGGCTCAGTGGTGAAGAGCACTGACTGCTCTTCTGGAAGACCTGTGTTCAAATCCCAGCAACCACATGGTGGCAAACAAACATCTGTAATGAGATCTGACGCCCTCTCCTGGAGTGTCTTAAGAGAACTATGGTGTACTTGCATAAGAAATGCAGGAGAATACAGGTAAAGAGGTACAAGCCCTTAAAGAGGAAACAAAAAAAAAATCCCATAAAGAATTACAGGAGATCACAAGTAAACAAATAGAAGGATTAAAGAGCAAACCCAAAAATCCCTTAAGGAATTGCAGGAAAACACAAACAAACAGGTGAAGGAATTGAGTAAAACCATTCAGGAACTAAAAATGCAAGTCGAACCAATAAAGAAATCACAAAAAGAGACAACTCTGGAATTAGAAATCTTAGGAAAGAAGTCA
>NC_045030.1:90206913-90207518 GCF_008632895.1 Mastomys coucha
CAGACTTCTCACCAGAGACTATGAAAGCTAGAAGACCCTGGACAGATGTCATACAGACCCTAAGAGAAAACAAATGCCAGTCCAGACTACTATACTCAGCAAAACTCTCCATTACCATAGATGGAGAAACCAAAGTATTCCATGACAAAACCAAATTCACAAAATATATCTCCACAAATCCAGCCCATCAAAGAATAATAAGTGGAAAACTCCAACACAAGAAGGGGAACTACATCCCTGAAAAAGCAAAAATGTAATCTTCCAACAAAACTAAAAGAAGATAGACACATGAAGGTATGCCACCTCTAACTACAAAAATAAGAGGAAGCAACAATTATTTTTCCTTAATATCTATTAATATCAAAGGACTCAATTTTCCGATAAAAAGACATAGAATATCAGATTGGGTACATAAACAGGACCCAACATTTTGCTGCATACAAGAAACCCACCTCAGTGACTAAGACAGACAGTACCTCAGAAAAAAGGCTGGAAAACAATTCTCCAAGCCAATGGCCCCAAGAAAAAAGCTAGAGCAGCCATTCTAATATAGAATAAAATCGACTTTCACCCTAAAGTGATCAAAAAAGATAAGGAGGGACACT
>NC_045030.1:90211690-90231528 GCF_008632895.1 Mastomys coucha
CCTCAACAGAGGAGTGGATACAGAAATTGTGGTACATCTACACAATGGAGTACTAGTCAGCTATTAAATACATTAAATTTATGAAATGCTTAGGTAAATGGATAGATCTAGAGAATATCATCCTGAGTGAGGTAACCCAATCACAAAAGAACAAACATGGTATGCACTCTCTGATAAGTGGTTAATAGCCCAGAAGGTTGGAATACAGGAAGAACAACCCACATTCCACAAGGAACTCAAGAAGAAGGAAGACCAAAAGGTGGACATTTCATTCCTTCTTAAAATGGGGAACCAAATACCCACTGAAGGAGTTGCAGAGATTAACTATGGAGCAGGGACTGAATGAAGGTTAAGCCAGCCTAAATATAGCTATCTCCTGAGAGGCTCTGACAGTACCTGACTAACACAGATGTAGAGGCTCACAGCCATCCATCGAACTGAGTACAGGCTCCCCAGTGAAGGAGTTAGAGAAAGGACCAATGGAGTTGAGGGGTTTACAGCCCCTTAGGACGAACAACAATATGAACTACCTAGTACCTTCAGAGCTCCCAGGGTCTCAACCACCAACCAAGGACTGCACATGGTGGGTCTGATTGTTCTGGCAGCATGTGTATAGAAGAGGATTGCAATTTGATCATCAATAGGAGGAGAGGAACTCGGCCCTGTGAAAGTTCTGTACCCCAGTGTAGGAGAATACCAGGGCCAATAAGTGGGAGAGGGTGGGGTGGCAGGCATGGGGAGGGGGGAGGCAACAGGGTCTTTTTGTCATTTTTGTTTGTTTCTTTGTTTTTTGAAGGGGAAACTGGGAAAGGAGAAATTTATATGTAAATAAAGAAAATATCTAATAAAAAAAGCAAAAATAAATAAATAAATACAGAGTGCCAAGTAACATACAAAGGTAGACCTATCAGAATTATACCAGACTTTACAACAGAGATTATGAAAGCCAGAAGAGCTTGCTCAGAGGTCATGCAGACTCTAAGAGAACATAAACACCAGGCCAGGCTACTATAACCAGCAAATCTCTCAATCAATACAGGTGTAGAAACCAAAATATTCCAGGACAAAACCAAATTCAAACAGTTTTAATCTACCAACCAAGTCCTACAGAGGATCCTGGCAGAGAAACTCCAACACAAGGAAGACAACTGCACCAAAGAAAGGACAAGATATTAAGCATCTCATTACAAATTCAAAACCAGAGAGCCACAAGCACATAAAGCCACCTACAAAGACAAATGTATCAGGAACCAACAATCATCTCTCTTCAATATCTCTGAATATTAATGGACTCAACTCACATATAAAAAGACATAAGCTAACAGACTGGATATACAAACAAGATCCAGCATTTTGTTGCATACAAGAAACATGCCTCAATAACAAAGACAGGCACTCTCTCAGAGTAAAAAGATTGAAAAAACTCTTCCAAATAAATGGTCCCAGGAAACAAGCAGGAGTTGCCATCCTAATATCCAATAAAATAGACTTTCATGCAAAAGTTTTCAAGCACAATCAAGAAGGACACTGCATGTTCATCAAGGGGAAAATCCACCAAGAGAGTCTCAATTCTGAACATCTATGCCCCAAATGCAAGAGCACTCAAATACATAAAAGAAACTTTACAGAAACTCAAAACTAACTTTGAACTCCACACAATAATAGTGGGAGATTTTAACACCCTACTCTCACCAATGGACAAGTCATTGAAACAGGAACTAAACAGAGACATAGTGAAACTAAGAGAAGTTATGAACCAAATGGATTTAACAGATATCTACAGAACATTTTACCATAAAACAAAAGAATACATCTCTTCTCAGAACCTCATGGTACTTTCTCCAAAATCAACCATCTGCTGAGAATCACAAAATAACCCTCAACAGATACATGAAGATTGAAATAATACCAAGCATCCTATCAGATCACCATGGCCTAATAGTCTTGAAGAAGAGCAAAAACTATAGAAAGCCCATATATATGTGGAAACTGAAAATTTCTCTACTCAATGACTTGGTCAAAGAAGAAATAAAGAAAGAAATCAAAGACTACCTGAAATTTAATGAAAATGTTGACATATCATACAAAAACTTATGGGACACAATGAAAGCAGTGCTAAGAGAAAAGTTCATAGCACTATGTGCCCTGGTAAAGAAACTGGAGAGATCTTAAATGAACAACTTAACATCATACCTGGTAGCTCTAGAACAAAATGAAGCAAACTCACCCAAGAGGAGTAGAAGGCAGAAAATAGTCAAACTCAGGGCCAAAATCAACCAAATACAAACAAGACAAACAATATAAAGTATCAACAAACCCAAAAGCTGGTTCTTTGATAAAATTAACGAGATAGATAAACCTCTAGCCAAGCTAACTAAAGGGCCCAGAAGCAGTATCTAAATTAACAAAATCAGAAATTAAAAGGGAGACATAACAGGAGAACCAGTGGAAATTAAAAAAAAAATCAGATCCTACTATAAAAGTCTATACTCAACAAAATTGGAAAATCTAGATGAAATGGATGGTTTTCTAGACAGATGCCACATACCAAAATTAAATCAAGAGCAGGTAAACTATTTAAACAGGCCCATATCACACAAGGAAATAGAAAAAGTCATTAAACTGCCTCCCCCAACCAAAAAAAGCCCAGGGCCAGATGGATTTAGTGCAGAATTCTACCAGAATTTCAAAGAAGTCCTGATACCAATTTTCCTCAAACTATTCCATAAATTAGAAACAGAAAGAACACTTCCTATTTCATTCTATGAAGCCATAATTACTCTGATACCTAGACCACACAGGACCCAACCAAAAAATAGAAGAGTGATCTCACTTATGAATATTGATGCAAAAATATTTAATAAAATTCTTACAAACCCAGTGCAAGAATACGTCAAAACCATCATTCAACATGATCAAGTAGACTTAATCCCAGGGATGCAATGTTGGTTTAATATACAAAAATCCATTAACATAATCTACTATATAAACAAACTCAAAGAAAAAAAATCACATGTTCTCTTTAGATGCAGAAAAATCATTTAACAAAATACAACATCCCTTCATGGTAAAAGTATTGGAGAGATCAGGAATTCAAGGCCTATATCTAAACACAATAAAAGCAATTTCCTGTAAACCAACAGCCAATATCAAATTAAATGTAGACATACTTAAAGCAATTCCACTAAAATCAGAAACAAGAATGCCAACTTACAACATGTCTATTCAATATAGTACATGAAGTGTTAGCTAGAATACTAAGACAACAAAAGAGATCAATGGGATACAAGTTAGTAAAGAAGAAATAAAGTTATCACTGTTTGCAGATAATATGATAATATACATATGTGAGCCCAAAAATTCTACTAGAGAACTTCTCCAGCTGATAACTTCAGCAAAGTGGCTGGATATAAAATTAACTTCAAATAAATCAGTAGCCTTTCTTTATACAAAGGATAAACAGGTTGAAAAAGAAATTACAGAAACAACTCCCTTCACATTAACCAAAAATAATATAAAATATATTGGGGTAACTCTAACCAAACAAGTGAAAGACCTTTAGGACAATAACTTCAAGTCTCTCAAGAAAGAAATCAAAGAAGAACTCAGAAAATGTAGAGATCTCCCATGCTCATGGATTGGCAGAATTAACATAGTAAAAATGGCCATCCCACCAAAGGCAATCTAAAGATTCAATGCAATCTCCATCAAAATGCCAACAAAATTCTTCAAAGATATGGAAGGAGCAATTCTCAAATTCATCTGGAAAGGCAAAAAACCCAGAATAGTGAAAAACAATTCTTAAAATTTGGGTGGGTGATGGAAAATGACTGAAGCCCTGAGGTACAGCAGAAAGAATGTAAGCAGGCAATCTCAGGAAATAGTAGGTTGGGGGTAGCCTCTAGAATGTACCAGAGACCTGGGAAGTAAGAGACTCTCTGGAATCAAAAGGAGGAACTTTAGATGAAATGCCTGACAGTAAGGAGAGGGAATTTATAGAGTACACCTCCAGCAGGAAGAGACGTCAGTGAATGATGGCATTGCCATCCCACAGTCACGTCTCTGACCCATAATTGTTTCTGTCTGAAAGAACTGCAGGGATGGAAATGGAGAGGATCCTGGGGTAAAGAAGGTCCTGTGACAGGCCCAAAGTGGGATCCAGCTCAACGGGAAGCCCTAAGACCTGATACTATTATGCAGGCTATGGAATGCTAACAAAAATGGACCTACATGACTGCCCTCCGAAAGATCCAACAAGCAGATGAAAGAGTCAGAGGCAAATATTTGCACCCAATCAATGGATAGTGGCTGCTGACCCTTGTGGTGGAATTAGGGGAAGTTGGAAGGAGCTGAGGAGGGGGTGACCCTGTAGGAGGACCAGTAGTCTCAATTAACGTGGACCTCTGAGATCTCTCAGATACTGGACCACCAACCAGGCAGCATACACCAGCTGATATGAGGCTCCTGACACATAAACAACAGAGCCTAGTCTGTGTTTAGTCAGAGAAAATGCACTTAACACTCAAGAGACTGGAGGCCCAGGGAGGTTAGAGGTCACATAGGGTGAGGGCATCCATGTGAAGACAGGGGGTTGGGGAGGAGTTGTGGGATGTTGAACAGTCAGAGCATGGATGGGGAGGCAGAGAATGGAATATGGAAAAAGTAAATTAATTTATATAAAAAAGAATTCCAATTCCTAAAATAATCAATAGGAAAAAAAACAAAGCTATTTTATTTTCCCTTTCAAGAAACATTTCACATAAAATAAGAGCTTACTGTATTACTCACAGTAAAACATTTAGGAAGGGATTTTACTCAGTTTGTGATTGAATGGATTTAATTTTAAAAACCGACACAATAGTATAGAATTTGACCAATACTGTTGAAATAAAGCTCCATAGATACTATGGGTCAATCTCATGTATTAGAATAAATGTTACAAAAAGTTTTATCATATGGAAAATTAAGGGCTTGGACAAAGTAAAATTTTATTTCTCTTCTAATTTTGATTTCTCTTAAACATTTAATTCTTTTGACAATTGTTTCTTTTAGGAAAAAATCAAACTAATCTATAGTTACTATTGCTTTAGTGAACTACTTTTCTAACATATTTTGTAAGAAAATAGGTATAAGAAATGGCATGCATTCTTAAGTGCATATTTCATCATAGAATTTTAGGCCACATTATTTTGAATGCTATTTTGGAGTTATAGTAAGCCTGTAGCTCAGACACTATAGATTGTCTCTTTCATCTATATGAAAGCACACTATTACTCTTAGCAAATATTGGGGAGATGTGAGTTGGAAGTGTGTCTTAGTCAGGCTTTCTATTCCTGCACAAACATCATGACCATGAAGCAAGTTGGGGAGGAAAGGGTTTATTTAGCTTACTTACATGTTGTTGTTGATCACCAGAGGAAGTCAGGACTGGAACTTAAGCAGGTCAGGAAGCAGGAGATGATGCAGAGGCCATGGAGGGATGTTTCTTACTGGCTTGCTTCTCCTGGTTTGCTCAACCTGCTCTCTTATAGAACCCATGTCTTCCAGCCCAGGGAAGGCACCACCCACAAGGGGCTCTACCCCCTTGATAACTAATTGAGAAAATGCCCCACAGCTGGATCTCATGGAGGCACTTCCCCAACTGAAGCTCCTTTCTCTGTGATAACTCCAGCCTGTGTCAAGTTGGCACACGAAACCAGCCAGTACAAAGTGCCTGTGATCTTTGCCAGATAATCCAATGACAAGAAACTTATTTTTTTAATTATATGCATTATTTTGTGTTGACAAAATAGGTTTGAGCAAAAATGTGAAAATAAAAATGTCTTTGAAAGAATTCTGTAAAATAGAGGCACTGCAGAAGGAATTTCTGTCTAATGTACAATGGCTAGAAGAGGATTAAGTATGTCAGAATCTATCCCTGTACTCTTAGGTGTATCATAATTATAATTATGAAAACATCCAATGTCAACATCCCTGATGCCTTTATTAGGCATCCATTGAACTTACTGAATGGAAGAACTACCATAAGGACTGACCTTATTTAAACACTATCAACCCTTCCTTTAAATGTAAATGTAAAATGCTAATCACAACATATAAGCAATCACTACTGTCTGCTGCAGTTATTTCATTTTGCAGATGGTGAGAGCTCTACCAACACATCTATTGTTAGCATGAAAGTCAAGTAATCATCTGTGTAGGTGGTTGTGTGGGAGCAATGCTAAGATATACAAGGATTTTCTCCCACATTGGCAATCCAGATTGAACAGAAAGCCAGATGAAGCACTATTCTATTTCTATGGCACTTTTAATCATTCACTTTATTTGTAATAATAAAAAAATCCTCAATAACTGCTTGTCATTTTCTACACAGATAATACCTTCATGATTAAAATATATTTTCAATGTATAAATTTTTTGAGTTGAGTATTCATTTATTAAAGAGCTGATAAATTTGACTAAGATAGATTACTTAGAAAAATTTAGTAATTTTTTCAAGCTTGTTGAAACTTTAAGTTATAAAATTAAAAAAATCAATTAAATTTGCATCTATCACAAAATAATATATGTGATCAAAGGTTGAAAGAAACTGTTGGTTTGCTTGTTTTTAGCAATAACGAGTATTAGGATGAATGACACAGACCATCTTAAAACCTCCTAATACAAGACCTCCTAAAACACAAGACCATCCCAAGACCTCCTAAAACATATTGTTCCCAGACCAACCATAACTCTCAGGACTATAAATTCTTCAATATTTTCTAGCATATTATATTTAGTACATCTCAATATTTTTATAGCTTAAACCAGGCACCCTACACCAGCTGATATGAACCCTCCAACACATATAAAGCAGAGGACTGCTGTGTTTGGACTCAGAGAGGATGCACCTAATGTTCAAGAGACTAGAAGCCCCAGGGAGTAGGGAGGTCTCATGGGGTGTGGCTGGGGGATGGGGACATCCTCTTGGGTACAGGGGGAGGGGAGGAGGTGTGGCATGTGTATCAGTAGGAGAGCAGACCCGGAAGGGGATAATGTCTGGACTGTAAAAAATAATTAAATATTAAAAATTAAAAACCTTTTTTTTTTTAAAAAAAGACTACTTGCTATTCTGGAATATGATCTGTGTTCTATTCCTCAAACCCACATGACAGCTAGCAACTGTTTTTAACTCCAATTCTACAGTCATCAGGCATGTTTTTGGTGCATATGAACATGGTTGCATATATGGAGCCAAAACACTTTACATATTAAATTAAAATAAACACATCTTTAAACCCAGTATGACTTTTATATAATGCATATGACTTCTTGTGAAAAATTTCAAAGGTTTCTCACAAAAAATGTTAAATATTTATTGTTACAAAACATGTACATTATTTTTTCCACACCAAAAAAATAGTTTTTTTCCGAATGCATCTCTAGGGAGATTATCAGTAATGTGATTTTACACCCTTTATAATCATTAACTAAGATATTCTTTAACATGACTTTCCCTAGCTGTGTTTCAGCCTACTACTGATATATTGGAAAAAAGATACAGAATTGTAAATACTAATGATAAGGAAATAGGAACTAATACTGTTAGGAGATAATACTTAGTTACTCAACTAAGATGTTTTTTTTCAATATTTATAGCAATAGAGCACAGCTGGTCTTCTTTATAATGATAGAAAATATTATATTATAAGACTCAAATTATGACCATGCCCTTACCGTGTAAAACAAGTTATATTTGGAGAGAATCAAGTAAAGCATAAGTAAAAGTTAAGCAATAATTTTTGAGCAAAATATATTAATGCCATCTAATTAAGTTGTTGTATAACCAACTTGCTAAACATAGAATGGAATTTCTAGTAGTCAAAACCTCCAAGATCTGTCTTTCATGGAGCTTATGCCCTTATTCCTTCCTGATCAATATAAGTAGATTCTTATTCTTCATAGAAAGGAATATGTATATTTGGTTGAAGTATTTGAGAAAAAAAATTACACAGAAATTCTTTTAATATGCTATTAGTTTTTAAACATGTTACTTCTTAAATTCTATAAATTATGGAGGAGTTTTACCAGATTTAGTAATAGTAATGGAAGTTATAAACATCAGGGCTGACCAAAGCCAGAACCTAACTCTACATAAGAAGTAGAATGATCACACCATGGTTTCATCCTTGTGGAGAAACCTGTAAATATCTAATATTATTAATTTTTTCTTTAACCATCCCAAGCAACCAGCCTCATATCATAGAACAACAAAAAAAAAGTTATTTTCAAATATGAGATTCAGACTTCCTGCCAAGTCAGAAAATATTATCCATTTTCTCTGGTAACTCCAGACCTAGATATTAACAACTTTTTCAAATTATTACTAAATATAAGATTCTCTCATATATTATCCAAGAGGGAAAACTTACAGAATTATTGCTTTGATTTATTTTGTAATAATAGTCTACATAAAAAAAAGAAGATAACCACATAACAATTAAAGAAGCAACACTATAACAACACAATTAAATTACAATATTATTGAATTCATACAAGAAGAAATGATGCCATTAATAAGAGGAAAAGTGGATGATTTGAGCCTCTCCAAAGAAAGAGCTTGAGGGTGGAAGCCAGATTCAGTGAAGTGGAGAGGTCTATTGGTTCTGTAGTATCAACACTTTCACTGCCTCTTCATATGGTTAGGAGCTGCTTTTCCCTAGAGTCACTCGTAATCATGTTGTCATTAACAAACACACAACACTTGTATCTAGTAATTAGTCATCACATATATAGTCACTTCCAGATAGCTGTACGACATCAATTCTAGATAGTCACTTCCAGATAGCTGTACGACATCAGCTCTAGAACCCCCATGGTTATCAACATTTGGACATGCTCAGTCCCTCATAATGAATGCTGTGGTATTTGCATTTAACCTACTCATATCCTTTTGTAAAATTTAAATAATCTCTTGATTATTTATATTTAGTTATATGCAAATGTTATGCAAATTCATCATATACTGCATTGCTTAGAGAATAATGAATGACAAGCAAAAATGTTTTTAGATGTTTATTATATATTATATCTGTGATTTCCTCCAATACTTTTAATTTCACTTGGGTGAACTCATAGATATAAAACCAATAGATATAGAAGGCCTATTGTGTCTGTTTGGATTTTAACACTAAACTTTAAAGTTTAAAAATGTTTTATAACAACAGAAGAAGGATATTGAAATTACCATACAGAAGATGATAGGAATATGAAGGAGTCTCAATGTGCTAATGATTATGAGGAGTAGCTATCCAAATCTAGAGATATTTAATTGTCTTTGTTGAAGATACTGAAAAGAAAACCTTGAAGCTCATTTATTTCCTGCTTTCCTAAGGACTCAATTTTTACCTTTACTGGTCACAATATCTGAAGTCCTTTTATATTCTATTTTATCGTGCAGATTTGAGATTGATAGAGAAGATTGCCTATTTGTTTAACCAAAATAAGCCTATCTGCCTTATTTCCAAAGATTAGAAGTATCTAATAGATTCTGTAGAATATCAAAGTAGATTCTGCACACTTTATAATCATTTGGAGGAGAAAGGATTATTATTTTACAATATTAATGAAAGTATGCCTTTTGAATTTAGTCACCTTAGTTTCTGAAAAATAAACATATAATGTAGCAAGTGTCTGTACAATAAAAAAAAACAAAGTAGATGATTCTGGAATACTTTAAAATGTTTATTATTTTGTGGGGGTATTTCATATGCAATGATGCTCTTGGCATGGGTGTCAGTATCTCTCTTTGTATAGTGAGGTTTCAAGGACTAAGTCTGGGTCATTAGGCTAAACAGCAAGAGCCCTTAACAACTGAGCCATTTCATAATACCCTGAAAGATGTTTTATCTATCACATTTAAAGTTATGACTATCAGACTTACTTACATTTGACATTAAAAATATAGGGAACTAAAATACAGATATTATACATGAGGCAAAAGCCATTTTGCAGTTTTTGTGAATGTCATTTATTTATTCAATTATTCATCTATATAATAAATTATATTGGTTGCATTGGAATTTCAAGTATTGTTCTAACTTCAAAGCAAGACTAACAAACATGTTATTTATACTTAATTTGCCCTACCATAGAAGTAAAGGCATGCACATTGAATACATAGTACTACAATATAACTTCATACACTACTGCTGAAGTTATAATAGTTGTTAATTTTATAAAACTTGTGAAATGAGGGAAACCTTTAAAGCATTCATATCATTTTAATAAGGTAATTTTACCCTTGTACTATCTATCTATCTATCTATCTATCTATCTATCTATCTATCTATCTATCTATCAATCTTCTATATACCTATATTTATATGCAAACATTTCATTCAAATAATACATTTTCTCCCAGAGCAAAAGTAAAGAAGGCTTTGTGGAATTTTAAGGCAAGTTTAGGCACATTTTACTATGTGGATGGGCCATTACATTATTTTAGAAAAGAACAATAAATGCACAACCAAACAACACTTAAATACCAAAGATTAGGGAAATATAGCAATGGGGCATCTTATACTATACAACAGAAACTATGATATTGTGTAATATTATAATTTATAATATATGTAAATGTATAGTCATTATATATGTATATACACACATATATGTATACATATACACAAATATATATACATGTATATATGTGTGTGTGTGTATATATATATATATATATATATATATATATGTCATCATTTTACCACTAGTATTTCTGGTATAAAGTTGAGATTATTATAGATTTGAAACATTATTAGGCAGCCTTCTCAATAAGACTGCATTGCACAGTGGAAGTACAAATAGGCAAAATGGCACCTAAAGGATAAATTTACTCACTGGAGAAAGAACAGCTTCTTCATCTAAAATGGAAGTACATTGCAGCTCTAAATAGCTTTATTGTAAACATCATAATATTGCACATTTAAAGCACTTCCTGAGGGATCTCAAGAAGGCTCAGTTGAAAAAGGTGCTTGGTGTAATAATAGACCACATAACCCTCATGGCAGAAGAATATAACTCACTCACAAAAGTTGTTCTCTGACCTCCACATATGTGCCATGGCATAGGCATGCCTACTTACCAATACACAAGCATTCAAACAAAATGAATAGAAATCTATTAAAAAATTGAAACAAGTCCTGTCATTCCCTAATTATTTTTATAGTTTTTTGAGAATTTCATACAATGTGTTTCAATCATATTCTTCCCCTTACCCAACACTTCTAAGACCTACTTCCTATCTCTCTACCCATAGAACTTTGTGTCCTGTTTTTGATTTTTTTGTATGTTTAATTGTTATTGTTTAATCCCATCAAATCTACTTTGTGCTGTCCATATATTCATATATTCTTGGCTGTGTATATTTGTATTGGAGCATGACTAATCTACCAGGAGCTATACCTTCAAAGAATTCTGACTCTCCCTCTCCAGGTAGCTATCAATTTTGAATAGTTCCTAAGCTAGAAGAACTTAGAAAACATTTCCCTGCCTTTGTGGTGAGATTTGTTCTTGTATGAGCTTGTGCATGTCATGTGAATGTCATCATGATCATTATGAAATCATAGTGCAGCTCTTCTGCTGTGCCTAGAAGAAACTGTTTCCTTGTAGTCATCCACTGACACTGGCTCCTATACATCTTTTTGTTCCATTGTCTGCTGTGATACTTGAGTCTTTAAAATAGGGGATATGATACAGATATCCCATTTAGAGCTGAGCATCTCAGTCTCTTATTCTCTGTACCTTGAAAAATTGTGGCTCTCTATGTTAATTTCAGTTTATTACAAATAGAAGCTTCTATGATGAAGGTTAAGAGAAACACTGATGTATGTGATAAAATGATGAGTTGATTTGATTTAATAGTACATCTATTTAGCCAAACATTTGTGGTAGGTTGTACACTAGCCCTTATGACCAGTCCAGCAGTAGGATTTTATTCCCATAATAGTGTATTGCTGTCAAATTTTGGATGCTAACAGCACTTGTCATTGGCTATAATGTTTATGCGATCTGTGAGACCTTACTCGTCAACAACCTTAAAAAATTTAACTTATTCTTGACACTGGGCTTTTTACTTATTAGTCTATAGTATCAAGTGACAACATTGTATTCTTGTTATAGGGCAACTATATTTTAATTGTGTGTGTGTCTGTATGTGTGTATGTGTGTGTAATATATTAGAATATTCATTATGTTTATAATGATGTATAACTATAATATAATTAATGAAATATAGTGTGCTTGTTATATATTAAACTTAACATACTATAATATCCTATATGCATACATATATGTGTCTACAGTAGGAGGGTTGTATATGAATCAAGGTCATATTTTTATTGTAGCATTTCTGGCAGGGTGTCATAGTCAAGTGTTCTATTTCTTAGAAGAGAAACCATGACCAAAACAAATCTTACAAAATAAAACATTTAATTGGAGGCTTGTTTAGAGTTTGAGAGATTAGTCTATTATTATCATGGTAAGGAGCTTAGCAGCACACAGGCAGACAAGAAGCTGGAGAAGTAGCTGAGAATTTTCATCACAGTTTATAGGTGAAGAGAAAGAGAATGGGAGTGGCATGAGCTTTGAGGTTGCAAAGTGACACACTTCCTCCATGCCCACACCTCCCAATCTTTATCATAAAGTTCCACTCCAGGGAAAGTAAACATTCAAATATGTGATCTTATTGGTGGGGCATATTTATTCAAACAACCATACTGTCTCTCTTCCTCTCTCTCTCTTTGCTATGTTTCTGTTTGCTTTGTCTGTGTTGCCTCATTATTAATAATTGCTTCCTGCTCCTCAATTTTCCTCTGAATTTCATAATTTTATTTTTTAACAGTGAATAATATTGTTATATAAATACCTTAAGTTTTTATTATCTATTCAGTAGTTCATGGCCATGTAGGCTATTTATATTTCTGGGGTATATGTCCAAGGGCTATATAGCTAGATCATGTGGTGGAGATATTTTTCTGTTTGAGGAATCTGGAATCTCCTGATTCCAATGATTTTCAAAATGATTAGAGCAGCTTGTATTCCTACCAACAGTATAAGAATTCCCATTCCACACACCTATTTCAGAACCTATTGTCATATCTTTATCTTAGCCATTCTAACTGGGGTAAGGTGAAATACCAAAGTAACTTTAATTTATAATTCCCTGATAGCTAAGGATGTGTAAATAGCAGCACTTGATTATGTGTAACATAACAATCCAGAGACAGCTCCACCTGGGAATCCTTCCCATATTCAATCACCAAACCCAGACACTATTGTGGATGCCAGCAAGTGCTGGCTGACAGGAGCCTGATATAGCTGTCTCCTGAGAGGCTCTGACAGTGCCTGACTAATACATAAGTAGAGGCTCACAGCCATCCATTGGACTGAGTACAGGGTTTCCAATGAAGGAGCTAGGGAAAGGACCTAAGGAGCTGAAGGGTTTGCAGCCCCTTAGGACAGACAACAATATGAACTAACTAGTACCCTCAGAGCTCCCGGGGACTAAACCATCAACCAAAGAGTACACATGGTAGGATTCATGGCTCCAGCAGCATATGTGGCAGAGGATGGCCTAGTCGGTCATCAATGGGAGTAGAGGCCCTTGGCCTGGTGAAGGTTCTATGCCCTAGTGTAGGGGAATGCCAGAGCAAGGAACTGGGAGAGGATGGGTTGGTGAGCAGGGGGAGGGGGAGGGAACAAGTTTTTTTTTTGGAGGGGAAACCAGGAAAGGAGATATCATTTGAAATGTAAATAAAGCAATATCTAATAAAAAATATAACACAAACCAAATAACTCTTTGATTCTTACCCATTACCCTCTCTTACTTCTTTCATAATGTATTTCTATTTTCTTTTATGTTTGAAAAATTCCTGAGTAATAATGTCATTTTGTTGTTGTTGTTGTTCTTGCTTGTGCTGATTTTTAAATTAAAAAACATGAGGAACTTTCCTAGCTTCCTTTTTGTTATAATGAGATATAGTAGTACAAATATTAAATACTCAATGTTTTAATGTAATGTCAGGCAGTATCAATCAAAATGTGGAGGCTGTGGACTTTATTTCTCATTGATTCACAATTAAGTCCATGTATTGAGTCTGGATCTTCAGAAAGTTTGAAAGCACTTTGACAGAACAATTTTATGCTTGTAGAATCTAACAATAGCTTAAGGATGAGCTTGGAGTTTGTTTTATCTTTACATAGCATGAACATTGTTCTATTAAAACTATCAATCTGTGAGAAATATAATGATATTTTAAAAAGTGAATAAACAGTTTAAAATATAATGATCTTTTCTGTACAAAGTGAAAATTGCTGCTATATCACACTTTCTGACATTTAGAATATGATGATCATTCACTGTTCTTCCTGAACTCTTATCTAACTTTATATTTATGGAAGTATAACAACAAATTATTAGTAATACACAGTTGCACTATCTATAATCTCTTCTTTAATTGATATTAACTTGCATTGTGTCCTTTGTGAAATTTTATTTTTTCTCAAAATACCTATAGTATGTACAGAAATTATAAATGCTTCAGAAAAACTATTATTTCCGTACTTGGAGTCATAATTTACCATGCTAGTAATGCTGTTAGATTGTACTGATTACAAAATATCTTTCTTTTAACTTTATTATTTTACTTTGGATATTTACATTTTCTCAATAACAAGGAGATTAAAGCAAGTGTATCACTAATGCTAATTTGAAGATACAAACTACATCCTGAGAGCTTTTCATTTCCTGGTTTTGTCATATTTTTTAGCATAGCTATTAAAAGACATGTTCATCAGAGTGAGGATACAAGTCTTATATGTTTTCAGGCTTAAAATCATGGGTAAGTTGGTAAACAGGAACGGGATTTACAGAGATGGTGGTCTAACACTTTTAGAATATAAACAATGGATATCGGTCTTCTTGTAATCTTCAGTGTTGCTTATATGCAACAGCCAATCCACAGAAGACTGAGACAAAAATAAAGCACAGAACTTTAGAGGTTAAGCTGATACAAATATATTTAGTATCTTCTTTCAAAGTCTTCAGAAACACAGCTCTGTTTGTAGAAACTGTGAAGTATGTGAGGACTTCTGAAATTTTAATATCTATGAAAGGCTTCTTAAAACATTAGAAGTCGGGGCTGGCGAGATGGCTCAGCGAGTAAGAGCACTGACTGCTCTTCCAAAGGTCCTGAGTTCAAATCCCAGAAACCACATGGTGGCTCACAACCACCTGTAACGAGATCTGTCACCCTCTTCTGGTGTGTCTGAAGACAGGGACAGGATATTCATATTTAAAAAAAAAAAACATTAGAGGTCTAGCATTCAAGAAGTAATGTAACTTAACTTAGGTCTCCATGTTATTATACATGTGCTAGACCTCATTCTTCTCTTGTTGGACATAAACAGTCTCACACAAAACCAACATGGGAATAAGTTACTGTGAGATAATTTGAATACAACAGATAAACAAGGTCACTGTGCCACCTTCAAAATGCCAAATATATCTTTCTCTCTGCTAATAGAAGTGTCTATTTTATAGTTGCCTATTACAACTTAACACATCTTTAGCCTGACATCCTTAAAAATTATAGAACCAACATTCAAGGTTGTCCTCTGACCTCTAGACACATGCATATACCCATGAATCCACAATATATATGTATATATTTCATACACACAAAAACATGTACATATACATGAAGAGTTTAAAATATAAATACAACAGTATTGATTATATAGACTGTATACATGCATCAGATTATCATACACTAGCCCATATATTGTTGTAAATACTTTTTCATACCAGAAAACCAGAAAGGCATCATCACCTCAAAAAATTTATTCTTCTTGCAAATATTTACTTTAACATATCTGAGCATAATAATATACAAAATAGAAACGATGTAAATAATATTTCTTTTGAAAGAAAGAATAAATGGGAGCTAAGAAAGACAGAAAGGGAATGAGAACAAGTTCTATAGCTCTATAATTTTTTCCTTTATAAGGATAATTCTCTTAGATCACAGCCCCACTCTTTTAACATCTCCAATTACAAAGATATTAGATGCTTTGGGATTGATTGTATTAGTCAGTGTTTGTTACTGTTACAATTACCTGAAAGATAAACTCACACAAGAAAATAATTATTTGAATTAATGGGCTTATAGAGTATGGTCTATGGCCAGAAGACTCTATTATTTCTGTAATAAATTGGTAGATAAGGTGACAAGGAATAGAGCTACTAGGCTCATGGCAACTGAGGAAAAGAATAATAACAACATGAAGCTGCTATACCATTGAAAGGTTCACACTTGGTTTTCCTTAGACTATGCCTGACCTTCCACATTTTCAGTGCCCCCCAATAAGTTTTCTATGTTTGGACAGTTCAGTGGATTAAAGTGTTGATTTTGCCTAAATCTCTTTTTCTAAGCATTTAGATTTGATCATAGGTTTTTATAATCTTCTAGGTACTTATCAATCCAGTCAAGTTGAGGATCATGAGAAACCACTTCCTTCATGACTTGATAATGCTTTTCTGAGAAGCCCTTGTTAACCAAGAAAAAAAATCCATGTTCCTAGATGGGGCATACTTCTTGGGGAACTGTCAGTCTTGGAGATCCCAGAAGGCCATTGTAGCCATGAGTTTTTCTATTGGGCCCCCATTGTTCCCAGTATAACAATTCTGAGACTTAATTATTTATTAATGAATGCCTAGGCCATAAGCTTTGGCTTGTTCCATGACTAACTTGTAACTTATACATCTGTATATTCTAGTTTATGTCTGTCATATGATTGGCTAGACATAGATGGTTTGATGCAATTGAATTTCTCAGACTTCAGGACAAATCTCCCACCTCTATCTCCCAGAGTTCAAATCACTCTTTACTAAAACTCACAATTTCTATTTCCTGCCTCAGCCTCTAGGCCACCAGAATTTTATTGTTAGTTGATGCTTCCACATAGTATAGAAGAAGTTTCCTCTACACTGCACCAAATAATACAGACTATTTGTCCTGTTTGTCTAAAATACCAATATGATGAACACTATGATTGTATATACTTGGTCAAAGGAGTGGCACTATTTGGAGATGTGGTCTTGTTGGAGTAGGTGTGTCACTGTGGGCACTAGCGTTAAGACACTTGGCCTAGCTGCTTAGAAGTTAACCTTCTCCTAGCAGCTTTCAGATGAAAATGTAGAACTCTCAGCTCTTCCTGCATTATGTCTTCCTGGACTCTGCCATGCTTCTGACTTGATGTTAATGGACTGAACCTCCTAACTTCTAAGCCAGCCCCAATAAAATGCTGTCCTTATAAGGGTTTCCTTGGTCATGATATCTGTTCACAGCAGAAAAACTCTAAGACAGAATTTGGTATCAGGGACAGGGCATTGCTGCAATAGGCCTGAACATGCTTTTGTTTGGAAGAATGTGGATTTGGGGATTTTGGATTTGGAAAGTTATAGATTCTTTTAAGTGGGACTAAATGTACCATCCTAGTACGAATATGGGAGTCTTTGTGGCTAAGACTGATTTGAACTATGCAGACCTGGCCCAAGAGGTTTCAGCAGGTTCTATAGAGACTGTTTTTGTGGTATTTTGGTGAAGAATATGGATGCCTTTTGCTATGGTCCAAAGAGTTTGTCTGAGGCTAAGGTGAAGAGATTTCTATTAATTGCTTTGAAAAAGGAATTCTCAAAAGAGCCTGGTATAAGTTCTGTTGTGTGATGACTAAAGTTTGCTCTTATAAAGAGCATTTTAATGAACAGCAGCAAGCTGAGAATGAAAAAAATGCAAAATATATGGTTCAAGTATTAAAGGAAGTATAATGGAGCTGAATCCTGTGTTCTAGGACTTCACAGATTACAGGAGAGGGATTTTGGAGCAAGATCACACCCAGATAAATTTAGGTCCAGACATGGTGGTATATATCATTAATCCCAGGAGACAGAGCCAAGCAAATCTCTGAGTTCAAGGCCAGCCTGGGACAGAGGATATTCTTGGTGAAGAAATCTTTAAGTCCAGGCTTAGTGATACACACCTTGAATCACAGGAGACAGAGTCATGCAGATCTCTGAGTTCAAAGTAAATCTACCAAGCAAGTTCCAGGGCAGCCAAGCTTAGGCAGTGAATGAGTTGGAAAACAAAAAGATAGCAATAACATGATAAAACAAGGTGGCCCTTTTTCAGTCTCAGCAAGCAGAAGAACTCAGCAATTTTGGATATATGTCTTTGGTTTTAGAATCAAGAATAGGAGGGACTATTGGGACAATTGATGCTGGTTAGGTGGAGCTAAAATTTTTGCAGTGATTAAGAGACCAGTATTACTGAGGTGAAAAATTCTGGGAAGTGCTTTCAGTGAGCACAAAGAAGTTGAGTTTCAGAGATAGCCAAGGTTGTATCTCAAGCTGACACTGTACTTGGTAATATGTAAGAGTTACCCAGGTGGTACTGGTTTTGAAAGTATGAAGAGGTCATGAAGAGCAGCTGAGGCTTGGTACTGTGAGAGGCCATAGAAAGTCACTGATGAAGATGCAGCCTTGGTTGTAGTTAATGGCCCAGGATGGAAGGGGTCCTGTAAAAGATTTGAGGTTTGGCACCATGACAAAGAGCCTATGAGTGTCTATTGTTGAAACCTAATTGCAGTGGAAGACCCCAGTGTATTGGAGATGCTAGTACTATGGGATGATTAACAAAAAAAGCAGCAGCAGTGGAGTGGATCAACCTGAGCTTAGAGTGCTACAAAGGGCAGAACTGGAGGAGCCCAGAAGATCATGTGTGGATCCCAGACATTGGAACAAGAAGCTATAACATTGAAGTTGCCTTGGAGGCCCCAAGATTTTCAAGATGCCAGAGCAAGGAGTGGAACCAGCCCAAAGAAAGAAGTTAGTTGCAGTCAACAAAGATGGAAAAGGAGTTGGAGATCTGAAAACTGCTTTGATATCAGACATAGAGTTGCAGAGTTTGGAGTTTGCCTAGCTGGTTTGCTATCATGCTCTGGGGATTATGACTAAGTGATTGGATGGCTGTCAGAAGAGACTTTGAACTTTGGGCTTTTAACATTGTTGAGACTGCTAGAGACTGTTGGGACCTTTGAATTTGGATTAAATGTATCTTTTATTATGCTATGTTTAAGTATGGCCCACATAGACTGATATGTGTAAACAAGGGGCCAGAGAGTTGAATGTGATGGTTTATATATGTTTGGCCCAGGGAGTGGCACTATTAGGAGTTACCCTGTTGAAGTAGGTGTGTCACTGTGGTTGTGGGTTTCAAGACTCTACTCGTAGGTATCTGGAAGTGAGTATTCTGCTAGCAGCCTTCAGATGAAGATGTAGAATTCTACGTTCCTGGATGTTTTCATGTTCTGGCCTTGATGATGATGGACTTAACTTCTGAACTTGTAACCAGTGTCAATTAAATGTTGTCCTTCTAAGTGTTGCTTTTTTTCATAGTATCTGTTATCAGTTGTAAAATTCTAACTAAGACAGCTCCTTTCTTGTAAGCATTAATAGTGTTATGGATTGGTGTTTGCCCATAGGATGGGTCTCAAGTTGGGCCATTTATTGGCTGGCAGTATACATCCCCTCTGTTTCTGGAATTCCAGAAAGACTAACCAATTCAACTAACCCCGACCCTTGGGGTCTTACAGAGACTGAACCACCAACCAAAGAGCATACATAATTTAGACATAGGCCCCCTGTACACATGTAGGAGATGAGCAGCAAAATCTTCATGTTGGTCCCCAACAACTGGAGTGGGGCTCTGCCTAAAGCTGTTGTCTATAGAATCCACTCCCCT
>NC_045030.1:90231538-90240558 GCF_008632895.1 Mastomys coucha
TCTTCCACAAGATGTTATGAGCTCTATCTAATATTTGGTTGTGGGTCTCTGTATCTGTTTCCAGTGAACGGTGGGTGAAGCTATGGATCTCTGTATTTGTTTCAGTTAGCTGGTAAGTGGAGCCTCGCAGAGGCCAGTTATGCTAGGCTCCTGTCTGCAAGCATAACAGGATTTTTTTTTTAAGATTTTTTTTTTATGTATATGAGTACACTGTCTTCTTCAGACATACCAGAAGAGGGCATCTGATCCCATTACAGATGGTTGTGAGCCACCATGTGTTACTGGGAATTGAACTCAGTACCTTTGGAAGAATAGTCAGTACTCTTAACGACAGAGCCATCTCTCCAGTCAGAATATTTTTAATAGTGGCAGGGGCTGTTTTTCCATATGGGGTGGCTCTCAATTTTGAAATATACTGATTAGCCATTTCCTCCATCTCTGCTCTATCTTTATCCTTGAACATATTGTAATTAAGACAAATTTTGGTTTGAATATTATATGGGTAGGTTGCTGTCTTTATCCCTCCTCTGGGACTTCTGTCTGGCTACAGGAAATATTCTCTTCAGGACCCTTATCCCCAACTGATAGGACTTTTAGTTAGAGTCCTGCTTTTACCCCCCTATTTTCCCTCTCAGTTTCTGGCAAGTCCAAGTATCCACTGCCTCATTTCTTTTTCTCTCCCCTGCTCTTTCTATACCAGATCAACCCCTGTCTTGCTCCCCTCCTTCTTCTGCTTTCCACCCAGTTCTCTCCATCCACCTTCCATACCTATTTTATTTCCCCTTCTGAGAAAGATTCAACCAACCATCTTTCCATTGGACCCTCCTAGCTAATTGGTTTCTTTGGTTCCATGAATTATAGTGTGGTTATCCTATACTTTATGGCTGCTAATATTCACTTATCAATTTTTATTTTTGTACTTTCTAAATAATCTTTAGGTCTCTTCACAGGAACAATTGAATCATCTACTTGTAATAAATTTACTTAAGAGAAAATACAAATGCAATAGCTTGTTTTTTTTATCAAGAATGAATTATTAACATATTGGGCTTCTTTTCTTTATTGAAACTTGGCTCTTATAATTACATATAATTTAATTTAATGCTGTCAATATGTTTCTGCATGATTGTAATAAATTTTTAAATGATGTAAAAATATCTAGCTCAGATTGTAAGAAAAATAGAGGATTGAATTGAGTAGTCATTGAGTATTGAAATGCTACATGAATAAGTGGTCCAGCCACAGAATGTGAGAACACATTATGTCTTCAAAAAGTAGAAAATACCTAATGTTTATGGAATAGCTGAAATGTAGTTTTACGTCATAGGACATAGATAAGCCTTTGTCTAGAGAACTTTTGGCCTAAATGCTTAATTCAAGACACTCTAAACCAGCCAAGTAATTTCATGTCTTATAATCAACACTAAGAAACATTAGATGTTTTAACAGCCTTATGAGTTTAATAGCCTTAGGAATGTCTATAATTACCCATGTTAGCAGCCAAGATGCCTCTCAGCCAGAGGCACTTAGCCTTTAATAGCCATCAAGCCATTTTGAATAGAGTTGAAAACACTTTTAAGCCTTTTGGGGTTATTAGGGATAATTAAAAGTGGTTGAAAGTATATAATATCATTTATCAAAGCACTAAAAGCTATGTCATAAGAAATATATGTCAACATTCATAAATGAATTTCAAATTCTTTTTCAGTTAAAATGTAACTAAAGTAATCTAAATATGAATATTTTAGTTTTACTATACCTAGCTGTATATTATTGTTTTGACACATGGTTTAACTGTGTAGGCCTAGTTGGCTTTGAACTCACTATATAGACCAGGATGGTCATATATATATGCATATATATATATAACTAAAATTCAATATATATCCAACTAAATATATCCAACTAAAATTCACATATGTAACACAAATACATAATGCTTATTTTCTAAAATTATGGCCTCCAATGTCACTGGACTAATTATTTGTATCTCTTAATGAGTTATTTTTTAGTAATATATACATTTTATCTTATTTTATCTAAGTAACTTGTATTTGAAGACCTAAAAATTTATGAAAATTAGGTTCATACATATTATAAGTTTTTGCCAGTGTTCTAGTTTCCTTTCTTTTGCTGTGAAAAACAGCATGACAAAACAAAAACAAAAACAAAAAAAACCAAAAAAACAAAAAAACAACCTTATGAAAGAAAGGATTTTTTTTTCCTTTTACACTTCCAGGTCACATTCCATTTTTGATCAAGGTCTGATGATAAATAAAGGAACTTGACACAGAAACTATAGGGAAATAGTGTTTAAAAAGTTTACTGATTTTATCCCCCACTGGCTCATTCTCAACTAACATTTATCTGACTTGAGATGTACTCTGTACTGTGAGCTGGGCTTCCATAGAACAATTTGATCAAGGTAATCCCTTGGTTCATGTTATTTAGTTCCAGGTGACTCAAGTTTGTGTCAAGTTGAAAAAAATCTAACCAATACAGGCAGCATGTTTTTGAAGGAAAGGGACCTTACTTCACTCTGACAAAGATTCACAAGGAAAGCTTTTCCTACTGCACCACTGCTATTATTTTCAATAACTTCAGGCTTCTCATTGTTTTAGCCAGTGGGGAGAGGAACATGTTTAAGTTACCACAGAAAACCCATGGATCTGACAAAAAAGAAACAAAAATTAAGTGTGCCTTCAAATTACTAACCCATATTTTAGTTGTGTTTTGCAAAAGTTATAAGCAAAGAAGATGCTCAAGTTGTCTACCTTCATGTTAAACATATATATTTACTGTTGTTAACTTATTTAATACATAATTAAAATATGAAAATAGTTTGCATGACAAAAAATGAATAGCTCCAATATTAACTATAACTGAGTTAGTTTCCTCTTCCTTGATTTGATCAAGAAGAGCCTAAGTCACATCCCTGGATATATCTGTAAAATATTCTATAGAGAGAATTGATAAGTGGGAGAGATCCAGCTGCAGATGAGAGACAAAACCTTACAGATTGAGTGTTATTGAAACAAAACAGAGAGTAGAAAGTTTCCGCTGACACAGACTTTTCCTTCAGTGGCATTGTATCCTACATTTTGTGATGATAAAACTTATCATCATATATTTGGAAACATAGAAAGTTTGTTAAAATCTTAATTAAGGTTTCTATTATGAGGGTATTCCCCCACCTACCCACCCACTCCTGGCATTCCCCTACACTGGAGCATCAAGCCTTCACAGGACCAAGAGCTTCTCCTCCAATTGATGCCTGACAAGGCCATCCTCTGCTACATAGGCAGCTGGAGCCATGGGTCCTTCCATGTGTACTATGTCATTGGTGGTTTAGTCCCTGGGAGATCTGGTGCTTCTGGTTGGTTCATATTGTTGCAAACTCCTTCAGCTCCTTCAGTCCTTTCTGTAACTCTTCTATTGGGGACCCCATGCTCAGTCCAGTGGTTGGCTAAGCGCACCCTCTTCTGTGATCAAACACCATTGACCAAAATTAACTTGGGGATTAAAGGGTTTATTTCTGCTTATAGTTCCATATCACACTCTATCACTGAGGGAACTCTGAGAAGAAATTTGAAGATAGGAGCTAATTCAGAGTCCTTGAAAGAATGCTGCTTATTGACTTGTTCTTGGTTTGCTCAGACTGCTTTCCTATATATTCCAGGAACACCTAATAGGGGTTGAACCACCTACAACAGGCTGAGCCCTCCAACATCAATCATCCATTAAGAAAATATACGTCAGGCCAACCTGATGGTGACATTCTCTTATTGAGGTTCTCTATTCTCAAATGTTAACAGAAAACTTGTGGCATGTTAACAGAAAACTTGATGGTATAGTTCTTATGCCTAATAAGACAGATGAGACTGATTCTTAGTTCTTGCATGGTGGAGAAAGATGACTTCTGCAAGTTGTCAACCTTCTGACATCCACCTTGACATGCACATCCAAATATGCACTTCTCTCTGTGTCTCATTCTGTCTCTCTGTCTCTGTCTCTGTCTCTGTCTCTGTCTCTCTCTCTCTCACACACACACCCACACACACACACACACAAACACATATGCACACATACATAAACACACACACTTACTAATAAATTTAAAATATTTTAAGAAAATAAAAAAGATCAAATTTTAGATGCATTAAGAGTAGCAGAGCTATATAGCCTTGTGACCGATAAAAAGATATTGGATTATGAAGGATTAGCCACTTATGAATTTTAAGTCTATAAAACTTGTGTTTTTATGATAAATCATTTATTAATATTGTAATATATTTTCATGCATTGAACTATGAACCTACTTGTGTGAAAAGTTGATACAGATTTTACCACCACCAGATTTGAAAATATTTTACTTACAGTGCTACATGTTAATCAATATTTTACCTCAAAAGAGTCTTTTCAGGCCATTTGGTTTACCTCTTCTTCTTTCTCCTCATCTTTTCCTACACTCCAACTGGTCCTCCAATCTTCTTCATAGCCAAACTTCACTGTTGTTTCATAGCCCCAGATTTCACCTAAGGAATATATTTTTATGTGCAAATATTTAGAAGTATTAGCCACAGTATTTATTCTTCTTAAAGTCTATGTATTTTATTTGCTCAGTGGCCTCAAACCTGTTAGAGATCTGCAGCTTTAAGAGATGAAAACACAGATATGGAACTGAACAAAGAAATTTTAAAGCCTATAATTGCTTACCCTTCCTTTGGCATTTTTTGTGTTTATACAAGAATGAGAGGCTAGGCTAGAGCCTGACAAATACAGAAGAGGGTGTGCTCAGCCAACCATTGGACTGAGCATGGGGTCCCCAATAGAGGAGTTACAGAAAGAGCTGAAGGAGTTTGCAACAATATGAACCAACCAGAAGCGCCAGATCTCCCGGCACTAAACCACCAACCAAAGAGTACACATGGAAGGACCCATGGCTCCAGCTGCATATGTAGCAGAGGATGGCCTTGTCAGGCATCAATGGGAGGAGAAGCTCTTGGTCCTGTGAAGGCTTGATGCCCCAGTGTAGGGGAATGCCAGGAGTGGGTGAGTAGGTGGGGGAATACCCTCATAGAAGTAGGGTGAGGAAGGATGTGATAAGGGGTTTCTTGGGAGGAGGGTATCCAGGAAAGAGGATGACATTTGAAATGTAAATAAATAAAATATCTAATAAAAGAAAAGAAAAAAACACTTTATATAAGAGTAAGACAAACAAGCAGAAAGTATCACCCCAGTGACATCCATTTAAACAAATAAATATATGCTCATACATTACCTAAACATCTATAGAAGACACAGGAACCTTTAACAAATGAAACATAATGGATTTTGTCTAAAGCTACAAATATTTGAGAGGAATTTCTACAATATTTGAAATATTGTGTGCATTGTTTATATATATGTATGTATATATTTAATCACATTTAAATATAAAATTAAATATATAATATATGTATACAAACAAAAATATGTTTAGGTTGTAACAGCTTTTTTAAGGTCAGCTTCAGCTGCTTCGAGCTACCTGAAGCCATACCAGACATTGTGAGAAATACTTGTGAACATGACTCATTGCAAAATTCTGTTTAGCATAGGCTTTATCAGATTTGCATTATAGATTGGTTTACTTTCTCTACCCTGCCGTCTTCCTCTCATAGTGTCTACTATTAAGAAAAAACCCATGCCCCACATTCTCAGCATCTACTTCAAACAAGTACCATATAAGCTTATGTCACATAAATCCAGCAATTTATTTTTATATATTAATGCCCTTTGTAAACCCCTGTAAAACTAGGTGAATTTTATTAAGAAATGTGTTCATAAACTATGTCAATAATGGCTAAGATATAAATATCATTAGAAATTATATTTATCCTCTTTATGATACCATAAAATATATTTGAAGCAACTTTGAAACATTATTAGAATTCTGAAACTTGTAGACTTTTATTTGAAAATTGTCAAAGACTATACCCAAACTACTAAATAATTTATTCATTAATTCTCTTGATTGGTATGTACTGAGTACTATGCCAAACATTGTAGATAATAAAACTAAAATGATCCCTGTTATTGTGGAATTTATGGTATAGTGGGGAAGAAAATATTGAAAATGAATAATGTTCATCAAAACTATAATGAAAGAAGTGATAGCACTGAGGAGACTTCAATACTTATTCCTTTATTCTTATCCTAATAATTCAAGAATAGAAGTCCAGAAAATTTTTCTAAATGTATATCTAAATGTATATTTTCTAAATGTAAATGTCCTATCAAAAGAACAATAGTATATTAGAGTCTTACCTTTAGAAGTTGAGAAAAAAATGAGTCTAATGTTATACCAGACTATACAGTGAATTCTAAGACAGTGTGGTGTTCAAAAAACCCTGTTTAAAACTTCAAATATAAAATTATAACTTGAAAGTAGGTAATGCTTATTTGATGTACTTGTTATAGTGTATTTGCATTATTCAAGTATAAAAATCAAATGATATCCTTCTATTCTGAATGTCCCTAAATTGCATGACAAGTTCTCTTTCCTAGGTAATTGACTTTTAAATGTTCTTAAAGGTCAAATCCATATGTTATGTTTTCATTTATTCATAGATCTACATTCTAAACACTAAACAAACTTCTCTCAAAGGAACAGAGCAAGTTGAAACCATAGGACATTCCAGTTATTATGCTCCACCAAGCACCAAATTGAACAGCTATTCATATATCATTTTAAGGCCCTGTTATTTATGTTTCTTTGCTCTGCTGTTTCTTCCACCTATCCATTATAATCCATTTTCAAATGATTTTCTGTATCTTAATATATCTTCAGATTTAAAGATTCATATTTTCAATGTATTTAATATACCTGAACTCAAATGTTTTAACTTGTTTCATAAACCAAAATTTTCAGGGAGTAGAATAATGGCTCAGAGGTTAAGAGCACTTTCAGAGAGGCCTCAGGTTTGGTTCCTAAAGATTATGTCAGGTAGGCACAAAACTGCCAATAAGGGAATTTGCTGTTCTCTTCCTGCTGTCAGTGATACCTGCATACATGTAACACACAAAATCTCATGCAAGAGCACACATCAAAATTTCCATAATATTTTTATTGATTATTAGGGAATTTTATATAATGAACCCAAGCACATTCACTTCCAGGTCTACCTCCCACCCCTACATCCCTAATTCCCTCCCCCCCAAAAAAGTGTGAAAAACAAGGAAAAATGTTTAATTTGTGTTGTCTATATATTCACTGGAGTATGTTCCCCCCAATGGCTAGACCCTTAAAGAAAACTGAGTCCTTCCTTACCAGAATCCCTACCAGAAGCTATCAGGTGCAATGAGTTACACTTTAGCATCTTTATTACAATTTTTAAAAGTTCTCTTCAGTGGATTTCTGTCTATGTTGTTACTTTCTCTGTGTTGGGGTATCAGTTGCCATAGAAGGCTTCTATGTCGTTTTTTTCTTAACTGTTTCTGCAGTCATCAATACCATGGAAAAAGTAGCTTGCCTGCTCTTTACATTAATTTGGAGCATAGATCATGGACCTCCACTTGGTTTCTGGGAACAGCAAGGGCCAAGAACTTAAGCATGGTCTACAGTGGCAGTAAAGAATGGGAACATCAACATAGTCCTCTGCTGATGCATAGGCCACAGACACCATCAAAGCTCTTAGATGCAGCACAGGCCAAAGATATCAACATGGGCCTTGGCTCCAGAACATTCCATGGACAACAACAAAACTTCAGGCAGCAGTACAGACTATTAATATCCACATGGCCTTCAGTGGTAACCCAGGCTGTGAACATCAACACAGATCCCAACTGTAGTAGGACCAAAGACTCAGGCATGGCCCTCAGAAACATCATGGCTCATGGACATCAGCATGGCTTCAGGCAGAGGTCCACTGGTAACTTGGGCCAGTGATGTCAACATTGCTCCCAGCTGCTGTATGAGCAGGGACATCTACATGAACCTCAGGCTTCAACAAGGCCTGTAGCAGCAGATCAAAGATACCAAAGTGTTCCCCAGCAATAGCAAGAACCATAGAGGTCTTTGAGAAGGTCCAATCCAGAAAAAGAAGCATTCTTAGAACCAGAGCAATTGTCAAGGCTGTTGCACACCACACACACACACACACACTTACTTACCTAGACAGCTCTGCATGCAAGTATTCCTTGCAACCAGTCATTGGTCTGCTTCAAGGTTATTGGTTTGTGAAGAACCATAAATCACTGGACCATAGTCAAGACTCATGCTGTATATCTTGCTGTTACCCAGAGTCAGGGAGTCCTTGCAGCTAAGCAGGGCATCCTGGAACAGGTTATCGTATGGGCCCCTGGCGGTAGCACACCTCCCTGTGCTAGATGTCTGACAGCAAAAGCCTACCTAGGCTTGTCTGCAGACAGAGTTGCTCCCATGGAGTTGCTACAGCAAGCAGCTGTAGCAGCTCCATGCTAGGTGCCATCTGGCAAGCCTAGGGACATCTTTATTAAGTGTGACATGTTTCCATGGGAGCTCCAGGTCCTAAACATAACCCTGTCCTCAGCACTTGGGGTCAATGCTAGGCTTACCAGGCATAAATGTTTAGATTGTAGGCATGCTGGAAGCAGTGATGACCCCTATTTTCAGTCTCCCAGCAAGGCAAGCAGCATTGGATGCAGCCAGTGGCTCTATGCCTTAAAGCCTGCCAGAGGTCCTAAGGCAGGCCCTATTCAGAATGACCTGATTCTGTGGGAACTCCAGGAGGCACAAATCTCTTTATTCTTGGTATGGGTCAACAGGCATGACTTTAGTGCTTGCAACCTGCTGGCTGATGTGTGGCAGTGAAGAGTATATATTTTGTCATTCTCCATGTGTGGCTTTGTTGTGTCATCTTTCCTTCCAATTTTCTGAGTCCACATTTTAAAAACATCTTCCCATAAGAACTCTCTGTATCTGTCTCTGTCTCTCTCTTGCAATTGTTCTGGAGCTATTACAGGCTCTGTAGAGTTCTTTTGGGCCTCTGATTCACCATCAC
>NC_045030.1:90240568-90248332 GCF_008632895.1 Mastomys coucha
AGGCCAGGCTGGCCTCGAACTCAGAAATCCTCCTGTCTCTGCCTCCCAAGTGCTGGGAATAAAGGCATGTGCCGCCACTGCTGGTCTCTCAGACTCTTTTGAGCTCTGCATCTGGTTGCCTGTGGCCACCCCCTACCACATACACACATACATTCATCAATTTGTAAATGAATAAAAAATCTTTAGGAAGTAATACAGTGTTGTTCTATAAGCTCTGTCAGTTTTGTTCAGGGTAAGTATTTGATCATCTCCAAGTCACCTTAGTTATAAATAAGCAATGGTTGTTTCAGTTGATACTGATTGTTTCCTAATACTAGTCAGAGAAAAATTAAGATAATGATTGAAGTGTAGCTGTTTGACTTAAATGGGAACTTTTATTGCTTTTGTTTGTTTGTTTGTTTGTTCATTTATTTTACTTTTATTGAGGTGGTGTCTTATTATATAGGCCATGCTGATATAGAACAAATGATGCTCTTGACTCTTCTATCCATGTGCTGGAATTAAAAAGTCTGCCAGTCACATTCATGCCTTATGGTTTTAAATTAGGTTATAAATGAATGTTTGGGGAAAAGACAGATGTTAAACTATAAATTGAGAGCTGGAGAGATGGCTCATGGCTTAAGAGCACTGGCTGTTCTTCCAGAAATCTTGAATTCAAATCCCAGCAACCACATGTTGCCCCAAAGCCATCTGTAATGGGATCTGATGACCTCTTTTGATGTGTCTGAAGAAAGTGACAATGTACTCATATTCATAAAATAAATCTTAAATTTAAAAAAGTAAAATAAAATGTAAATCATAGCCATGGCTGTCATCTTCCTTTTGGCGAGGGAAGCAAAACTATTCTGTACCTTGCTGGCTGAAGGCTTTGATTTCTCACACACACCTTTGGTTTTCCCATGGGCATCTATTTCTTGCCTGCTCCCACTGTCTTTGACCTTCTGGCCTATATTGGCAGTGAGAGAGGCCCCTGCAGCTTTGTCTTGTTTTAGAGGGGCCTTTCTGACCTCTTGACTTTCCTAGGCACTATTTCCAACATGGCTGCTGAGCAAGGATAAGCCTTCCTCTTCTCCCTTTCTTCATCTTGGCCTTGCCAACTTGGTCTTTCTTCAGCAATCCAGATTTCTTGGGGTCTGTCTCTTTGGCGCCTTCAGCTCCCCTGTGAGCTTTCAGGGCACAGGCTTTCCTTTTCTTGGGCTTGGGAACTGGTTTGAAGCTGCCAGTAGCACCCTTGGCCTTGGAGTTGGCAGGCCTGGTGAGGAGGGCTCAATGAATGCCAGTTTCCAGAGTAGCAAATGGAAGCAAATCAGTATAATTCTATTGATAACCAGAATCCAATAAGAGTTGCCAAAAGACAAAGAGAACAAAATAAGCAAGTATAAGCTTGTGGCAAATGGGGGATATCACAATGTAAAATAATGTTGGTTAATATAAATATATATTCTAGAAATATTTTACCTCTATTATATATTTTCTCTACCACGATTAGCTATTTCACAATATATGCATTTGTTTATAAGATGGACTAACAAGAGTACAATGTGAGTTAATTAAATGTTACCTTTCTTGTAAAATTATTCAAAGAAAACAGAATGAAAGTATAAAGTACCTATATCTGGCATATACTTGGCATTCTATATATGTTTAAAGAATACATTGATGAATGCAACTTTTAATGTTAGTCTAGAAGTACCAGCTTGGTATTTTCCAAGGACTTTGTTTAATCTGGTGATTAAACAAGGCCATTTTATTGGGTCTGTTTGTTACATTCTTTGCCTAATTTTACTGAATATAGGTCACAGGAAATTTCTATTTTCCTTTAGTCCCTTCTTATATACTAGCATGATGATGTATTTTGGCATATTTGTTACCCTAAATCTTCATGTCAGGATTATAAGGCAGAATAAATGAAAGAAATAAGTGTAAAAGAAAGAACACTAAATTCATATGAGAATTCTTTATTTGAGTAATGGACTAAATTCGACAGCTGAACTATAGTATCATGAAACTGTCTAAGAGATTTATGGAGATTGTGAGAATGGCTTATCACCTATTAAAATCTAACCATGAAGCCAAAAAGATTAAATCTCTGCTCTTTAGGTCATCATTTAAGACCATTCCTAGTCAAATTGCTTTTTTTCTTCCAGAGAAGAATCATCCAATTCTCTGTACATGTCTTACATATTCATTTTTAAATTTGCAAATCTTTGCTTTATGTGTTCAAGCTTCTCATGGTTACAAATTACAATGTAGCATTGTTTATCAAGTTTCAATATACACTACTAACTGCCAATGTGTGTGCCATGTATCTCTTTAGACTTGAATAAAAGCCACCTCTTTGTGATCAAAATTCAAAATCTCAAATGATATAAGAATTTATCTCTCCTCAAAGAAGAAAAGGCATAAAACTTATATAGGCTAGATGCTATCTTTATACTTAGCTAATATCATTTTTTCTGATTAGTTTTTATTGGTTATTTTATTTATTTACATTTCAAATGTTATCCCTTTCCCAGGTTACCCTCCACAAACCTTCCGTACCCTCCCCCTCCCCTAGCCTCTATGAGGGTGCTCCCCTACTCACCCACCTACTCCTGTTTTACCCCTCTAATATTCCCCTACCCTGGATGATAGAGCCTCTACATGACCAAATTGACTGCGATCAAAAAGTTACCATGGTTCTCAGCACACATATGTAATAGAGCACTGCCTTGTCCTGCCTAGATGGGAGAGAAATGAGCTTAATTCTGCAGAGATTTGATGACCCAGGGTGGGGGGATACTCAAGGTTCCACCTTCTCAGAGGTAAAGGGGAGGAGGGAGGGAAAGGAAAGAAGAACTTTGTGAGGGGGGATAGTGTGAGGGAGGGACAGTATTTGGGATGCAAATAAATTGATAAATAAGGAATTTGCAAATAATCAATAAGAAACTTATGTAAAGAAAACTTTATTTTTTTATTTGCCTAGATAATAAGCACATGCTGTGATTCTACCTATAAACAACATGTTTATTAAAAAAATTAAATATGTTGCAACCCACCAATTGTAGTCTATAGTTTTCTGGGTAAGTTTTCCTTGGGATGACAAAATACAACCATTGACCCCACCATTTGGCAGTCAGCCATGGCAAGTGACAATAGCCTTGATTACAATGAAGGAAAAATAGACTCACATATATGGCAATATGGTGCTTTTTCCTTATAGAATGTGAAAGCCAATGTTCAACACTTTTTTTCTGCAAACTGGCAGCCATATTAAGAATCAAGAGCAATCATATATTTCTAAACTAAAAATTCCAAAGTATGTGATTATTATTATTAATTTGATTTCAATCACCAAAACCTTTTAAACACTATACATATGTAAATTATGTAATGGACTCATATTCATATCTATTTAACCCAAAAGCTTTGCATCTAATCAAAATAATAAGAACTTAGTTTGAAGCAGAGAAGGGAAGAAGTATCAATATCCTATGACTTTGACTTTTAAAAATAATTATTTTTTTGCACTTTCCCCTTGATTGCTTTTTCTTCTATTGAAAAAATATTTTACTTACATAATATATCCTAACTTTACATACATAATATATACTTCCAGTTCTTCTGCACCTCTCCTCTCATTTAGATCTACATGTTTCTCTCATGAGGAAAAAAAATCTTATAAAGGATAAAAAGATAATAATAATAAAAGAAAATATGATAAGATAAAACAAACCTATCACATCAGAGTTGGACAAGACAGATAAGTGAAAGAGTCTAAGAGAAGGCAAAAAAACAGAGACCCACTCATATGTGCACTCAGCAATCTCATCAAAACATTATATTGGAAGACATAATACATATTTGGAGGATCTGATGTAGACCCACACAGGCCTTATGCATACAGCTTTCATCTCTGAATTCACATGAGATTTGATCTTGATGACTTAAAGGTTCTTGTGAAAGGACCCAAGACCAAGCTCTTAATACCAAGGAGTTGATTTGGTCCAGAGGTACAAAGGCTGGAAATAATAGACAAAAGTAGGAGATAGAGGATAAAAGAGAAGGGGAAGAGAACAAGGGAAAGGAGGCAAGAGTATTTGTACTGGAAGAACAAAGGACTGCCTCTGAATAGAGAGGAGACAGAAAAGAAACTAGAAACACATTCAGATGCCAAGTTATTGTTGGGTGCTAAAATGCACTGTTAATATGAGGGTTTTTTTGGGTGGTCCTGTAGGTTGAATTTGAGTCATGAAACCATTTTGTAAGGAAATGTATTAGCTCAGGACCGCCCCCAATACCAAGTTCTTAGCACCTAGGAGATTTTTTTTTTTTTCAGAAAAAGGGGCAGAGGGAATGGAAAAGACAAAAAGACAGGAGATATAGAAAGGATGAGAGGATGAAGAGAACAAATGAGGGGCAGAAAGGGGGCAAGGGAGAGGGGAATTTGTCCTAGAAGGGAATGGGACAGAGGAATGTCTCTAGAAAGAAAAGAGACAGATATGGCCCTTAGGAAAATGGCAGTTTATAGAGGTCAATGGGGAAAACTGGTGTTAGGATGAGGTGTTTCATTCTTATTGGACAAATTAATTAATTGAGCTAAATGGAGCTTTTAATTGCTGGACTTCAATACTTTGCTGAACTTTGGTAGTCAGTCTCAGGAGGAGAAAGTGGCTGAATAAAGGAATACACCTTGGGAACTAGCTTTAGGAATGTAATCTACTGGTGTCTAGCTTGAGGAATGTAATTTACTGGGTTTGGATTGGTTTTGTTTTAATGTTTGTTTGTTTTGTTTTTGTTGTTTGGTTTGATGTATTTTTTATTCTTTTCATTTTAATTTTTTATTTATTTGTTTCTTCCCTTTCTTTCTTTCTTTCTCTCTTTCTTTCTTTCTTTCTTTCTTTCATCCTTCCTTCCTTCCTTCCTTCCTTCCTCTCTCATTATTTCTTTCATTCTTTCATTATCTTTATACCCCTGCTCCCTCCCAGCTATCCTATCCCTATCCTCCATCCCCTTCTTCTCTGAGTGGGTGAGGACCCCCTAGGTATCCCCTGACTCTGGCACTTCAAGTCTTTGTGAAGATAGGCCCATCCTTTCCCACTTCAAGTCTTTGTGAAGATAGGCCCATCCTTTCCCACTGAGGTCAGACAAAGCAGTCCAGCTAGAACAACATATACTACATAGAGGCAATAGTTTTTGGGATAACCCCTGCTCTATTTGTTTGGGACACACATGAAGGTCAAGCTGCACATCTGCTGCATATATGCACGGAGGCCTAGATCCAGCTCATGTATGCTCTGTGGTTGGTGGTTCAGTCTCTGAGATTCCCAAGGATCCAGGTTAGTTGATTCTGTTGGTCTTTCTGTGTAGTTCCTATCCCTTTCAGGACTTAGGAAGGCATGGGTAATGGAAGAAAAGAGCAAGGCCTGCCAGAACCATGCTTGCCACACTCAAGTTGCCCAGAATCCCTTCACTTTGTGTTATTAGTGTCCTCAAAACTTTTTCTGCCTCCTCTTCTGAGGGGTTCCTTGGTCCCTGAGAGAGGATGATTTGATGTAAAACTCCTGTTTAGAGCTGTGGAATGTCTGGCTTTGGATCTCTACACTTGTTTGTTTCTATCTGCTGCAGGATAAAGCTTCACTGCTGATGACCAAAAAGCACTGATCTACAATTACAGCAGAATGTTATTTTTGTTCTTATTTGGAGAATTGCTTTGTTTTGACAACTATAGAAATCATTGTATTTGAGTTTACTTTATTGCTGGGATGGCTATCTAGTCCTATTGTTCTTGGTACCATATGGATTACATTTTATCCAGTAGTCTCTGAGTCAAATCAGACATTGGTTGGTTATTCTCACAAGCGTTTTGCCACCATTACACTAGCATAGCTTGCAGGTAGGACGCCACTGTAGGTTAATGGATGGCTTGAATTAAAAGTACTATGACAGTATTAAAAAATGATTATATTCAGTGAAAGAATAATTAGCCAAAAGCTAATCTAACTTTCAATTTCAAAATTCATTTAAATTTCTGTCATTTAGTGGGAAACTAAATAAGATATTTTGTTACTTTTGTTATTAATGTGTCCAAATATCTGATAAAAGAAACTTTGAAGTTAAGATTGATTTTGGCCCACACTTTATTATAAGCCACCATGACAGAGAAGGCATGCAGCAAGGGCATGAGGTAACTTGTCCTATTGCATCTATATTAAGCAAAGGGAATATGAGCACAAGGGCTCTGCTTGCTTTCTTTTCTTTCAGCCATGGAATGGTGCCATCACATTTAGGGTGGGGTTTTCCACCTCAAATAATGTCATCTAAATGTTCCCTAACAGAAGTACCTACAGATTTCTTTCCACAGAAATTCCAAATCCCATCAAGTTGACAATCTAGTTTAAGTAAAAATATGTTACAGAATTTTAAACTTTGGATGCATATCATTGTGCATTTTAAAGAAATAAAGGTCACACATATAAAAAAGGTAAAAAATACTTTTATCTCTTTAGAATAAAGATCAAAATACTGAAAACTTAAAGCTAAGAGAAATATTTAAAAAGTTACATGTATGCTATATTCAATAACAAACCTTTCTTCTACTAGGAACACTATTATTTTAAGAAACAGAGCATTTCACAGAAATGAGATAGAAACTATATTTTAGGATCCAATAATATAGTATGACATAATATTTACTAATAATCTTATTTCATTTAGCAAACATAATATATACTCACCATATTCATATATACCTATACATTTATAAATGCATGTATGTATGTGTGTGTATATAAAATCAAAAGCATCCATATATTTCAATCTTAACATTTATTCAAATAATATAATATGAATGAACACTAAACATGAACCTAATATTCAATCATTGATTATTTTTATTAACTAAAAAGAGGCTTCTACTACTATGAAGGTAAAATTTGTCATTAAGAAGAGATATAAGGACAATCATTTTATGAATTACTAAATATACTTACATAAAAATTTATGCATTTATTTTAAACATGTCATAGCCTGAATATGACAACAAATACATATTCAAATTGAGGACTTTATACTCTTAAATCACCTATTCTTCTTTCTAGGGTTTAATAATGTCTAGTCAGAAATTATTGAAATGTTGATAAATGAAAATGCATATTTTCAAAAAACACAATGTGATCTTCGGATATACATTGAAATTACAAAATTATCAAAAAGCAGATTCCATATCTAAAACCTCACACAATCATTCCTTATTTTATTGGATATTTTCTTCATCTACATTTTAAATGTTATCCCTTTCCTGGATCTCCCCGAAAGCCCCTATCCCTTATCCTCTCCCCCTGCCTCTATGAGGGTGTTCCCCACCCACCCACACACTCCTGCCACACCTCCCTCGAATTGCCCTACACTGGGGCATCAAAGCTTCACAGGACTAAGGGCCTCTCCTCCCATTGATGCCCCAAAAGGCCATCCTCTGCTACATATGCAGCATGAGCCATGGGTCACTCCACATGTACTTTTTAGTTGGTGGTTTATTCTCTGGGAGCTCTGGGGGGTCTGGTTGGTTGATATTATTGTTCATCCTATGGGGTTGCAAACCCCTTCACCTCCTTGAGTCCTTTCTCTAACTCCTCCCTTGGGGAACCAGTGCTCTGTCCAATAGCTGGCTGCAAGCATCCGCCTCTATATACGTCAAGCTCTGAAAGACCATTTCAGGAGTGAGAGCTGCCATCTTCTCTCTGGTGAGTTCCTAAGCCGGGAGCAGACAACAGGGAGGCACAGGCC
>NC_045030.1:90256193-90258343 GCF_008632895.1 Mastomys coucha
AAAAAAAAAAAAAAAAAAAGACCATTTCAGGAGACCGCTATATCATACTCTTGTCCACATGCACTTCTTGGCATCCACAATAGTATATGGGTCTGATGAATGTATATGGGACGGTTCCCCAGGTGGGGCAGTCTCTGGATGGCCTTTCCTTCAGTCTGTGCTCCACATTTTGTCTCTGCATTTGCTCCTGTGAGTATTTTGTTCCACTTTCTAAGAAGGACCGAAGCACCCACATTTTGGGCTTCCATTTTCTTGAGCTTCATATGGTCTGTGAATTGTATCTTGGGTATTCTGAGCTTTTGGGTTAATATCCACTTGTCAGTGAGTACATACCATGTGTGGTTTTTTGTGATTTGGTAACCTCATTCAGGATGTTATTTTCTAACTCTATCCACTTACCTAAGAATTTCATGAAGTTTTTTTTTTTTTTAATAGCTGACTAGTACTCCACTGTGTAAATGTACCACAATTTCTGTATCCATTCCTCTGTAGAAAGACATCTGGGCTCTTTCTAGCTTCTGGCCATTATAAATAAGGCTGCTATGAACATAGTGGAGCATGTGTCCTTGTTATATGTTGGAGAATCTTTTGGGTTTATGCCCAGGAGTTGTATAGCTACGTGCGCAGGTGATACTATATCCAATTTTCTGTGTAACCACCAGACTGATTTCCAGAGTGGTTGTACCACCCAGCAATCCCACGAACAATAGAAGAGTATTCCTCTTTCTCTACATCCTTGCCAGCATCTGCTGTCACCTGAGCTTCATTTTCACTAAATTCTAAAAAGTCTTTAATTTCATTCTTTATTTCTTCTTTGACCAAGTTATCACTTAGTAGAGCATTGTTCAGCTTCCATGTGTATGTGGACTTTCTGTTCTTTTAGTTGTTATTAAAGACCAGCCTTAGTCTTCAGTGATATGATAGGCTACATGGTGTTATTTCAATCTTCTCGTATCTGTTGAGACCTGTTTTGTGAACATTTATATGGTCGATTTTGGAAAAGGTACCATGAGGGGCTGAAAAGGTATATTCTTTCTTTTAGGATGAAATTTTCTTTAGATATTGTTGGGCACAGATGCTCTCTCTCTCTGCCACTGTGCAGTCACCGTGATTGTGCTGGTCAGTATGTGCCTCTGCAGGGGATGGCCACACTGTGCACTGGTCACCGGGTGGCCGGGAGATAAAAGTGGGGAAGGTTAGGATGACCTATACCCGGCCAGAGTTTGTGTGCTCTAGGTAGCACAGTTATAGGTGTCTGCACACTCCGCCCTGATGGGGGGCATCTGGGCTCCAGTCCATGGGGAGGGGGAACATAAGAAAAAAGCTGCAAGGGTCCCTTGGTCTCCAAAAAAGCCAGGGACATAAGTCCTAGCCTCTTGGACATTTCAGGTGAAGCTGGATGTCTTGGAGAGGCTGGGGATGAGGGGAGAAGAGGGTGGGGAAAAGGCAGCAGGGCGGGGTAGGAGAGTTGCTGGCCCTGGGTCTCTCTGCTGCAGATGCTGGGTCTGCACAATGTGTTAGTTAAAAGGAGGGAACGCATAGTCATAAGATATTTCATTATAGAAAAGAGAAAAGAGGCTGGCCATGACCACATGGAGAGAGAGAGAAAGGAGAAGAGAGCAGAAGATATGAGAGGGCAAGAGAGGAAGAAAGCAGGAGAGCAAGAGAGAGAGGAGGGGGCAAACCACCCTTTATATTGTGAGGTTGTGCTATCTGTCTGTGAGGAGGGGCATACCTAGCTGTGGTTAGATGATTGGGGATAGGGTCCAGCTAGAATGCTGGGAGCTCGGGTCATTGTCTATGTGACAGAACACATATCTCCTGCAGGGGCAGTTGTGAGGTATTGGGACTGAAACAGGAGCTAGGGGCTCAGGAAGCATGGCCAAACTCCTTCAGTTCCTTGCAGGCAGAAATTATCACCCACCTGGTCTTTGGCGTTCCAGACCTGTTACTCAACTGGGCCAAGGCTGCCTGAACAAACTACTGCCACACAAGATATCTGTTTAATCCATTTGGTTCACAACTTCTATTAGTTTCACTGTTTTTCTGTTTAGTTACTGTTTCCATGATCTGTCCATTGATGAGAGTGAGGTGTTGAAGTCTCCCACTGTTACTGGGTAAGGTGTAATGTGTGCTTTGAGCTTTAGTAA
>NC_045030.1:90258353-90263620 GCF_008632895.1 Mastomys coucha
GATAGATTTTTTTTCCCTTGGTAAGTGTGAAGTATCCTTCCTTATCTTCTTTTGATAACTTTTGACTGAATGTTGAATTTATTTGATATTAGAATGGCTACTCTAGCTCATTCCTTGGGACCATTTACTTGGGAAATTGTTTTTTAGCCTTTTACTCTGAGGTAGTGTCTGTCTTTGTCACTGAGGTATGTTTCTGGCATCCAGCAAAATGCTGAGTCCTGTTTATGTATCTAGTCCTTAAGTCTAGGTCTTTTTAATGGGGAATTGAGTCTATTGATATTAAGAAATATTAAGGAACAGTGTGGTACTTTTTCATTTCATTTAAGAACATACATACTCAGAAGGGAGACAAGCAGTTACTATGATAGCTCTATTTTAAATTTTTAAACTTAAAATGTAGAATATGGTATGCACTGAAGAAAATTTATATAGCGATCTGCAGACAAATTAATTTCTCTATCTATGTCTCTCCATATCTGTGTCTCTCAGTTTGTGTGGGTGTGTGTTATGAAAACACTCATATTATTTGGAGAAAAAGAGTTATATCTTTTAGTAATTCACTTGCCAAGTATGTATAAAGTCCTGGGTGAGATATCTAGTACCAAAACCAGAAATGTTTCCTTCATAGAACATCTCCAATATTATGAACTATGGCTATTAGAATAAGTTAACTTCAAAGCACTATTCATCTCTTAAATGAAAGCATGTACTCTTTAAATAACAACTCTCTTATTTTCCCATCTCTTCACCTGTGAAAATTGCTATTAGATTTCTATGTACTCCACTTATTCAAACTCCACATGTCAACAAGATAATGCACTTTTTTCTTTATTAGCCTTTTTTTGTAATTTAAAATGATTATTCTAATGTCATTTGTGTTGTTTCAAATGATATTGTTTCTTTCTAAAAGACAAAATAAAATTTCATTCTGATAAATGAATGTGTACACATATACATAAGCATGTATTCCTTATATCTCTTCACTCATTTATCTATTTATGGGAAGACAATTAGGTTGATTCTTCATTCTTAGCTATTGAAAAAAATATGAATATGAGAGCTCTGAAAGCATTTGCAGTAGTGATATTCTTGTATGTATATACTTACAGAATAAGATTGTATCATATAATAATTCTATTTTTAATTTAAAAAACTACTATTTTTATAGTGGCATAGAGGATAATTTCCCCTAATTGATTGATTGACTAATAAAGACAACAAGAACTATTTGCTGGGCAAAAAGTAGGAGATAGGCCTTCTGGGTCCGAAAGAGGAAAAAGGGACATAGGAAGAATTGGCCCTTTTTGACAATGAGGAGGGAGTGAGAGGAAATAGGGTGTAGATTAGGAACTGTTATTTCCAGCATAGAATAGTTGATAAGTTTAGGTCAAACATTTCATACCCATGACTTGTGTCATTTGTTGATTTTAAATTAAGATTGTCTGGTGTTTTACATTTGTGGTGACTCAGGTGGGTTGGAAGGAAAGATCATAGCTAGGGCTAAATTTGTCCAGACTTTGGAATGGGATGATTAGGCAAAGGATGGAGCTTCAGGGGAGAGGTAACCACAGTGGAGCACTGGCTGTTGAAAGCTCACCTACAGCAGGCCACAGGGACTGAAAGAGCATTCTAGAGCCCTGGTGAGACTAGCCAGGATGAAAAGCCAGCTTGGGAGCAGGTTTTGACGAGAGCAAATTGGAAGCAGGCTGGCTGCAAGAATCAGGGCAAGGTGGGGCTGGACATGGGGGTGAATAAGACCACAGACGCCTGTGCCTAGTCAGATTTAGTGTGGCTTGTTTTTTTAAACTACACACTACAGTGGCATAGTACACAGATAGAAAAATAATGTTAAATATGTCCATATGACCCAATGAAATAAAGAGATTATCCTAGCTCATTTTGGAATTTCAAATATATTGTTACAGAAGTATAAAAACAGAGTTTTTGAAACCACAAAACACTCCAATACCAAAGCAATATTAAGAAAATATGGGAGGTATTACACTTCCTAAACTTACATTACATCAGAGTTTTAATAATCAAAATGTTAATATCCTTCATTAAAAGCAAAATAATGATAGAGAATAGAACCCCCCAAAAAAATCATGGATAAATGATCAACTAATTCATAATGGAGTATTGAGAGTCACCATATTGATGAATAAGGTAGATAACCATATGTAAAATCAAACAAAACAAACAAAAACAAACAGAAACAAAAAGCAACAAATAAAAAATAAAAACAGGTCTCTAGCTAATACAATATAAAAGATCAACTCAAAAAATATCAAATTCTTAAAATGTAAATTTGAAGCAATAAAATTCCTAGAAGAAAACATTGTGAGAAAGCCCTTTGATTTTAAATTTTTGTGAATATTTTTATTAGATTCTTTTATTTACATTTCAACTGTTATACCCTTTCATGGTTTTTCCCTCTGAAAACCACCTATTCAATCCTCCGTCCCCCTGCTTCAATGAGGGTGTTCCTCCACCCACCCACTGACTCTTGCTTCCCTTTCCTGGCATTCCCCTACACTGGGGCATTGAGTCTTCATAGGACCAAGGATGTCTCCTCCCACTGATGTCCAACAAGGCCATCCTCTGCTACATATGCAGCTGGAGCTATGGGTACCTGCATGTGTACTTTTTGGCTGGTGATTTAGTCCTTGGGACCTCTGGAGGGTATGGTTGGTTGATATTGTTGTTCGTCCTATGGCTGAAAAGCCCTTCAGCTCTTCAGTCCTCCATTGAGGACCCCATGTTCAGTCCAATGGTTGGCTGCTAGTGTCCACCTCTGTATTTGTCAGATTCTGACAGAGACTCTCAGGAGACAGCTATATCAGGTTCCTGTCAGCATGCACTTCTTGGCATCCACAATAGTGTCTGGATTTGATAACTGTATATGATTTTGGTTTTAGAAAAAATTTGTGAGGACAAGATAGAACCACTAAAGCACAGAAAACAAAATAAAACAAAACTTCATTGGTGTTACATCACACTAAAATCTTTCATCAAACAAAAGAAAATAATCTCTAAAACAAGATGGTTATTCATAGATGTTAATGATATATTTAACTATCAGTTCATTTAATAAGATGTTAATATACAAACTAGATATGAAACTTGTACAAATCAAACATAAAACAAAATAAAAAAGCAAAATTCTTCACAATTACATAATTAGATGTGGAAGAAAGGCCTGTGTAAACATATTTCAAAAGAAGATATACAAACTGGCAACATATATGGAAACATTATTAGGAAAATGCTAACCAAGCATAAAATAAAATATTCCATACAACTATTAGTAATACAACTATAAAATGAAAAGAGATAATAAGTGCTGGGTAAAGAATAGAGGAACTCTATTTAAACTTTTCATTATTATATAATGTGTGCCTTTTCCTCTGATCTATCAAAGACTTTTATCAAGAAGGAATGTTTGATTTTGTCAAATGTCTTTTCAGCATCCATTGATATAATCATGTTTTTTTTCTTTCAGTTTGTTTACAGGATGTATAACATTGGTGAATTTCCATATATTGAACCATCCCTGCATCCCTGAAATGAAACCTAGATGATCATGGTGGATGGTGCTTTTGATATGTTCCTGGATTTGCTGTGGAGAGGAATAAATAAGCCAAAATAATAGGAATTCACGAATAAATCTTAATTGTCTAAATTATTCTTTTATTAGATATTTTCTCTATTTACATGTCATATGATATCTCCTTTCCTAGTTTCCCCTCCAAAAAAGAAATATAATAAAATAAAATAAAAACAAATAAAACCCCCTGTTCCCCCTGCCCCTGCTCGGCAACCCACACACTCCTACTTCCTGTCCTTGGCATTCCCCTACATTGGGGCATAGAACCTTCACAGGGCCAAGGGCTGCTCCACCCATTGATGATAAACTTGGACATCCTCTGTTACATATGCTGCTGGAGCCATTAGTCCCACCACATGTAATATTTGGTTTGTGGTTTAGTTCCTGGGAGCTCTGAGGGTACTAGTTAGTTCATATTGTTGTTCATCCCAAGGGGCTGCAAACCCTTCATCTCCTTGGGTCCTTTCTCTAGCTCCTTCATTGGGCACCATGTGCTCAGTCCAATGGATGGCTGTGAGCCTCTACTTCTGTATTGGTCAGGCACTGTCAGAGCCTCGTAGGAAACACCTATATCAGGCTGGAGTGCCCTTCATTCAGTCTCAGCTCCATAGTTAGTCTCTGCAACTCCTTCCATGAGTATTTTGTTCCCCCTTTTAAGAAGAAATGAAGTATCCATATTTTTGTCTTCCTTATTCTTGAGTTTCTTGTGATTTGTGTATTGTACTTTTCGTATTCTGATCTTCTGGACTAATATCCAATTATCAGAGAATGGATACTATGTGTGTTCTTTTGTGACTGGGTTACCTCACTCATGATGATATTACCCATATCCATCCATTTCCCTAAGAATTTCAAAAATTCATTGTTTTTTTTTTTTTAATAGCTGAGTAGTACTCCATTGTGTATATGTGCCACATTTCCTGTATCCATTCCTCTGTTGAGGGACTTGTGGGTTGTTTACAGTTTCTGGCTATTATAAATAAGGCTGCTATGAACATAGTGGAGCATGTGTCCTTATTACATGTTGGAGCATCTTCTGGGTATATGCCCAGGAGTGGTATAGCTGGGTCCTCTAGTAGTACTATGTCCAATTTCCGGAAGAACCACCAAACTGATTTCCAGAGTGGTTGTACCAGTTTGTAATCCCACCAGCAATGAAGAAGTGTTCCTCTTTCTCTACAACCTCTCCAGCATCTGCTGTCACCTGAGTTTTCTATCCTAGCCATTCTGACTGGTGTGCAGTGGAATCTCAGGGTTGTTTTGATTTGCATTTCCCTGATTACTAAGGATGTTGAACAAGAATTGACAAGTGGGACCTCATAAAATTACAAAGCTTCTGTAAGGCAAAAGACACAGTCAATAGGACAAAAGGGCAAACAACAAATTGGGAAAAGGTCTTTATAAATCCTATATCTGATAGAGGGTTAATATCCAATGTATACAAAGAACTCAAGAAGTTAGACTCCAGTGAACCAAATAACCCTACTAAAAAATGGGGCACAGAGCTAAACAAAGAATTCTCAACTGACGAATATCAAATGGCTGAGAAGCACTTAAAGAAGGTTCATTTCCTTTAATAGAAAAACAAAGACTAGAGTGCATACCATGTTTGTTCTTTTGTGATTGGGTTACCTCACTCAGGATGATATTCTCCAGATCC
>NC_045030.1:90268391-90268779 GCF_008632895.1 Mastomys coucha
TTATATATATAATATATAAATATGTGTATATATATATATATATATATATACATATAATAGCAATAGTCCAACTAAAAAATAAAGCAGGGGTAGATGGATTCAATGACAAATTCTGCCATACCTTCAAAGAATAATTCAATCCAATTCTTCTCAAATTATTCTACAAAATAGAAACTGAACAAACATAACCTAATTATATTTTATGGATGCCCTATTACCATGATATCAAAACAGCACAAAGACCCAACAAAAATAAAATAGGCTGAAATCCCTGTAGAACCATGCAAAAGTTCTCAATAAATTACTCACAAAACACATCCAATGTGAGGGTCATTGAAATACAGCCTTATTACAATGAAACCCAATGTCTAAAAATTGTTCTTATTTT
>NC_045030.1:90269556-90282013 GCF_008632895.1 Mastomys coucha
AAGATTAATACCATGATAAAGTTGGCTTTATCCCAGAGATCCAGGGATGCTTCAATATAGGTAAATAAAAAAATCATAACCAACAGCATAAAAAGACTGAAAGAAAAAATCTGCATGATTGTATTATTAGATGTTAAAACCCTTTGTCAAAATCTAACATCCCTCCATGATAAAAGTACTGGAGAGATGAGGCATAAAATGGACATGTATCAAAAAAATGAAGTCAATTAAGAGAAGACCAGAGTCAGCATCAACTTAAATAGAAGGAAACTGAAGGCATTTCCATTAAAATTAGGAACAAGGCAAAAGGATATCCACACTGTTTATACCTATTCAATATAGTACCTGAAGTCTCAGCTAGTGTAAGAAGTTACCTGGAGGAGAAGTCAAAGTATTCTATTCTTAATTTCAGATGATATGATGTTATATTCAAAACACTCCAAAAGCTCTGCCAAGGAACTTCTATAGCTAATGAATGTTTTCAGCAGTATTGTAGGATACACAATTAAGACACAAAACTCAAGTCTTACTATATATAAATGAAAGATTAGTAAATCAGAGAATCAGTAACTCTCACAATGTCTTAAAAATTATCAGAATAAATCTACTCTAAAGTGAAAACTGAAAATGAAAGACTTTAAAAAAGATATATTTATTTTTATTTATATGAATACACTGTATCTGTCTTCTCACACACACCAGAATTGTGCATTAGATCCCATTACAGATGGTTGTGAGCCACCATGTGGTTGCTGAGAATTAAACTCAGTACCTCTGGAAGAGCAGTCAGTGCTTTTAATCGTTGAGCCATCTCATCAGCCCCCAAAAGACTTTTATAATAAAATATTTTAAGATTATTAAGAAATCAATGAAAAAAGCCCAGAAGATAGGATAATACCCATGCTCTTAGATAAGCAGGAAAAGTATTGTGAAAATGGTCATTTCATTGAAAGCAATCTATACATTTAATGGAATTGCCATACAAATGTCAACATAATTCTTCACAGAAATTGAAAGAAAAAAACTTTCTGACATTGTATGGAAACACACACACACACACACACACACCACATGCCCACATAGCTAAAGCTATACTGAATAACAAAACAACATCTGGAGGAATCATCAATCTAGACTTCCAGTTGTATTACAAAACACTAGTAAAAAAAAATCAAACAAAAATGGCATAGTAGCACTATAAAAATATACACCATGATCAATGTAACAGAATTGAAGAGCCAATATAATTCCACATATGTATGGTACTTGATTCTTGAAGTGTGCAATCAATCACTCTATGTCATATTAATTAAATTAAAAGGCAAAATAATTAATAAGTTAATTTTATCAAATGAAAATTAGAAAATAACAAGGACCTCAACATAAAACCAAACTGAATCTAATAAAAGAGAAAGTAGGAAAGAGCCTTTGAACTCATTGGCACAGAGCAGGGGGTAACAGGAATTTCCTAAATAGAACTTCAATGGTTCAGGCTCTAAGATCAAGAACAGAAAAATGGAACATTATGAAACTGAAAAGTTTCTGTAAGGTAAAGGTAACAGCAGCCTACAAATTGGGGAAAGACCTTTACCAATCCTATATTTGACAGAAGGATAATATCCAAAATATATAAAGAAGTCAAGAAATTAGACACCAGCAATCCAAATGATACAATTAAAAATTGGGGTACAGAGGTAAACAGAGAATTCTCAACAGAGGAATTTCTAATGACCAAGAAGCACTTAAAATAATGTTCAACATCTTTATTAATCAGGGAACTGCAAATCAAAATGACCCTGAACACTCATCCATTGCTGGTGGGATTGCAAACTGGTACAAACACTGTGGAACTCAATCTGGAGTTTCTTCAGAACATTGGAAATAGATCTACTGGAAGACTCAGCTATACCACTCTTGGGCATATACCCAAAAGATGCTCCACTATGCCTTACATTTCACTATGTTCTTAGTGACCTTATTTGTGATAGCCAGAAGCTGGAAAACAAACCAGATGGCCCAAAACAGAAGAATGGATACAGAAAATGTGGTTCATTTACACAATGGAATACTACTCAGCTATTAAGAATGAGGACAACATGAGTTTTGCAGGCAAATGGATGGAATTAGAAAATATTATCCTGAGTGAGGTAACTCAGACCCAAAATGATATACGTGGTATGCATGCACTAATAAGTGGATAGTAGTGGAAAAAATACAGAATACACAGAATACAATCCACAGAACTCAAAAAGGTTAACAAGTCGAAGTACTCAAGTGAGGATGTTTCCACTTGGGAAGAAGAAGAAAGCAGAATGAGGGAGGGCCCTGTGTGGGAGAGGGGACAGGGAAGGGAAAAGGGGAATATGATTAGGTATTTGGAGGGGAAAGCAGAAAGAATGGATACAGACAAGCTTGGGAGATAAGAGGTGGGGGTACCCTCTAGAATATCCCAAACATCTGGGAGGTAAGAGATTGTTAAGACTCAGAGGGAGAGAACTTAGAGGAAATGCCCAACAGCGGGAAGAGGGAACTTGTAGAATCCACCTCCAGTAGAAAGGCAGTGCATCAAGTGGAGGGAAAGGGTTGCCATCTCACAGTCAAGAAATCTGATCCAGAATTGTCCCTGTCTAAAAGAAATATAGGGATCTAGCTCAAGGGGAGGCTGCAAGGACTGACACTATAAATGATGCTAAATATATATTTAAAAATAACATTACTGATAGGTATGGTCACAAATAATTTCCTATTTAAAAATAATTTATTTGGTTAAACAAAAATCTCTTAGAAAAATTAAGTCAAATCTCAAAACCAGGAAGAATGATAATAACACTAAATGACTTAGTTAATAAAATGGTTAAAATTAATGATTATTATGAGGATATTTTTAAAGATACTAGTTACATGAAACTTTAGGCTGTATGTTATGTTTAGACTTCAGCTTGTTTTATATATATATAAATATATATGTATATATATATATATATGTATATATATATTTTTTTTTCTAGGTAAAGAACAGAAAGAATAATGTTAAACATTCACTTCTTGCTTATAACTGAATGTCCTGAGAAAATAAAGCAGTCTACAATATAAATATTTAAGGACAGTAGATGAGAGCATTTTTAATCATGAACTTCTCATACATTCATTTGTTTAAAATTCACTATACTGGTTTGTTCTAAGAGTTAAATATTAGGTATTCAGAGCAATTGTGATTGATAGGATTTAGCTTTATCTTATATTAATTTTAATTGTAATTTAAACTTTGAGAATTTCATACATTGGTACTATATTTACATCATTTCTACTTCTCTCTACCCACCTCCAACATTTCTGTGTCTGCTCCTGCCCCCCCCCCACACACACATACACACTTTACTGAGTAGATTCAGTGTTTCTTGTTTGTGCAGACAGGTATTTAATAATCACATTTTGATAAGGAGTGAGAGCTACACTTACCTGTGGTTATAAGGATGAGTATTTGAATACTCTTAGAAGCTATACTATTTTAGGAACATCAGTAGGTTGTGTCCTCAAATAGTCTTTCTACTTGACTTTACAAATAAAATATGAATTATGCCTATTAGGAAAAAAATAAGGAAACATGAAGAATTTGTCTTTCAGAAATTGTCTTATTTTGCTTGACAAGATGATCTACATTTCCAAACATTTTTCCTACAAATGACATTTCTTTCTTATTTGTAACTAGACAATACTAAATTTTGAACATATGCTACATTTTCTTTCTTTCTTTCTTTATTAGTACATTATCTAATTCTAAAACTTGACTATTGTGATATAAATTTGAATTATGCAGCTATCTCCATTTTTTCATTTATTTAATATAATAATATGGTTTGAATTCTTAATAGTTCCATAATGAAATCATACAAATTCTTACCATATTTCAAAACTAAATATGAAAACCAACGAGAATTGGGTAAATATATAATGAATATAGGTACAATTCAACTACATATTAGCTTCTATTTTTATCATTTCAATTTTATAAATGATATATCTGTTATGTGAAATAATGAATAACTTTATATTCAAGAATATGATTAATCTTAATATTGTGGTTTCAGAATATGATGCGAATTTTATGATGCTCTTTTTTTTAAAACTGTGGAATTTAATTCCTTCCCCTTTTAATGTGACATCATATCAAGTCATCACTTCTAAAATGAAAACATAATTGTAGTGATGCTATGACACTTACAGAGTGGAATCTTACAAAACATACAAATTTTCTCTGACTGTTTTTTTCTGCATATATCATTTCATAAAGAAGTTCCCCAGCCAATTACCCTCATCAAGGTACTATCCATAAAAATAAAACACATTAAAAACTTTAGCCCACCTAAACCTTCAGAATAATGTAAACATATTGAGACCTAAGTTCAAAGAGACAAAAAGGTAAATTCTCAGAACATAACATGTTTTGACATGTAAGGTAGTCAAAGAAAATGGTCAGTATGGCTTAAGAATATTGAGAAAGAAGTGAATAGGGAAAGTTGATTGTGAACAAGGCTGGTATGGTAATATTTTGTTATTTTTTACTTTGACATACAGTTTATTTCTGACTTCAAATAGCTTTCTATCTCAAAAAAGCCCTATTTGAATTAGAAAAGATATATAAAAAGACATTTCTACTCTCTAGAACATTTATGAAAGGCAAATTTACATTTCACTTGCTTGGTATTTAATCAGATTTTTAAATAGCAAAGTGATTGGTGGAAGTTACTCACTCTAAGTGATAACACTTAATTTGATAGCTTGCTGAATAATAGATGAGAGTAATATATCCATTTTAATTCATGTTCATGAGTATCAACAAAATATTATTACCATTACATGCAAAAAAGTACATAACTTCTGTATACTGACAATTTTATCGTTTTTGAGATATAAACCTAGTAACTACTTACATTCATCTTTATCATTTACTTAAGAACGAACAATAGTTTAATTTATTTGATATATTTTTTCTTTTATTAACAATAGATTTTTTTATACAATATAATCTAATTAGAGGTTCCCCTCGCTCTACTCCTTCCATTTCCCCTCTGGATATACTCCCTTTCAATATCTCATTTAAAAAGAACAGGCTTCTAGGTGATAACAACCAAACATGAAAAAATAAAATATAATAAGATAAAATAAAAATAGTCATATCGATACTGGACAAGGTACCCTCAAAGAAAGGAAAACCACACAATGAGCAAGCACAAAAATCACAGACTCACTCATTCACACATTTGGGAGTCCCATAAAAATACTATGCAGAAAGCTAGAGTATATATACAGACCACCTGGTGCAAATAAGCATAATTATTTTGCTTGCTGATTCAATCTCTGAGTTTTCTTATGAGCCTTGCTCAGTTGATTCAGAGGGCCATATTCTACTGGTATCCTCTGTCTGCTTTGGCTCTTTCACTACTTTAAGTCTTCTCTTCAGAAGGATTTGTTGTGAACTGAGGGGAGAGCTTTGATGGAGATATTCTATTTAGGAGCTGTGGGTTCCAAGGACTCTTTCTCCCCTTAATGTCTTGATGTGGGACTCTGTATCTATTTCCATTTGATGAAGGAGGAAGCTTTTCTGATGATGACTGAATAAGACATTCATGTATGAGTACAGTAGAATGTTATTTTATAGATGTTTTCTTTTAAGGGTAGTAATATTTGTTTTCCCCCATGTCTCTGTGCTATCTAGTCTCTGGTTCTTGATTACCTAAGCAGCATCTACTTTGGGTTCCATTTCATGGAGTGGATCTTAGTCAAATCAGACATTGGATAGCTCTCTCCACAAGTTTTGTGCTACCATTTCCCTAGCATATCTTGCATGCAAAGGCAGACTGTATGTCAAAGGTTTTGTGGCTGCATTGATGTTTATGCCTCACTTTTGGTAACCTGAAGAGCACCTTCCCATACCAGGATACTAGAAGTTGAGGAAGAAATTTCTATATAGGGACCTACTAAACTTCTCCAATGTGCAATGAGTTATGTGGGTATTGTCCTTGGTAAAAGGGCCTGTTGTTACTCTGTGGAGAACAGCCAATTTTCTTAGTTGCATTCATATGTTTTTATGGATTTTTCCACTGCACTAGGTTTCCATACATCGCTCAAATACCCAGCAGTTGAAGATATCTCTCCCTGCATTCCTTCCTTCAACCCTTTCTTCCTTTCTGCTCCTCACACGATCCTCCTGTTTCTATCCAAACCTGTTCCTTGTCTGCTGATAAAAACTCTTATATCTGAACCCCCATTCAAAGAAGATCCTTATGTCCTCCCTAGTCCTCTATACTTTCCTCTCTGGGTCTATTGTTTATAGGTTGATTACCATTTATTTAATGTCTAATATCTAATCATACTGCCTGTCTGATTCTTTTGGCATCTGTACCCATCTGTTCCTAGAATAAGCTTCTTTAATGATTACTGAATAAGGCACTAATCTATGAGTAATTCAGGAAACATTTTATTGATTTTTAAACAAGTAGTATTTGGTTTAACCCTAGATTTCTTAGATATTTAGACTCTGGTTTTTTACTCCCTAACTACTGTTGGGTTTGGGCATAGTAAGCCTCAGATCAAATCAGAATCAGACATTAGTTAGCTACTTCCACATGTTCTGTGCCACCATGCCCTACTATATTTTGCAAGTAGAACAGAATGTAGGCCAATGGTTTTGTGTCTGGATTTGTGTCCACATTTTTTTCAGTAGCCTACAGAGTACCTTCCCTCATTAAAAAAAAAAATTGAATATAGGGGTGAGGGCTTCATCTAGGCACCAGCTCTAATTCTCTGTGGTTAATGTGTAGGTGATGTCATCAACAATGTGACCATGCTCTCACTCTGCAGAAAACAGCTTTTGGTTTATCAATAGCTGGGGTTGATGAATAGCATGGTAATTTTTATGAGACCCCTTTGTCTAACAAATCAATTGAATGCAACCTAGTCCCTTCACTGGAAGCCTTGACTGGTTACAAGAGATGTCAATTGAGACTCCATACCCCTACCCCTTAATAGGAGTATTCATTAGGATCCCATTCATAGATTCCAGGATGTTTCCACTGTACTAGGTTTCTACAACATCCCTAAATGCCCTCAGTTCTAGCCATTATTCCCAGTACTCTCCTAAGATCCCATCTACCCCAACCTGAACCCATCCTCATCTACCTCCAGTCTTTCCATAAATTCTATTCTATTTCTCCTTCCCAGGCAGATAACTTTGTCCATAGTTGATTATACTTCTTTATATATCTTTCTACTTCTGTAGATAGTAGTAGCTTTATTATCACTTAAGAAAAAGCTAATATCCTTCATAAGTGAATACAAGCAATATTTGTCTTTCTGGGTCTGGGTTTACCTCACTCAGGATGATTTATTGTAGTTCCACCCATTTGACTGCAATTTTTTTAACAGCTGAGTAATACTTTTTTTGTATAAATATGCCCCATTTTCTTTATCCTTTTGTCAAAGTATCTCTACGTTGTTTCCAGATTGTGGCTGTTATTAATATAACAGCAGTAAACATCTTAAACACCCCTGTGTTAGGATGAAAAAATCCTTTGAATATATGCCCAAGAGCAGTATAGCTGTATCTTTTTTTTTCTTGAGCCCATATTAGTAATTTTATTTTATTTTTTTAATTAATTAATTTGTTTATTTTTTACACTTCACATTTTATCCACCTCCTCCAAATACCCTCCTACTGTTCCACATCCCATACCTCTTCCCCACCACAGTCTCCATGTGGGTGCCCCACACACACCCCCCCGACCTCTAAACTCCCTGGGGATTCTAGTCTCTTGTGGGTTGAGGTGCACCATCTCTGAATAAACACAGACTTGCAGTCCTTTACTGTATGTATGTTGGGGGCCTCATATCAGCTGGTGTATGCTTCCTGTTTGGTGGTCTGGTATTTGAGAGACTCAGGGGTCCAGATTAATTGAGACTGCTGGTCCTCCTACAGGATCACCCTTCTCAGCTTCTTTCAGCACTTCCTAATTCAACAACAGGGGTCAGCTGCTTCTGTCCATTGGTTGGGTGCAAATATCTGCATCTGACTTTTTCAGCTACTTGATGGGTCTTCCTGAGTGCAGTCATGATAGGTCCCTTTTTGTGAGCGCTCCATAGCCTCAGTAATAGTGTCAGAACTTAGGACCTCCACTTGACCTGGATCCCTCTTTGGGCCAGTCACTGGACCTTCTTTTCCTCAGGCTCCTCTCCATTTCCATCCCTGTAATTCTTTTAGACTGGAACAATTATGAGTCAGAGTTGTGACTGTGAGATGGCTCCCTTCTCCCTCATTTGATGCCCTGTCTTCCTGCTGGAGCTACCTCTATAAGTTACCTTTCCCTACTGTAGTAAGGTCCCTCCCTTTGAGTCCTAAGAGTCTCTTACCTCCCAGATCTCTGGTGCATTCTGAGGCTCTTCCCAACCTCCTATCTCCTGAGGTTGCCTGTTTCCATTCTTTCTGTTGACCCTCAGGGCATCAGTCCACAGATCAAGTACCAACTTTCTGAACCACCATATAATTTCCATTATTGCTGTATATTTTTGCACTTCTACCAGCAATATATGAGTGTTCTTCTTCCATATCTTCGCCACCATGAGCTGTCACTGTTTTATTGATCTCAGTCAATCTGACAGTTGTAAAATGGAATCTCAAAATAGTTTTAAATTCTGTTTGCCTAGTGACTAAGGATATTGAATATTTTTTTTAAGTTTTTCTCAACAATTTGTATTTCTTCTATGGAAAATTCTCTGTTCAAAATTGTGCTACAGGTTTTGATTAGATTATTAGTTTGCTTTTTATATTTAGATTTATGAATTCTTCATATATCTTTAATATTAGTCCTCCATCAAATGTAGAGTTGGTAAAATGAAAATTTTCCACTCTGTAAGCTGCTGGTTTGTCTGAGTGATGGTGTCTTTTGACTTAAACAATCTTTTGAGTTTCATGAGGTCCCATTTTTTAATAGTTGATATTTGTGAAGGTACTATTAATATTTGTTCTGTTCCCAAACTATTTTCCTATGTCAATGATTTCAAGACTATTCTCCTTTCTCTTTCATCCATTTCACTGTATCTGTTGTTTTCAAAATATCAAGATATTTTTGAATATCAGATATTTCAAAATATCTGTTGATATTATGATCCACTTAAGCTTAACAATTGTTCAGTCTGTGGATCTATTTGCATTCTTCTACATGCAGATATTCAATTTGCTCAGCACCATTTGTTGAAGACACTGTATCTTTTTCACTGTGAATTTATGGCTTATCAGAAGACAGGTATCTACAGGTGTGTGGATTTATGCCTATGTCTTCAATGTGATTTCACTAATCAATGTTTGTTTTCCTGCCAATACCAGGGTGTTTTATGATTATAACTTTGTAGTAAAACTTGAAATGGAGTGGTAAGGCCTCCAGAAGTTGTTTTATTGTTTAGGATTGCTATAGATATTATGGAATGTGTGTGTGTGTGTGTGTGTGTGTGTGTGTGTGTGTGTGTATGTGTGTTTGTGTATGAAGCTGATAGTCTTTTCAAGATCTGTGGAATATTGTGTTTGAATTTTGATGTAAATTGAATCTGTGGATTACTTTTGGTAGGATGGGCAGTCTTACTAAGTTAATCCTACCAATGAGGGAGCTGGGGAGATCTTTCTATCTTCAGGTATCTTCTTTAATTTCTTCAGTCTTAAAATTTTATCATAGAAATATTTCACTTGCTTAGATAGAGTTACAACAAGATATTTTATATTTATTTGAGGCTATTGTGAAAGATGTTGTTTCTTTGAATTGTTTTTCAGTCCATTTGTCATTTGTATGCAGTAGGGCTACTGATTTTTTTGAGTTAATTTTATATCCAGCTACTGAGGGAGGTGATACTGTGTAAAGAAGTTCACTTGATTCTAAGAGTATAGTATGCTGACAGGGTGTCCACACTAAATTCAATATCAACTTGATGACCTCCTTAGAGCTGGGGACCACCACTTTGAACAAAGATGAGTGAAATGACCCAGGTCAGAAACGGAATAGTTTAAACCTCTGTTCTGGTCAGTTTAAATACTTAAGAGTTTAAGAGATATTTGGGCTCAAAAGGAAACAAATCTATTAATGGTTTAGAAAAAAAATTTCCATCTCCATTCTTATTTAATTTGGGAATTATAGAAATTAAAGATAATGAGTCTCATTCTATTTTGTATTGAGGCCCCAAATATTCTTTCTTAAAATAGGGAATAATGGTTTAAAAGAGATATTTATTTCTATATTAGTATATGTCCTAAATTAGTTGTTAGGAAAACATACATGTGGTTATAATCACAAGTCACTTTAATTGAGCTAATAAGCCTTAATAAATAGTGTTCTACAATGGAAAATAAAAGTTATAATTTGTGTTATGAATTTTTATCTGTAAATTAAGTCTAGAAGAAATTATAGTGAGTTTGAATAGTTTTTAAATATCAGCATTTAATATTTATCTAGTTTTCTTTAACATAATAAATGACCAATCTTCATAATCATGTTTTCTTTCTAATTAAGGGACTAGACTAGATGTCCAGAATGATATGTGAAAAATGCGGCATGTTAAAGTTGATCAGTGTACAGTTCTCTTTAATGGTCAACTTGACAAAAGTTAGAATTACAGGACAAGAGAGGCTCAATGAGGGATTGTCTGCATGAAGATGATTGTTCTGTGGACATGTCTATAGAGAATTGTCTTAATTAATTGTTGAAGGAAATCCATCCCCCAGTGGATAGTGCCATACCCTGGACTGGGCATCCTGAAGTCTTTAAAAATGGAAAAAACAGGTCAGTGTGGCGGGGCGCGCAAGCTGTGAGGGGCATAGAGCCGAGGGAAGGCGAGGAGGTGGAAAAGGTCGCGACTCTCATGCATGTGCTCGGGTTGCTCACGCGGCGACCCTGGGCACCTCTGCCCTCCTGCCCTCTGAGAGCAGATGTGCCATCACCTTCCGTGCCTTGGGGTGAGCCCTATTTCTAGAGACAGCTGCTACTGACCCTGTAACCCAAAGGACGAAATAGCTGGCTAAACTCATTCTTGGTACTGCCCACCTGGGATGATTGTCAGTGACTTTTACAGGTTCTGTCCACCACTGAGAAACAGTGCATCCTCCTCAAGGCCAGGAAGAATGTCCCTGGGGCAGATGGGTGACCCTCCCTTCTACCAGTAGATATTGATGCAGGTTTTCTGCTAACCAGACCAGACCAGACCAGACCAGACTGGGACTTCAACATGCCTGAAGGTAGGGAGCCCCTGAAGGTCTACCACCAGGCTCTGATGGCAGGTCTCAGAGGGGCGTTGAGATGCCCCACTAATTTTGACTAAGGTAAGAGGTGGTCCAGGGGTCAAATGAGTCTCCTTCAACTTTCTGAGAGAGGCTCATGGAGGCTTTCCACCAGTTCACTCCTTGCGATCCCAGGAGCAAATAACATAAGGCTACGTTTACGGTTGCTTTTATTGACCAGTCGAGCTGAGACACCTTTAAGTGGAAAGATCTTGAGTCAGGCATCATGGGCCAGATCACGTGGACCCACTTACCTCAGAGCTTCAAGAACTCCCCCACCATTTTTGATGAGGCTCTACACAAGACCTAGCCGCCTTTTGAGCATCCAATCCCCAGGCAGTACGTGGATGACCTTTTGACTGCCTCCAGCAAGGAACTGCGTTTACAAGGCACTGTCTTCTCATGGAACTGGGAGAGTTAGAGGCTACCTTGCCTCAGCAAAGAAAGCCCAAATATGCCGCCAACAGGTCAGTTGCCTGGGGTACTTACTCAGAGAGGGAAAGAGATGGCTGTCAGATGCCAGAAAAGAAACATACCACTGCCCCTAAGTCAGAAGCAGGTTAGAGAGTTCCTGGGCACAGCAGGCTTCTGTCGTCTGTGGATACCCAGATTCGCTTAGTTGGCAGACCCTCTCTATCCTCTCACTAAAAATAAGCACCCCTTTGCATGGGTTGAGAAAGAAACAAAGGGCTTTTGATGCTATCAAAGCAGCCCTCAGTTAGCCCCAGCCCGGGGCTCCCTGATGTGACTAAGGCATTCCACCTGTACGTGGTGGAAAACAAGGGCATAGCAAAAGGGGTCGTCCTGACTCAAAAATTGGGACCATGGAGGAGACCAGTGGCGTACCTCTCAAAAAAATTAGATCCTGTGGCCTCTGGGTGCCCCACCTGTCTGAGGATCGTGGCGGAGGTCATGGTGTTGGTTAAAGATGCTGATAAATTGACTTTGGGATAAATCCTGGTGAGAACAGCTTCACATGCCCTAGAGAGTGTAGTCTGCCAGTCCTCAGACAGATGGCTCACCAATGCCCGAATGACTCATTATTATACCTTGCTGCTCAACTCTGAAAGGACCATGTTCGTGCCCCCCACAAGCCTAAATCCAGCCACCCTTCTCCAGACCTCGACCTGGAGCCTCCCATCC
>NC_045030.1:90282819-90283991 GCF_008632895.1 Mastomys coucha
AGTTGGTGTGAGACTTCGGGACAGGCATCTTGGAATCCTACCTCAAGTTGGGACCATATCAGAGTATCTGCTAATTATACTCTCCTAGAAGAGTGTAAATGGAATTGGTGTCACCTATTCTGTGTCACTTTCACTGATAAGAGAAAAGAGGCTATAGATTGGATGAAAGGATATATGCAGGGGCTTAGATTCTATCTCGATGACTATGATAAAGGGTTAATATTCACTGTTAAATTATGGAAAGAGGCTCTTTATAACTCCTTCAACCCCAACCCAGTTTTAAGACCCTTCAGACCCCAACCTAAACCTCAGAAACCCCTGCTTCTCCTAGGCTGTCAGAAACAGTCACAACCACCGTGTTTGTGCCTCCTATGGTTTCCACCACTGAGCCCTTAAAAGAAGGTTTCCACTTATCCAATTTAGTTGAAGAGGCTTTTAAAGTTCTTACTGCTATCAACCCCAAGGCTACAGAATCATGCTGGCTGTGTTATGATGTGGCTAACCCCTATTATGAAGGCATAGCATTTGTAGCGGCTGTCAATCAGACAGAAGATCTGAACCAGTGTAGATGGCAACAGTGGCAAAATGTCAGGCTTTGTCTCAGTCACTGGACAGTCCTAGAGCTTGATAATCTAGAATAATATTTTAAAAGCAGTAAGGGAAAAAAGGCAAGTGTCTATATACACTTTCAACTTGCTTGTTTGTGACAGTGTCTGGCTGTGTCTTGAACATAAGGGTCTTGAAATCTTGCTTTTCTTACCTCAGCCTCTCTATTAGTAGTATTGTTTATTTCATGTTTTTACACTATACTATGGTTTTCAGACCAGCTTATATATTTCAAAAGTATTTATATACCCAAAAGAAACAGACGATTAACTAGGGAGGTAAGAGAACAACAAAGAGTGAGACTGAATGCTTTGCTTAACGTTTGTAACTCCTGTATCAATTTTGAAGAAGAGGACTTTATAAGTTACTCTTTCTCTGAGATGAATGCTTTTCCAAATTATCACAGCTAATGAACCAAATTCTTTTTTTAGTTTTTATTTTATTTTATTTTTATTTATTATATGTGAGTACACTGTAGCTGTCTTCAGACACTCCAGAAGAAGGAGTCAGATCTCACTATGGATGACTGTGAGCCACCATGTGGTTGCTGGGATTTGAACTCAGGA
>NC_045030.1:90284680-90288592 GCF_008632895.1 Mastomys coucha
GTTTTATATCAAACAATGTTTATAATACTTATTTTTATTGTTATAATATTTTGTAAATTTTAAGAAATTTAACAAAAAAGACATGGGTATTGAAGGGGGTCTCTGGGAGGAGTGGGGGTACAAAAGGGAAACAAGAATGTGATTTAATTCTATTTACTTAAAATATGTTTTTAAATGTTAACAAATTCAGATAAATTGAAATCATGTAACTTTTCTCATCATAATGCAATAAAAGTTTAAAAAAAAACAAAAAAAATTGATGAATATGTGAAATTCTTAGGCAAATAGAACTAGAAAATATCATCCTGAGTGAGGTAACTTGATCACAAAAGAACACACATGGTATGCACTCATTGATAAGTGGATACTAGCCCAGAAGTTGGGAATACCCAAGACATAATTCACAGAGCACATGAAGCTCAAGAAGGAAGAAGACCACAGAATGGATACTTTGGTCCTTCTTAGAATGGGGATCAAAATACCCATAAAAGGAGATATAGAGAACATGTTTGGAGCAAAAACTGAAGGAAAGGCCATTCGATGACTTTTCTACCTGGGGTTTCATCCCGTGTATGGTTGCCAAGCCCAGACACTATTTTGGATGCCAGCAGGTGCTTGCTAATGAGAGCCTGATAGAGCAGTCTCCTGAGAGGCTCTGCCAGTGCCTGACAAATACAGAAGTGGACACTCACAGCCATCTATTGGTCTGAGCACAAGGTCCCCAATGGAAGAGATAAAGGACCCAAGATGCTGAAGGGTTTTGCAGCCCCAAGGGAGGAACAACAATATCCTCAGAGCTCCCAGGCACTAAACCACAACCACATATTACACAAGGAGAGACTAAAGGCTTCAGCCACATATATAGCTGAGGATGGCCTTGTGGGACATCAATGAGAGGAGAGGCCCTTGGTCTTGTGAAGGCTCAATGCACCAGTGTAGGGGAATGCCAGGACAGGGAAGCAGGAGTAGATGGGTTAGTGAGCAGTCAGAAGCAATACGGAACGGGGGGAGGTTCAGAGGTGAAACAAGGAAGAGGATAAAATTTGAAATTTAAATAAAGAAAATATCTAATGAAAATAATTTTTTTTTAAATTTTAAAACATAAATAACAAAGCATTTTCCATTAAAATAGAAATAATTCCATTGCTGGTGGGAAAGCAATCTGGTACAACCCCTCTGGAAATCAGCTTGGTAATTCCTCAGAAAATTGAACATAGTATTACTTGAGAACCCAGGTATACCACTCCTGGGCATATACCCAGAAGATGCTCCAACATGTAATAAGGACATATGCTCCACTATGTTCATAGCAGCCTTATTTATAATTGACAGGAGCTAGAAAGAACCCAGATATCCTTCAGCAACGGAATGGATACGAAAAAGGTGGTACATCTACACAATGAAGTATACTCAGCTATTAAAAATGACAAATTCATGAAATTCTTAGGCAAATGGATAGAACTAGAAAATATAATGCTGAGTGAGGTAACCCAATCACAAAGAACACACTTGGTGTACACTCACTGATAAGTTGATATTAGCCCCAAAACTCCAAATAACCAGGATACAATTCAGAGACTACATGAAGCTCAATAAGAAGGAAGACCAAAGCATAGGTGCTTCAGTCCTTCTTAGAAGGAGAACAAAATACTCACAGGAGCAAATATGGAGATAAACTGTAGAGCAGAGACTAAAGGAAAGACCACCCAGAGACTGTCCCACCTGGAGACTCATCCCATATACAGTTACCAAACCCAGACACTATTATGGATGCCAAGAAGTACATACTGAAATGAGCCTGATATGGCTGTCTCCTGAGAGTCCCTGCCAGAGCCTTACAAATACAGAGGCAGATGTTAGCAGTCAACTATTGGACTGAGCGTGGAGTCCCTAATAGAGGACTTAAGAGTAGGTACTGAAGGAGTTGAAGGGGTTTGCAACCTCATAGGAAAAACAACAATATCAACCAACCAGACCCCCCAGAGCTCCCAGAGACTAAGCCATCAATAAAGGATTATACATGGCTCCACCTGCATATGTAGCAGAGAATGGCCTTGTCAAGCATCAACGGAAGGAGAGGTCCTTGGTCCTATGAAGGCTTGATAGATGCCCCAGTGTAGGGGAACTGAGGATGGGAAGTGTGGGTGGGTGGGTGAAGGAACACCCTCATAGAAGCAGGGGGAAGGAGGATGTTATAGGGCGTTTCTGGGAGGGAGGGAAAACAGGAAAGGGGATAACATTTGACATGGAAATAAGGAAAATATCCAAAAAAAAGAAAGAAAGAAAGAAAGAAAGAAAGAAAGAAAGAAAGAATTGTATACTAATTCCAATTGAAAAAAACCAAAAGCTTCTTTCTCTCTTCTTGCTTTAGTATATTTCTTTTAGGCAATAAGAATTACAGATAGATTCTGTGAAAATTTGAGCTCAGGTGCTATATTTTTTACATTTTCTGATTTAATATTCTCACTGACCATAGTTATGTTCTCTGTTGGTTAGACTTATTTTATGTGTGTGTACAGGAACTCCTCTAAAACTATTTTCAAAATGAACTATATATTGATTTTCTAACTGCACTGCCAGATAAAAGTGCAATTTGTGATTTAGGTGTATGTAAAATATGTAACATAATATATTCCCCTAGTAACACCTATTTCATTGGACAATAGTTGATTGGTAGATGAATAGATAAGAAAGAGAGTGAAAGAAAAAATTTCTCAAATTTTTTTCTTAAAAATTCTTGTTAGGATGCAACTGATTTCTTCAACTGTACATATCTCAATTGAACCGTGATATATTATTTTTCTCCTTTTGAAGAAGAATACATGTTCATTAGTTATGTCTTTAAGATATTCTGCTAGATTTAGTACAGAGATACACAGTTAAGAAATGAAAAGTCCTCAAACACAGCACTAAAAAGCCAAATATATACCCACCAGCAAACACACTTTTGAAAAGTCCAAGATGAGTACTTGAAGATCCTTGGGGGCAACAAAAGTGTGAAAAAGAAAAATACATGAAAATATGTGCTAGGATTAAGAAATTGAACCTCCAGATTATCAATACATAAAGTAATTATATTATTAATATCTGAAATAATCCCCAGATTTCTGATGATATATTAATCTGTTGCTTAACAAAGCTATGCTGTGAGTAAGTTAACTAAGGAAAGCTATTCTACCTTTTCCATATATGATGTATTACTTCTTTTATCTGAAACCACATGATAAAACAATTATATAGAATACAGCCATATCTTGTGGAAGTCAGAATAGAAAAGACATTATGGGCTTTATTAAAGCTCTATCACCATCAGACTTTACAGGAAACTTAATAGAGCATTGACTGTCATCAGAAAGTGATTTTAAGAAATAAGCAAGTTATACATTAGTTTCCCTAATACCCATGTTTTGCAATTTGGAGTTACAGAAATATTAAACCTTACCTCTAATACTATAATCATCATAAAATCACAGGAGTTTGTACGTTCTGATAATTAACATTGCTCTGAAATATTGTACATACAAAAGTATTAAGAATCATGATTTAGTTCAAAACAAATTGACCTGAATCTGAATTAAGAAAGAACCACTATACTGGGAAAGTCTCTGAGTTTTAACATAGAAATTGAAAAACAAAACAAAACAAAACAAAACAAAACAAAAACCAAAGAAAAAAGTTGCTCATCCTTGTCAGCCCAGTACTTGGGTTGAAGGGGTGGCAAGAAGTTTGGTAGCAATCTGAAATACAGAGAACATTTGAAATAAAACACAAAAGAATCAAGAAATGACAATAAAAGACTGTGGGGTATTGTTGATTAACAAAGTACTTTGGAAATAAGTAAATTACTCATGCTTTTTTCAAACTTGTACCTACAGGTCTCCAAACTGAAATTCTTTTTTTTTTTTTTTTTTT
>NC_045030.1:90297150-90299524 GCF_008632895.1 Mastomys coucha
CTGGGAGTCGTGGGGCTTGTGGCTCCTGGCTGGCTGCTCAGGTCTCAGAAACTCACCCTAGAGAAAATAGCAAATCCCGCCCGGGTCTCTGGCTTAAGGCGCCTCCGGGCTGGTTGCTCCATTCTCAGAACCTCACCCAAGAGAAAATGGTGGCTGCTGCCTGGGTCTCTGGCTTAATGTGCTCTCTGGTGGTAGGCCCCTTTCCTGTATATTTCTAAAGAAATTGTTAGCAAAGTAACTATGAAGCTCAACATCTTAATTTCTCATTTTTCTGCACTCTTTTAATTCCAAAAATATTGTGTCCATTTAATAGAATGTTTGATATTTTGTGCAAATAAATATATACTTTGTTAGTGTTTTAGTATTTGCAATTCTTGCTTTTGTTTGTAGTAGCATTACCAAAATGTTCATAAGCAATTTTTATTTACCCCTTTTTTCTAAATTGAATAAAAATGTTTCTGTTCTTTTATCAATTACAATGTTTATATTAATATGTGCATATATAAGTATAGCTATGAATGGGGTGTGTGTGTGTGTGTGTGTGTGTGTGTGTGTGTTTGAAATTCCAGACGATGTGAGTCTAGCCTGATGTAAACAGCAATTTCTGGATAAGTCAGAACTATGTAATAAGAACTTGTTTAAAAGAAAACAAAACAAAAAATGAAGAGGGGTTATTAAACTGTGTCAAATGAATTATGCACCATTTTCAAAAGCACCTCAATTTTTGATACCTTTGTTTTTTGAGAGAGACTGACCCACAGTCTCTCTCTCCGTGGGTATTAGCGAACTGGGATAATTAAGTACCTGTGGAAACAAGTGGGTGAGGGAAGAGACAAAGAAACCACACCAAGTAAGCTTTTATCAAGGATCAAGGTGCGTCTTTACTAGAGAGAAACGGGTTTATATAGCTCAGGCAGAATTGAAACTAAAACACCTCTTGGCTTTTAGCATAGGCATGAGAACAGGGAAATAGCATTCCAGTCTGTTTACACAACACCCTTCTAATGTAGTTTTAGGGAGGAAGACTGAGTTTCAATAGTTTCAGTTCCTTTGATGTCCCAGCTGCAAAGTCCGCATTTGATCTCCAGGGCTGCCGCTGGTGATTCATGCTGCAGGCATGTGGTCTAAGTTCTGGGCCTGTCACGGCTTTCTTTTGCTTTAGGATTCCACAATGGGGCAGAGCGGCAGGATACCACAGTTTTTCAGCATATTATAATTTTTCTATTAACCCTGTTCATATTTGTAGTTCAACTACTTGTTTCTCATGTAAATTTATTATTTGCAAAATGATTTTGGTTATAGAGCCTAAAATTTTATAATGTATACATGAACTTAAAGAAGGCAATATTGTTTTAGTTTTATCTAGCTAACTATATAATTTTAATCACAAACATTTCCATCATTCATATTGCTTTGACAAGGTAACTAACTGTATACAGTGCATAAAATTACATGTAGAATGGCAGCAGGATAAGTCTCTGTTGATCATAATTTCTAATTATTTCACTGTTAATTACTTTAATGACATGACATTTAGAAAATATACTTTAGTCAATTTTAGGCATTTTAAGCAACACTGAAATGTTCAACCCTCAGCAGATGTTACTGCTTGCAAGGTACCTGGAGAAACCAACAAATGAAAAAACAAAACAAAACAAACAAAATCAACAAAAACAAAAAGAGGAATACAAGAATAGGCTGAAGACTAATTAGAAGAAAGGGATCAGCAAGAGTGTGAGGCAAATTTGAAGTAGTACATCTAATCAAAGTGTGCTATTAATAAATGTGAGATTGTCAAAATATTTTTGAACAATTATATGGAAAAAAGTTAGGGGATGGAGAAATGGGTAAGCAGTTAAGAGTGTTTGTTAGTCTTCCCAAGGACCAGAGTTTGAATCTGAGCACCAGCTTCAAGCGGACCACAGTCACCTGTAACTCCAATTCTAGTTGATTTAACATAGTTATAGCTTCTAAAGACATCTGTACACACCTGTCCCCCATACCTGTGCACATACATATACATTAAAAATAAAAATATTGTATTTCTTTCTGATATTATTTTAGCTAACTAGTACATTATTTCAGATATTAAATTGCTTCATTCTGGATTTATCTCTGAATTGTTTTGTTGACTTTTTCTTTTGCATACATAAAATATCTATCAGTTTCATATTATTTCATATGAGATGTTTCTGGGCTACTTTAACATCACATCATACAATATCAAGTAGTTCAACCACAGAAGAAGCAATAAGGCAAATATGCATAATATATATAATATATTATATTAAGCTAATACATTAAATTATAATCATATAACAAATTATGTATTTTATATGTTTTATATTTCTATATTTATATATTATAAAAATAT
>NC_045030.1:90300211-90300697 GCF_008632895.1 Mastomys coucha
CTCAGAAATCTGCCTGCCTCTGCCTCTCAAGTGCTGGGATTAAAGGTGTATGCCACCACTGCCTGGCTCCTCTTGCCCTCATTTCCTCATCTTTGCCCCTTTCTCCATGTGGCCATGGCTGGCCTCTACTGTTCTACTTTTCTCTCTCTCTCTCTTTTCTACAATAAATGTCTTAAGACCATGGATTGCCTCCTTTCATCTAGACTTGTTGTACTGGAACAATGGCTTAGGCCTTCCTCTAAGGAGCCACTTCTAATCACCCATAGGAAAGTCTTCCAACTCCAGGCACAAGACTAGACCAAAGACTCTTGCCCCATGCTTGTGCAGGATCCTCTAGGCACCCCCTTTTCTCCCCACCCCTTTCTCCTTTTGGCCCCAGGGCTGACTGAGCTGCCCCAGGGGCCCCCAATTCGTTCTCAGCTCTTCCACAGTATCCAGAGATATCCTGCAATGCCCAGGAGTTAGAACCTGTTGTCCTTGGCCTTC
>NC_045030.1:90300708-90309757 GCF_008632895.1 Mastomys coucha
ATATATATATATATCCTAGCTAATCATGCCCAGTGCCTGTAAGGCAGAGTGTCACAAAGGAATGGTCACAAACTGGAGCTTCCTGATATGAGCTGAACCTATGCCATAGGCATTGTGAAAGAATGGTTATGAGCTAGATCTATGGCAGATAATACTCTATGCAAGTGGTATGCTTCTTCCACACACATAAGCCTTAACCCTGTTTGCAAGCCTTCCAGTTGTTTAAGGTCAGATTTGCTGACCAAATGTCAATTAGAGATTTTGATTATATCTACAGTATACTTTCAAGGAAAAACCTAAATGACTGAAAAATGAGGAACTGTTGCCTAACCAAACTGATTGACCAAAAGATTGTCCAATATGATCAAGCAGGTTTCACTGAAGGATGAAAAGTTAGGTCCACATACAAAAATCCATCAATGTAATCTACCATATAAACAAACTGAATGAAAAAATAAAAACATGATTATCTTATTAGATGCTGAAAAGCCTTTTGACAAAATCTAGTACCAGTTCATGATAAGACTTGGAGAGATCAGGGATAAAAGGCCCATACCTGAATACAATAAAGGTTGTACACAGTAAGATGAGAGCCATCATAAAATTAAATGGCAAGAAGTCTAGAGCAATTACACTAAAATCAGGGACAAAATGAGCCTACCCACACTCTCTGTATCTATTCTGATACACTGGATCTATTCAGAACACTAAGATGCTAAAAAAGCCTTTGACAAAATCCAACACCCTTTCATGTTAAAAGTCTTAGAGTGATTATAGATACAAGGCACATACCTAAACATAATAAAAGCAATATATAGCAACCCAATTGCCAATGTCAGATTAAGTGGAGAGAAACCTAAATCAATTCCAGTAAAGTCAGGGATAAGACAAGACTGCCCATTCTCTCCATATCTATTCAATATAATACTTGAAATTCTAGTTAACGGTATGAACCAACCACAGGAGATCAATGGGACACATACTGGAAAGGAAGAAGTCAAAATATCACTATTTGGGAATGATAAGGTAGTATGCTATGCACACTCGTCTACTCCAGTCACATCCAAAATATTGGGGATAAAATCCTGATAAAGGATAAGAGACAATTAGACCCCAAAAGGGGTTCTGTGCCCCCTGGATTTCAGACTAGTCGCTGGTATCCCCTAACTCAGACATGTTCCAGATTAGTCTTTCCAATCGTCAACAAGGCCTCATAATTAGGCATAAAGGAACCCCAAGAAATGATTTGTAAATGGTTAAGATTGGACATTGTCTCTTGGCCGACACAATGTTTCCAACTATCCTAGTTTAATGTTTTAGGTACTAGACAGTAATTGAAGGGTTTCCCTCACTCTAGGACATTAGCTAAAAGTGTTAGGGACTCCCCTCTGCCTGCCTCCAGCAAGAACCAGAGAATTAGCATAAGAATACCTCAACAGGGAGGGCTCCACCCCTCTTTCTCCTGCTTCACACCTAGCTACCAAACCCTGCTGACCTTGGTGTGGGGTTAGCTTGCCTACATGACTTCAGTCTAGCACTAGGACTGGGAGAAGAAGAAGGACTTGGACTCGCATGCGGGACTTGCACTAAAACTTAGATGGGCTAGGACTCAGATTCATGCATTGACATTCCCCCAGGCCCAGAGCGCTTAGGCCCTTGGGATACAGCATCAGTCCAGAGGAGATAGCTGTTGCTTTAGACCCAGATAGCCTCAGATGTACCTCAACTATTGAGCTGTCATATTTACCATCTCTCTTTTGAAATGACTGTAAAAGTCTGATGCCATTTCTAAGAAATACATTTAGATCTTATACTTCATGTGTTGTCTCTGCCATCATTTCTTCACCTACGCCTTGTCGACTTGACTAGGACCCCCGTTTCTCCCGTGGGTTGAGGGGGCCCAGATCGGCCAGCCCGCAGCAAGTATACATAAGTGACTGCCAAAATCCAACCAGAGAACTCCTACATCTAATAAACACCTTCAGCAAAGTGCCTGGATATAAAAATAACTCAATGAAATCAATAGCCATCCTTTAATCAAATGATAAATGGGATGAGAAAGAAATTAGAGAAACAGCACCCTTTATAATAGCCACAAATAAGATAAAATGTCTTGGTGTAACTCTAAAGAAACAAGAGAAAGACCCATATGATGAAAACTTAAAGTCACTGAAGAAATTGAGGAAGATATTAGATGATGGAAAGATCTTCCATGCTCGTGGATCAGTAGGACCAACATAGAGAAAAATGGCTGTTACCAAAAACAATTTACAGAATCAATGAAATTCCCATCAAAATTGCAAGACAATACTTTGCAGACCTTGACAGAGCAATTCTAAATTTCATAGGGAAAAAAATAAGTGAGGGTAATTAAACCAATCTTGAACAACAAAAGAGCTTCTCAAGATTGTGGAAAAAATATGCCATTTAAAGTTGAAGTACACCATGACCAGATGGTCTCTGAGCTCAGTGCAAAATGGGAGACTCCTTAATATTTTTCTCCTTCCCTGATCTTGTTGGGGGATTCTAAACCTCAAAACTTGTCTCTACTTGCGAAATGTCACATAGCATGACAACCTGGAGTTCTTCATGCAAATGAGTTATTTATATAGGCCCCAAGTATATGGCCAATGGACTTCTCCTGGGCTTTCCTTTTCCTACCTGGTTCACATACATCATCAAATAAAGTAGTTTGGACAAGCAAAAAGGGTCTCTTCATCAAGGATTATTGCTGCGAGAGGCCTTCTTTGTAAAGAAACATACATACCTTTTCCTGAGAAGGCTGTCTCTCTTGCAACCCCTCAGTGATCTCTGCTATCGGCACTCACTTGGAATGGAACTGGGTTCCTTGCCTGTCCCTAAATCTGGTTTCCTGGTTCTGCCTGACACATACAAATCCTGAGGGGAAGTAATGACCAAGGATCTGGTTCCCATCTCCCACTGGTATGCCAGCAGCACCTGGCTTCACAGGAGACTGGAAACCACTGCAGTCATCACAGACTCCACTGGTTTCCACCCAGAAAATCACAGACTGAAGACTCCCATTATGGACTGTGGTCTGCCTCCCCTCAGGGTCATGCTGGCTGTGGTACAGAAACCCCAGTGGCCAGGCAAAAAAGCAGACCAACAGGAGGTATCATCATCCCTGACTTCAAGCTGTACTACAGCCAATTAAAATTGGATGGCATGGGTATAACAACAGACAAGTTGATCAATGGAACCAAATTGAAGACTCTGCATTATATATGCACAGACTTATGGATATTTGATTTTTGCCAAAGAAGGGAAAAACCATATGATGGAAAAAAGAAAGCATCTTCAACAAATGTTGCTAGGCTAATTGGATGTCTACATGTAGAAGAATACAAATAGATCCATATCTATTACCTAGTACAAAACTCAAGTCCAAGAGGATCAAAGATCTCAGTGCCAAATTAGATACACTAATTCTAAAAGAACAGAAAGTGGGAAATACCATTGAACTCCTTACTGGAGATAGCTTCCTGAATAATGAACTCATTCATTGGCCTGACAGTTCTGGTAGGTCCCTATCTTATCCCAGTGCATTCCTTCTATTTGACTTCTGACTCCTGTGATACAGAAGAAAATTTTAGAGGAGTCCAGTTGTACAAAGGTTAATAAAAAAAACTCATACATTATGAGTTATGTATTCATTGAAGAATAAAAAACCTAGAACTCATCATTGTTTCTGTCTCAGTTGAAGCAAAGGATAATAACTTCATTAATACAGATGGAGTTGAGCTCTCTGGCCTCAGCAGATGGACTGATTTAAAACAAACAAACAAACAAACAAATCTAGGGAGAGCCAGTGGCAAACAAGAAAACAATCTGCCTGTAGAGTAGATGAGTGCAAACCTGGATACTACATTGTTTTTGGTCAACAGGAAGCCAAATGTGCTGAAAGGTTCAATATATATATGTATATATATATATATATATATATATATATATATATATATATATATATATATATATAGTAAAAGATACCTCTCAATTTGTTGTTAATCATCTCAAAGACATTGTGAATTCATCATACCTCTCTCTTTCTCTCTCTTTGTTTGTTCTCACATTTCTCTTGCTGTGTCTCACTTGTGTGTGTGTGTGTGTGTGTGTGTGTGTGTGTGTGTGTGTGTGTGTTTGCTTTTAGGTTTCAAGAGAGAAAAAAATTGCTGGTATATGTACAAAGAGTGGTTAGAAAATGTATGAAGGACTGAGCCAACAAAATAGGCAGCAAGTAAAAGCTCTTTTAAAAGACAGAAGACTGAAATTCACTCCCCTAATTTATCATCTAATCTGTACACTTTAATCAAAGTATGCATGTGCATGAGAGAAAGGGGAAGATAGAAAGAGAGAGTAATAAAAATAAAAGAATAAATCTAATATATAATATAATTTTTAAAGTATGAAAGATTTTAGAAATAATGATTGAAAGGGTAACTACAGGAACAAGCACCAAGGATTATATTTGAACATATATTCAGTGGATAAGGGCCTTTGGGAAGAAAGGGAATAGTTCATATGCCGAAGATATTTTCAAAAGTATTGTTCTAGGTGTGTCTTTATTTTTATGATCAAACACGAAAACAACTTTGTATTAATGAGATGGCATGCTTAGTTATTATACTTGTATGCGTTATGCAATGTTTAAATCAAATCACACCAACCAATTACTTTACTCATTGCTGTGAAAAAATACTAAACAAAAGTAACATCAGGAAGGGTTTGGCTATGTTTGAGGGTATAGTACAACATGGTGGAGAAATCAGGGAGGAATAAGCTTGAAGCAGCTGACCATTCTGCATCTATAGTCCAAAGGCAGAAAGAGATAAACAACAGTGCTAAATTCACTTCCTTTTTATTCAGCCCAGAAATTCAGCCCATGAGCTCACATTTAGGGCTGGCTGTCACACATCACTTAACCTAACCTAACTTAAAATGCCTTTGATCCTTGAAAAACTTGTGCGAAGTTTAAGTCTCTTAAGAGATTGTAATTTTTTTCTCAGATTGATGACCAATATCCTCAAACTTCATTTATCAAGAAAAATTTCAGAAAACTTTCAAAATCTTTATTGTTACTTTATAGTATATATTTTTATTAAACTTCCTCTGATGGTTTTATATGTGTGTGTGTGTGTGTGTGTGTGTGTGTGTGCGTGTGTATGTGTATATGTATGTATGTATGCATGTATGTATGTATGTATATATATGGTTGTGTTTACTTCCACCCTCTCTCATTTTCTTCCTTCTTCTATCAGCACTCCAATCTCTTCACAAACCCCTTGATCACATTCATGTCCTGGTGATTTGTCTTGTGACCCACTGACTTAACAGGATGTCTGTGTGGCCATTGCCTTCAATCTATGTAATGAAGCCCAATGGACTCATCTTTTGGTAGACAACTGAGGACAATCACTGTCTCTTTCTCAGACTGACAGTAGCCAATAATTTAGCAGGGCAGGACAAGTTCTTTAAGTTTTTCCCCAAGGTAGCAGGAACAGTCTTGTAGAGATCCAAACCAATCTATTATATCTCATGATAACATGATTGTGGCAACTGTCATCCTGTCACAGTTCAAATTCTTATCATCTATTTTTTTCTTTCTGTTCCCAATTCCTTGATGTTCCCTAAATCTTAGACTGACATAAGGATTATTTTTACAGATAAGCACTTACCTGCCAATGTTGTAGATTTTGGAAATGCATAGCATGCTATTTCTATCAATAACATGCAAGAACATCTTTCTCTTAGCTTAGTACACAGTGATTAACTTATCTTTATACCCTTACTATTCCCTATTCCCATTCATATATTAGTGAAATCATAGGGACTTATCATTCTAGATTTGAATTATTCTAAATAAAATGGCATGTTCTAGTTCTATCTATGTTGTCATATATAAAAGAATTTCATCTTTTATGGCTTAACATATTATTTTGTATATTTACTCTATTTTTTTCTTTTCAATCACCAGCTAATTAACTTTTAGTTTAATTTAATTTCTTAGCAATTATAAGTAATCCTGTAATAAACCTTGGAGTGCTTAGGTATCCTTGACATACTTTTCCTTTATTTGTTTGTATGCACAGTAATGTTACTGCTGGATCAACTAGTATTTCTATTTAAAAATTTTCATGAGCAGCCATATTGTTTTTCATAATGGTCAAACTAATTTACATTTTCATTAACAGCATGTAAGCATATTTTCTGCCTCATTTCTATTAATTGTTGTATTTTGTTTCTGATAACAAAGACAAAATAAATTTTATCTATGCAATAAGGTAAGCACAAATTTTTCCATGTAATCTCATCTCTAACCTACAAAGAGTTTTAATTATTTTTGTTTAATTCTCCCACCTCCTCTTCCCCCCACTTTTATCAGACCTGAGGATCCTCAACCATACATGTCAATTGTGGGGCAGTGATCTGCTCAGGTAACTTAGGCTCAGTAGAGTATTTGGCTTTGAGCACTGGAACCCCTGTGGGCAATTTCTGCTTACAGGGATTGGAAGGAGCTTGGCCATAACCCTGAGTCTTTGGTTCCTGTTTCAGTCACAACCCCTCACAGCTGCCCCTGCAGGAGATGTGTGCTCTATCAGGCAGACAATGCTCCAAGCTTCCAGCATTCTAACTGGACCCTACACCCAGTCCTCTGACCACAAGCCAGACATGCCATGCCTTATACAATATAAGGGGTGGTTTGCCCCTCCTCTCTCTCTCACTCTCTCACTCCCTTACTTTCTTACTCTCTCACTCTTCCTCCCTCTTTCCTGCTCTCTATTCTCTTCTCTTGCCTTCTTGCTCTCTTGTTTTCTTCCTTTCCTTTCTCTCTCTCTCTCTCTCTCTCTCTCTCTCTCTCTCTCTCTCTCTCTCTCTCTGCTTCTCTGATTCTCTTCTCCTTTCCTTCTCTCTACTTGACTGGCCTATTTTCTCCTTCTTACAATAAAATATCTCATTTATACATTGCCTCCTATTTAATTAATGCACCATGCAACCACAGGTCAACATTGGGGAATGAGAAAGCCATCGGCCTCAGCAGCAGGCCCCTGCCTTTGGTACAACAGTCAATTTTCCTTCCCCACCCATAATTCCTGCTCACTGAGTACTCTTGGCCAATCCAAGCATCTCTGTGCAACCTGGTGTCTCCCCTGGACCTCTATTCTCCTGCTATCTCTGCTCCTACATTTATCAGACCTATGGATTCTGAACCATACAGGTAAGCTTCTCTTTTCCCACCTATCTTCCCTGCTCACTTACACTCTGGGACATGCCATGCTTCCCTAAGCACCCTGCTATCCCATTTGAACCTTTATTCTCCCCATACCTCTCTGCCCTATGTTATCATTAGGAGATATTGAGCCTGAAGTGACCATCTCCTGTAGCCATGAAGAATTTCCAGTATAGGGAGGGGGAGATCAAAACACTCACAAAACCTTCAACCCAAAATTTTTCCTACCTACAAGTCATGCAAAGAATAAGTTGAAGCGGAGATTGAGTGATTTCCCACCAATGCCTGAAAAATACAGATGTGAATACTCACAGCCAACCATTGTAGTAAGCATAGTTTTCCCAATGGAGGAGTTATTAAGGACTGAAAGATCTAAAGGGGTTTGCAACCACATAGTAAGAACAATAACATCAACCAACCAGACCCCCCAGAACTCCCAGAGACTAAATTACAACCAAGAGTACACATGGAGGGACCCATGGCTCCAGCTGCATGTGTAGCAGAGTAAGGACTTGTTGGGCATCAATGGAAGGAGAGGCACTATGTCCTGTGAAGGCCCCATGCCCAGTAAGGGGAATATGAGGGTAGGGAGGAGGGTGTAGGTGTGTGGCTGGGTAAACACCTTCATAGAAGCAGGGAGAGGGGGGACAGGATGGGGGTTTCAGGAGGGGAAATGGGGAAAGGGGTAATATTTGAAATATAAATAAAATATCCAATAAAAATGAAAAAATACAGTATATAACAATAAGCTTATAATTCCAAATTTTTATTTACATATCTTGGCTTCTCTATTGATAATCCATTCATAATATGAAAAATGTGAAATCAAATTGCTAAATGAAGCCAATTTAGTTTTACTTGTGTTTGTGAACACTCAACAATAAATGCCAATAATACGCTATCCTGATGTTAAGAAATAAACATATATATAGGGTTTGTAAGATGTGCAAACACAAGTTTTATAATACTTTTCCCTAATAAACATCAACATACACACACATTGAGGTTTCAGAAACTGGATTTCTAGAAGCTTTTTCAAGAAAGGAACCCATGAAGCTGTTTTTCTTCCTTTTCATGGTCAGATAGAACCTTTGAGCATAGATTATCAATGGGGAAAAAATGGTAAAGTAGGGTTCACTCTAGATGGAATCAGGGAAAACAAGATTTCCTTACTGACTCCTATCCAAGAGAAGATCATAGAGATTTGTTTATTACTTGGTAATTACTGTTCATACAATATGGATTTAAGCCATTTTATATTATTTTAAAGTGAAGTTTAACAGCTAAAATTATACTGCATCAGAGTAGATATGTTTACTGATTTCATATAATTAAAGAATAAGTGTTAAATCTCTTAATTGGAGCCTGAAATAAGCACTAAAAATATAGGAAGTTATTTTGTTTCTCAACAAGACCCTGAATGAATTATAACAATAATAAATATGATAAAAGAACTCAAAGACAATATGAATAAGAACCAGAATTAAGACCAGAAAAACAACAGTTATTTGAAATTAGAAAAAAATATTTTAAGCTATGAAAATAATATTAAACAAAAGATTGAATTAGTGAAGTAAACCCATAGAGCAAAACTTAAAAGTAAAAGTCCAATAAGTCAAAAGGTTCATAGAAAGCTGTATTAATGTAATAAATAAAGGAGACAAAGAATATCTGGACTTGAAGATAAGGTAGATGGATTCAACCGTTCAGACAGAGAAAATAATTAAATTAAAACAGCAAGAAAAACAAAAAGTGAACAGAACATTCAAGAATTATTGGATACTATAAAAGATCAAACTTAAG
>NC_045030.1:90309792-90313787 GCF_008632895.1 Mastomys coucha
ACTCAGAAATCCACCTGCCTCTGCCTCCCAAGTGCTGGGATTAAAGGCATGCGCCACCACACCCGGCTTTAAACTTAAGAATCTTAAGTACAAAAGAAGGTAAAGAAATACAGGCTAAGGTCACAGAAAATATTGCAAATAAAATCATAGAAACATTTAAAATCTAAGTAAAGAGATGCCTATAGTGTCATAAGAGGCATATAGAACACCAAAATTGATATGATCAGAAAAGAAATTCCATATATCATAATTATCAAAGTATTAAATGCATATAACAAAGAAAATGTTGAAAACTACAAGATTAAATTATATAAATGCAAGTCCATTAAAATATCATCTGAGATTTTAAAAGTTCGAATGACTTGTAATCATATGCTACCAGTTATTTATGAACAGATATAATAGCCCAGATTATTATAGGCAGTAACGTTACCTATAATAACCAAAGAAGAAACAAAAAACTTGCGAAATGAAGCAGGTTAAAAGAATTTATGAGATTCAAGCTAACACTACAAAAATATTTGAAGAAATACTTTGGATTGAAACAAGGGATAAGTACATCTAAAAGGTGGCAGTGAGGTAAATGACAACATAGATTAGTGATTAAAGAAAGGAAGACTCTATACCCCAGTGTAGGGGAATGCCATGGCCAGGAAGTGGAAGAGGGTGGGGTTGTGAGCAGGCAGAGGGGGGAAGGAACAGGGGATTGTTTTAGTTGTTGTTATTTTATTTTATTTTATTTTATTTTTTCTTATTTATTTTCTTTTTCTTTTTTCTTTTGGAGGGGAACCTGGGAAAGGAAATATTGTAAATAAAAAATACATCTAATAAAAAATTTAAAAAAAGAAAAAAAGGAGAAGAAAACATCTTAAACTTTAACAGTATTATAAATCCAATAGCCACCATTCCACATTAACTAAAAACATTAATGTTCCCAACTAACTTTTTAACTTCTTTAAAATTTTATTTTATTCATACAAGTGTTTTATCTGCAAGTATGTCTGTGAATCTTATCTATGCCTTGTGCCTGAGGAAATGGTGTGCCTCTAAATGGATGCTGGGAATCAAACCAACACCTTAGCAAGAAAAACAAGTTCTCTTAACCACTGAATGAACTCTCTAGCCCCTAGTCTCAATTTTCTAGTAAAAAAAATATAGGGTAACAGGCTGAAGCAAAATACATCATTCACCACTCTGTTGCAACCAAGAGAGACACTTCACCTCCAAAGATATAATGCTGAAAGTGTGAACAGAGATACTTCAAGTAAATGGAATCAGCAAACAATTAGGTATATCTATTATAATACCTAATGAAGTAGACTTCAACCTAAACTAATATGAAGAAATAAAGAAGGTCAATTCATACTGATCAAAAGAACATTCCTTCAAGAATACATTACAATAAAATAAACATATTCACTAAATTCCAGAAATTCAATAAAAAAACTAATGTCACTAGTTGTGAGGCAAGAGATTATCAAAAACATATTAATAGTATCTAAAATTAAGAGATTACTAAAATACCATTAACAGTATAGGATTTAAGTACTCCACTTTAATCAATGGAGTGAATATCTAAAACTAAAGAAAATTTACATTAAATTATAGATAAAATTGAGCTAACATATCTACAGGACATTCTATCAACACACTAGTTATTGATCTTTTGAAAATGGCTATCCTATCAAAAGCAAACTACAGATTCTATGTATTTTCCATTTAAATTTCAAAAGCCATACTTAACATAACATAAAAATAATCTAATAATTAATATAGAAACAAAGTACCTCGTATAGCCAAAAAATCCTAAACAAGAAAAACAATATTACAAATGAAATGATCCCTTATTGTAAATTATACTAGAGTTCTATAGTAACAAAGGCATAATTGTATTGATACAAAACAAAGAAAACATCAGTAGAAGTGAGGACCTAGATACAAGTCTATAGTCCTATAGCCACATGCCTTTGGATAACAAGTCCAAATGGGCAGATTGGTAAAAACATTGAATCCCCAACAAATGTTTATGGTCAAACTGAATAACCATATGTAACCAAATGAAACTAGATTTTATTTCTTATACTGAATAAAATTCCATTCCAGTTGGAACACAGATCTTGTCATAAGACCTGATAGCCCACAAAGAGAAAGTAGGAGATATACTTCAACTTACAAGCACAGAAAAAGTTTTCCTGAACAGGACTTCAGTAGCACAAGAATTAAGACCAACAATTGAAAAATGAAATGACATGAAATTCAGAAGATTCTCTATAGAAAAGGACACCAATATTCAAGTGAAGAGTAATCATAAAGTATGTGAAAAATGCATTACCACCTATGGATCTGACAGAGGATTATTGTCTAAAATATAAAAAGTCTCCCCAAAAGTAAACATCAAGGAAGCAAATAATCCAATGGAAAAATGGGAAGTAGACTAAAATAGTTCTCACAAACATATAGGTTACAGAAAAAGTGAATGGATACCTAAGACTAGAGACTTTTGTTAAAGCTATAAGAAAACTATAGAAGCTTCAGAAAATGTACACATACAGTAAAAGTACTTAAATAGGATTTTCCTAAGATGTGGAAAGAATCTGTATCCCAGGAAATACAATCTACAAAATAAAAACTCTACTTTCAGATATAGGGTACCTGTTTTAAAGATTTTGTTCACTGGTACCCCACAGACCACATCCCCAAAACATTACAAATTTTGTCATTTCTCTTGGCTACTTTCCAAAACAAGATTGTAAGACCCTTATTGATGAAGACACCACATAAATAAGTCATATGATATAGATAAATCTAGCTAGTATTGACCTGGAAGTTCCATCTCTACTGGCAGTTTTCATAATGCTGGAAAGTGTTAACACATATTATAGAGAAAAATAATCAACAGTCCTAGCTAGCTGCAAATACTATGAGCTCCAATAACAACTAGTCTGGAAACATATGCCCATTCATGCAATAGTGGCATGAATATTATGGAAGTAACCAACAATTTTCTAATTGAATTTAAGGCCCATTCCACAAGACGGAATTCATACCTGGTACCATTAATTTGGTCAAGAACATTTAACTTGTTAAATAATAGGCTCTAAGAAAAAAAAAACAACTACTATTTTCTAAATAAATATAGCATTAAATATTCTCTCAAGTGCTTCCTATCAGAAAAGTTTTTCTGTTTTGTTTTGTTTGTTTGTTTGTTTTTGCATTTTAACAGAAGATGGAGACTAATAACAAAACTCACAATTAGTGAATAATCAGAGAATAAAAGAGTGAAGAAGGGAGAATTAGAGGGGTGTTTGCAGACAGGAGACCAGGAAGGGGGACAATATTTGAAATATAAATGAATAATTAATCAGTAAAAAAGATTAAAGAAGATTCAGTTTTAATTAAGAGATCTATTTCATACTTTGTTTCCTTCTAAGTCTCAAGCATCATCAAAGAGTAGAAAGAATGAAGACTTTTTTTTAAGAGCCAGAGTTGGCAGATGACTGCAACAAAACAGTGTTATCTGGATATGAACAAGTTCTTAAGAGAATTCACAGGGCCTGAGACTACATACACAGAATGAGCACAAAGTGAACCCAGATAATCAGTCCAAACATAGATGGAAAGGATTTATAAACTGCCCACCCCTAAGTGAGGATCTACTGTCATTTGTTGGCTGCTGTGGGGGCAGTCAATTTTCTTCAGGGCTATGGCTCCTGGGTGACTATCCATGTTCAAATGGGTAGACCTTACACCAGTACACATAACTAGCACCTCTGAGTGGACTCTGAGGTTTACACATGATGTTGGGAGTGATTAGTGGTAGTAGGATTCACTCAGAAATGAAGAAATGAGGAATTGGAGCTAGTTTGCTGATTTGCCATTTGTAAACATAAAAAATTAACTATGACTTAATTTATTTACAATTTTTAAAAGTTAGAAAGTTCTTTTGGGACCAATGGAGCTAAGGAGTTTGCAGCCCGTTAGGACGAACAACAATA
>NC_045030.1:90313797-90320909 GCF_008632895.1 Mastomys coucha
TTGCCTGAAGTAAATATATCTAAAGTGAAACATCAGGGAAGCTATTTCTAGCTGTTAGAAGGGGAGTTGAAATGAAATTAAATTGCTCTTTTTAGGAAATAGATGAATATTTTCCTGTGTTGCTGACACTCCAGTTGTTAGAATAAAGGAACCAGGGAAAATATGCTATGTAGGACAAAGTAAATGGATAGTTGTTAGATATCTGAAGAATATATTCTGAAGATAGGAAATTATGGAAAAGTATATACCCTATTTCAAATTTATAAAGGGCCACGTAATTGAACATAGTTTTGTGTCTAGCATTTTTATGGCACTGAGGTCTTTAAATTAAGTGTACAGGCAAACAACAACTGATCAAACAGCAACAAAAAAACAAACAAACCAACAACAAACAAGTCTAAACTCTACAAATTCAAGGTAAAAATTGTCACTGAAATATACAAATTTCCATGTAGTTTCAGGAAATGTTCTATGGATTGTGGCTGATTTTAGACCATCCTGAGACAAATACTCATTTCTTCTTCTTCTTTTCTTTTTCTTTTTTTTTTAAATTTTATTTAATCGTTATTTTTACACTCCAGATTTTATTTCTCTCCATGTCTACTCTCTGACTGTTCCCCATCCCATACCTTCTTCCTGCCTCTTGTCTCAATGAGGATGTCCCCATCACCACACCTCCCACACCCAGCCCCATGAGACTTCTAAACTCCTTAGGGCCTCCAGTCTCTTGAGGGTTAGGTGCATCTTTTCTGACTGAACCCAGACAATCAGACCTCTGCTTTATATGTGTTGGGGGCCTCATATCAGCTGGTGTATGCTGCCTGGTTCTTGATCCAGTGTCTGAGAGATCTCAGGGGTCCAGGTTAATTGAAACTTCTGGTCCTCCTACAGGGTCACCCTCCTTCTCAGCTTCTTTCAGCTTTCCCCTAATTCAGCCACAGTGGTCAACATCTTCTGTTCAGTGGTTGGGTGCAAATATCTGCATCTGATTCTTTCAGATGCTTGTTGGGTCTTTCAGAGGGCAATCATTATTGGTCCCTTTTTGTGAGCACTCCATAGCCTCAGTAATAGTGTCAGACCTTGGGGCCTCCCCTTGAGCTGGTTCCCACTTTGGACCTGCCACTGGACCTCCTTTTCTTCAGGCTTCTCTTTATTTCCATCCCTGAAGGTTTTTTAGACAGGAACAATTATGGGTCAGAGTTTTGACTGTGAGATGGCAACCTCATCCCTCACTTGATGCCTTGTCTTTCTGCTGGAAGTAGGTTCTGCAAGTTCACTCTCTCCACTGTAGCGCATTTCATCTAAGGTCCCTCCCTTTGAGTCATGAGAGTATCTCATCTCCTAGGTATCTGGTACATTTTGTATACCCCAAACTCTTACTTCCCATTTTTGCCTGTTTCCATTCTTTCTGCTAGCCCTGAGTTCAATGGTGCTTGCCTAATTGGTTATCTGCATGTAGAAAATGAAAATAGACCCATATTTGTCACCTTGCACAAAGCTCAAGTCCAAATGGATTAAGGACCTCAACATAAAACCAGATACACTTAATCTAATACAAGAAACAGTAGGAAAGAACCTTGAACTCAAATACTCATTTCTAATCCAATTATTTTGGAAATACAGAAGTTATAGCAAGAGTATCTAATGTCACTGCCTACCCATAAGATGGGGTACCAGTCTTCCTCAATTGAACTTTTGTCTGATAGAATTTGGCCTAAGGGCTGTTCTCTATTAACATAGATGTCTGCCAAACCTAAAACTGCTATTTATTTAGTGACAATTACCATCTCTTAGTATACATGAACATAAATACAGAGATGTCAGATTAAGAAACATCTGACTGGTGTACATGCTGAAGTGACAAAATCTTGCCATTCATAATCCTATTTTTGTTCTCAAACAAATAATAACTTAAGTCACACAAAAATCCCAACTTGTCCACCTAATAGTTTCCATGAATGAATGTTAACTCTTTAACATTTGGAAGCTTCATATATTTCCTCACACTTCATGATAAAAATTATTAACAGAGTATGCCTGGTCACCCTTACCCTATGTTTCCTGAGAATACCAAATTAGACCATATATCTTCTTCCTTTAGAACTCTTCAAAAGTTTTATAAGCTCATTTAAAAACTAAACCCTCTTAATAGTATCTTGTTGAAACACTACAATAATGCTCATTCGGTATTCCTGTTTGCAGCAAATATCAAATGTTGCAGGATATTTGATCACACTGTGAACACCATGATTATGTTGTTTACTAGAAAAACCTGTTTCTAGTTGTAGTGTGGCTCAGCCTTAAAACACACCTTTAATCCAAGAGATTTCTGTTTATTGTAAACAGGATTAAATAAAGTCCACCATAAAGTCAAGTGGCAGAATAAGCTACCATTTGACAAGGCATGAACATAGGGGAAAAACTCCATAAAGAGTAAGAGGAAGTCAGGAGGTTTGATAGAGAGACACACAGGAAGTAGAAAAAAGGGACATTCCATTTGAAGGATTTTTGAGACACCATGGAGAAGGAGAACTCACTTATGAGATATTGGCTGTGGAGAAAGATCAGCAGGTTACTTTCTAGGTCTCTATTTGCTAGAAGGCTTTTACCATAGGATCTGGCTCCCAAATCTTCATTGGTAAAACCTAACATTTTAGATTTTGTTAAAAACAACAGGCAAACTCAAGTAAATTATTAGTCCAGCACTCCTTTTCCACATCTAACTAGGGTCATCCCTTCTTGGAGTACTAGTTCTTAAATCTTCTAAGCATTATATAAGCTGAACATCAACTTCATAGCCATGATATTTTCTTTCATCTTTGCTTGTAGTCCTTCCTTCAGGAGTTTTCTACTAAGAGAAAATGCAAATTTTAGCAAAAGGTTAATAGCTGTTAATAGCTAAATGTGTTTTCTTTTTAGAAGTAAAATGCCATCAGAGAAAATAACTCAGCATTTTGCAAATGGTCTGAGTTTTAATTATTGTACATGCTCTGTTGACAAGTCATTTAAAATATTAGAATCATAGTTTCCTTATCTTAAAAAGTAATCTTGATTTACATAAGTACTTTCTGGTTGACTTTGACATTTGCAAAAGTACAAATAACCAGCAATTTACAACTATAACACTTTAGCTTTTCAGTGTTGTGTCTTTTCAGTCTTACCCTTTAGATCATTTATATGAAAGTGTTTTCTACTCAGTGATATGACTAGCATTGGAACACATGAAAGCTTGGTTCAATTATAGGAAAATTGTGAGTATTTTAGAGAAAGTTTGGAAAAGTTTTAGTCAGACCTATTTGGTACATATATGAAGAAGGAAAATACTACCTAATTCAAGGGTTTGTTTTCTGCAGTTTTATTCATTATCAAATAAATAAATTCTCTCATTCTTCTATATTTTAAAATGTTATATACTTTATTCTAGCTGTTGTATCATTATACTTTAAAGAGGGATAGAATTAATAAACACCAGATTACATTTGATTTTGTATTTGTTATCAATACCACTAACAAAGCAGCTTAATAAAACCTGTATTTTTACAATTTTGATGACTCAATTTTTTTTGTCTCTTTTTAGTGTCTCACAGGATTTCCATTATGTTATTTTCTGAGGTATATTCTCATTTGGAGGAGTCACTGGGGGAAAAGCTGCTTCAAAACTGATAAAGTTTGTTGGTACAATTAATTCTCTTTTACCTGTTTTTAAGAGAAACTTAGCTTTTTGCCATGAGCTTGAGGCTAGCCACAGTTCCTAACCTCAGTGGCTTTTGAACATAAGCATATAGTTTATCAAGCTTTGTTAATTCTTAATTAAAATAATTCAAACTGATCAAATCATACTTACCCTCACTTAATCTCCCTTAGAATAAAATTAATATAGAATGGCTTGAGATTCCAATGATATTTCCTAAGTCTTATTATCTGCAATCTTCTGTAACTGGAAAAAATCAGATATTCTGTCTACAATGAATATGAGAAAATTATATATGTCATGAAATACAAATGACTTGGAATAATGGGGTCTATTTTAGGATGAGTCTACTAATATCTCAAAAGGAATAAAGAGGAAAGCTTAAAAAAGCAAGTCTATCAACATTTTTTTTATCTTTGTGGTATATCTTTAATATGTCCACTATAGTTGCATGGAGTTGAGTGGATGGGAAGAACAAAAGAGGTAGAGGGGTCATGTTAACAACATCATTTAATAACTAATTGTTATGTAAAATGTTAAAGAATCTTCCATGAATCACTTGATTTCATCTTCTAAAACAAATAAAATAGGTATTATTATATGATGAAATACAGAAATCGTGCAGAAGATCAATAAAGGTTGCCTATTAAGCTTCATGCCCTCCTTGATTAATATAATAGATAATTGCACAGTTTTGAGGTTTTAACTCTTTGTATGTGCAAATACATATGCATTATCCTGATTTGTTTTATGTCAACTTGATTATTTATAATCATCTGAAAGAAGGAAATCTCAACTGAGAAAATGCCTTCGTAAGATTCTGCTGTAAGGCATATTCTTGGTTTGTGATTGATGGGGATGCCCATGGTTGGTAGTACTACTATCCTTTGGATGGTGATCATGGGTTCTATAAGAAAGCAGGGTGAGCAAATCCACAGAAGCTAAGCTAGTAAGAAACACCTCTCCACAGCCTTTGTTTCAGCTCCTTCCTCTAGTGTCCTACCCTGGCTTCCTTCTGTGACATTATGGAACTGTAAGCCCAGAAAACGCTTTCCTCCCAAACTTGCTTTTTGGTTGTGGTATTTCATCTTAGCAATAGTAATCCTAATTATGACAAGTTGGTATCTTGAGGGTCATTTCACTGTGACAGACCTGATTCTGTTGTTTTAGAATATATTGTGTCAGGCCTTTGGAACACTGAGCTTGAAAAACATTCACTGTTCAAAGTTCAGTAGGGTGTTATATAGGAGCTTGGAAAACAAGAATGTTGAGAGCAGTACAGTTGATGGAGTCCTGGCTTGTGAAGTTTCAGAGGGAAGCAAAGACTCTTCCAGACTATTTGTGTGAAGTATCTGTGGCTCTGGTCAACTGGGGCTGAAGAATCAGCCACATCTATCTAGAGACAAGAACCACTAAAGTAAAACCTTTGCTTTACCTGGACAATTTATAATAAATGTTCAGCCAGAGCTAAGAAATTAGCAGTGATTAAGAAAACTGATATCACTGAAGTGAAATTTTCTGATAAGTGTTTCCTCATAACAAAAAGAAGCAGAGTTCAAAAGGCAGCCAATGTTGTACATCACACTAAGAGATGAGATTGAGTCACCCAGGTGACACTGTTTTTCATGGCATGAATGGGTAATGGAAAGTAGCTGAGGCTTGTTTGTGTAAAAGGCCAGGAGAGGGCATTGGTAAAGGTTCAGCCTCAGTGGCAGTTGAAGACTCCAGATGGAAGGAACCATGAAGAGAGCCTATGAGAGGCTATGGAGGAAAGTTCAGCCCCTTTGAAGCAAAGTACTACTGCATTTTGGAGATTGCAGTACCATAGAATGATTATCAAAATCAGTGAAAGCAGTGAGATGGAGCCTTCCCAACATTACAAGACAAGCTGTGTTATCCAGAGGGCAGAGTTGGAGAAGTGACCCAAGCCCATTGGAGGAGCCTAAAGATTGTGAGTCAATCCTAGATAAATGGCTGTATTTATGCTTTGGAGTTTGGTTTTACTTTGTTCATATTGTGACTGTATCTTGGTTCTTCATTCTTGAAGCAAGAAAGTAACTTGTGTTTCTCCTTTCCAAGGCCCACAGTAGACAGAATGAATTTTTAAAAGAGATTTTTATGTTTTAAGAAGACTGGAATTTTAAAGGGATTGCATTTTAAATTGTTTAAATTTGTTAAGACTGTGAGACTTTTGAAATTTGTGAAATGTTTCATATCATGATGTTGATGTTAGTGTGTGAACTTGTGAATGAAAAAGAAAAGAATAGTTATGGTATAATGTATATGTTTGTGTGTCCATTTGACAAAGGATCAATTGTCTGGGTTATTATTATGTCAATATAATCTAGAGTCATCTGAAAAGTGGGAAACTCAACTGAGAAAATACATTCCTATGATCTAGGTATCATTCCCAGGCTAGAGGTCCTAGGTTCTATAAGAAAGCAGCTAAACAAACTTTACTGTGTAAGCTAGTAAGCAGCCCTTCTCCATGACTCCTGCATCAGCTTCTATATACAGAGTTTTGCCTTGTTTAAGTTCCTTTCCTGATTTCTTTGGTGATGATCAGTGATATGAAAGTGTAAGCCAAATAAACCCTTTTCTCCCCTTAGAATTCTAGTCATGGTGTTTCACCACAGCAATAATGATATTATCTATGACATGCATCTATGCCAGTGTTGGAAGTTGCCTTGGCATGTAAGTGGAGGTCAGAAGACCACTTCAGTCTTAAATTCCAACCTTGTTTGACACAGGGTATTCAAATTGTGTATCAACTTAGCTAGATTCCAAATTTCGAAGGGTTCTTCCATTACTGGCTTCCATCTGGTCATTGGATTATAGATATATGATACAATGTCACTCTACATGAATTTGGAAGATCTGTCCTCAGTTTCTTATGCTTGCTTAGGACATACACTAAGCCATTGACTTGGCAATAATCTAAATTAAAAAAAATCTATTTATTCTTCTCTAATACAACACACCCTGACCATAGTTTCCCTTTCTTCCCCTCCACCATGTTCCACCCACATCCCACCCCAGATCTGCCACGCACACTTTGTGTGACAGCAGTTTGAGGGGAAAACTTGAAGGAAAGTCAGTCTCCTGCCCCCACATTGTCACCTGGCACCCCTAACTCAGAGGTAGCCCAGATATGTCCTCGTACTCGTGTGCTAGTTGCCCACCAAAATATGATTTATTTACAGCTAGACAAAATCGGACATTGCTCTCTGACCTTCACCAATGTTCCAACATCTTAGCCAAACCCTGGCTTGGAATTTACCCACCCAGACTAATTGCCTCCGGCATTGTGGGTAGGGCATTTAAGTTTACAGAATGGAAGACTTATCCCAGGGCAAGGTCAAGTAAAATCCTCATTCTCAGTCACGTACTACAGCTGAACCACTCCTAGGAATTAGCAAGA
>NC_045030.1:90320920-90322182 GCF_008632895.1 Mastomys coucha
ACACTTTTGTACTTGCCCAAAAGATTAGCATAGTGGGCATTTTTACCTAGGATGGGCAGGACCTTGAGCTGAGTGTGTGTCTGTGTGAGAGAGAGAGACAGCATTCAGCATTCGGACTCGCTCGCACTCAGACTAGAACCAGAACTTAGGTGGTCTAGGACTTAGATTCATGCAGTCCATAGCCCCCCTCCCCACCCTGGGCCCAGAGCGCTTGGGCGGGGGTGGGGGTACAGCACCAGTCAAGATTCAAGAGATTGAGCATTTGAGATTTGAGAATTCAGCATTGAGGATTTGAGATTCGAGCCTCTACCCTCCTGGCTGGCACTCCCGCAGTCCCCTGGAACACCTGCCTGGCCCATGTGGCCCGAGCATGCTTGGAGCCCTGGGGTGCTACACCAGTCCAGAGGAGATGGCTGCTGTTTTAAACCCAATGTGTTTCAGATGGCCTCAGAGGTATTTTGACTACTGAGCTGCCAGATTTTTCATCTCTCTTTTGCAATGATTGTAAAAGCCTCATGTGATTTTTGAGAAATACACTCAGATCCCACACTACCTGTGTTGAGTCTGTTTGTCAAAGCCGAATCCCATGCACACCTGACCAGAACCCATCATCCCGGGGATCAAGGGACCCCATAAGAAGCCCCAGTCCATGGCAGAGATCCATTCGTCCTCCATTTCCCTTCAGAAAACAACCAAACACAAAATAACAAGATGTAATAAGACTAGGTACAAGCTTTCATATTAAGGCTGTATGAGGCAACACAGTAGGAGGAAAGGGGTACAAAGAGTAGTAAAACAAGTCACAGACAACACCAATTCTCACTGTTAGGAGTTTCAGCTACACAAACATAAGGTATATTCAGAGGAACCAGCTCAAACACATTCAGACTCTGATAGCTGTTTCAGTCTCTGTGAATCCCTATAAGTCCTGCCTGGTTGATTCTGTGAGCTTCTTGCTTCTACAATCCTTCTTTCCCCTTTATTGATAGGTTCACCAAGTTCTACCTAATGTTGGGTTTAAGTCTCTGCATATGCTCCAAACTCAAATTTTTAAATGAATACTTTGAAATATCCATGATGGACATTTTGAGTGTCCCATGATCATACAGGTATTAAACCACAGGTTCTTTGAAAGTTTCAAACTGTCAAAAATGAGAGTTAATTGTTAGGTATTTTGAGAGTCTAAGCTGTACTTTCTAGTGTTACTTGTTGAGAACTTGGAGCATTCATTTTAATAAGCTATATCTTGTAACCTTCATTCA
>NC_045030.1:90322747-90335413 GCF_008632895.1 Mastomys coucha
GCTGGCTCCAGACCCCTGGTGAGCCGAGCCTAGCTGCTGTCTCAATGTAGTCAGCAGGACCATCACACCCTACATAAGATGTGTTTGCATGTGTGTGACCAAAGCTATTGTGTGAGTGAAGAAGTTCCCTTGTTAACCAAATGAATCTTATAAGTTGAGAGAACAGAATATGAAATGTCTCCCTTGGCAATTATAAAGGAAATTCTGTGTACATTTCAGAATGTTCCATTACACACACTTTAATTGAAGTGGTATTGTAATTGCATTGTGATTGCAATTTTATAAGCAAGACTTATAAAAATAGTCTTATGTTATTCTATACTGAGTGAAGCATTTCGGCATTTAAGAATATGATATAAATAAGAAATGTAAACTACAATAACTTCTTTTATAAGGTGATTGCTCTTTAATTCCATCTACACTGCCCATAGGCTGAAAACAGTTGGAGAATGAACACTGAAATTGACTAACATGGAAGATTTTGATACTTGTATTGTTGAGGGAAATCAGTTCATACACAACTTCTGAACTAAGCTAAAATTTCTATCTAGAGCATTACTATTAAAAGCCTATATTATGAAACTTTCCTATATATGTTCCATTCTAATTTCTTTGTGGGATACCCTTGCTCACATAGTCAACAAAAGCATGGATATGTTATGATTTTACAATCAGATATAGCTTCTTTAATAGTTCCTCTGTGCCTATTTCAAGTATTAAGAAAATGTAGAGTTGAAAAAAATATATATTTGTAGAAATGCTAGGCCCACAATATCTGTTTCTCTTTCTTCTGATACATGTTTTATTACTATTTCCATTTCCTTTTTCTTAAATCCAGATATATTGAGAGAAAGTGATGCCATTCTGATGATCATGCTGATATAACAGATTGATTTAGAGAAATCAAACAGATATTATCACAGCATCTGCTTTACCTCCCTGGACTCTAGACAAAGAAAGTACTGACCAACAAAAGACATTATAACTAAGAAACCAGTATTTCGATTCTTGAGCCGTTAGAATCTTTTAGTATTTAAGCAGACTTACTGAAGGGCTGTAAAATAGTTGTTGCTACAACCATTTTGTTTCAAAATCAACTATTTCTCTGAATGTTCTACTTGGCACATACATTAGAAATAATTTTGTTCCCAACTTGAAAATAATATTTTTATATATTTTGAGTTGTGTTTTCTCCTGTCTTTAAATTCCAGTTGACAAATTATAGTAAAATAGATGCATTTTTAATTAATGTATTTTTTAAGATTTTTTTCTAAATCTTATTCTATGGTTTTAGATTTCTAGGTATGATTATTCTTAATTAAGTCATTGAAAACACTGAGTACCTAGTTCAAATTCATCTAAAATGAACCTAATTTCTTATAAAGTAATAGTGGGAATGGATGAACATAATGTCTTTAGTTTGTTTCTTGAGACTTCTTAGAAAATTAAATAAAAACTTAAACTTGGAAAACAAGGAAATATCTATAAATCTCTAATAAATTAGAAGAAACTTTGGCCCAAATCAGATATAAGGTTCAAATTGGTTATATATTTTAGGTTATCAAGCATCTATCAAACCATACTGCTCATAATTTGATAGCCAAATATGCTGACCATTTTTCATTGAACCACAGATCGTGTAATGCAGACAATTTGTGAAACGATTAGTAAGAACTGTCAGGGGAAAAAGATAAACAGAGAACTAGAACTTACGTAGTAAAAACTACAACTATACCATGATAAATGGAAGAAGATTTGTGTATTGCTGAGAATAGAAGAGTAGCTGGTAGGGATTCCTTTTTATAATTGTTTTTATCTAGTTTCTGTGCACAATGGTAGACAACCTTTCATATGTTCATTGAGAATGGGGTCTTTGATCAATAGCAGTTGGATATCATATTGACTCTTCTAAATCCAACATGAGTACTTCCCTGCAATGTCTGGATTCTTCTCTCTCACATTATCTAATTAAATGTTGGTTAGAGTAGAAACATTGGTTATAATATTAACTTAAGACTCATCTTAGTATTTTTTCACTTTTATTTAGAAAATTTTGCATACTAATTAGCTTCTTCATATCTGCAGACTTGGCAGTTATACACATTTTGAAAATTAGAGGTTGTCATATGAACTTTGAATATGAAGTCATTGTATTTTTCTTCGGTTGAGAAGGTCAGTATCCTTTCTTAGTACATACACACACACACACACACACACACACACACACACACACACACACACATACATACTAAGAAGGATTTTAAAGTTTATTCAGATAACAACAGGCATAGTTTAAGACAACTCTTTTATAATGGTGTACAAATTTATAGGACAGTATTCTAATGGAACATAGAACTGTAGCCACTTAGTCATGAATTTTAAGATAACATAAAGCAGGTGGTAGTAATTCCACATGTAGATAATTTCTGTAATATTTATTATCTTACTTTCTTTTTCTGTTGCTGTCATAAAAATACCTTTAGCAGACCAACCTCAAAGAGAAAGGGTTGGTTTTACTTGTAAGCTCAAGGTATGGTAAAGAAGTCAAAGTAGCAGGACCTTGAAACAACTGGTCACATTGCATCTTTAATCAAGAATCAGAAATCAGTGAATTTAAGGTAGTATTCAGCTTTATTTCTCAATTTTTCAGAAGTTAAGGATCCCTTGTGAATAGTTCTGCCCCCAAACAAGACAGGTCTTCCTACACCAGTTAAAATAATCAAGATTACCTCACAGGCATATGTCTAAAGGCCCATTTCCTATATGATTCTAGGTTCAATCAAGTTGACATTTATAAAAATCATCACATTTATCATACAATAAAATTCTTGCCAGATCTTACAGGTTGTTGTAGATTTATTTTTCTTAAAGAAACTATGGAATTAGATCTTCTCTAAGATGCATGAATAATGGCATTTTATTTGAATACAAGGAAAAATAAAACCATATCTTAAGGGAAATATGTAGAACTAGAAATCAGAATATTACATAAGCATAAGTCATATGCTAAATATTTTTCTTACATACAGATTATATATATTAATCTAATTATGTATATGTGTATATAAATGTTTATGTAGCTGTGAAACTAGATAGAAAAGTTGAGAGAGGAAGAATGGATCTTAGGGGAAAGTGAAGAGAAAAACAGCAGAATGTAATAGAAGATTTGTGACATGAAAGCATAAGAGGGAATTTGAATGGAAGGATGTAGACTTGACATATTAGAGAAGGGAAGAGGGAGATGAGAACAGATAAAATCAACATATAAAGGAAAAATCCATAATAAGATCTATTACTCTGTGTGCTAATTTTAAGAACTGATTAAAAAGAAACTATTATCTAGAAGCATTGCTATTCCATTTAAGTAAAATCTTCTTGAAAATGGCCAAGTGCAAGTGCATGTATTTATTTAAATGTGATTTTGCCATGTAAAAGAAATTACATATATATATATATATATATATATATATATATACACATATGTATATGTATATGTATATATATGTGGGTGTGTGTATATATATATACATGATACATATATACGATACACTAAAAATAAAAGGCAAAACCCTCTGTATTAAATCAGATATAAGCCGGGCTTGGTGTCACATGCCTTTAATCCCAGCACTTGGGAGGCAGAGGCAGGCAGATTTCTGAGTTCGAGGCCAGCCTGGTCTACAGAGTGAGCTCCAGGACAGCCAGGGCTATACTTAGAATATACTTACAAGTTCTTAAATTCATCAGAAAGAAGTTTAGTTTATCAAGCTTTCCTATGCCACAGATTCATATAATGACAAGTTTTTCTAATACAGCTCCTGGTATGATTTTCTATAGATCATTAATATGAACTTTTATTCTGGCTTTTATTAAAGGCTACCAGAAGCACTATAAATACTTCTGAACTGATATTACAAGTGTCTGGCTGAACAGGAAAACTGATGCATGGGACCAAGACAACATCTGTTAGAAGATCTTGATTTTCTGCATCACAATAAGCACGTTTATCTGCTGTGAGTGTAAGCACTAAGATCCACAAAGAAGCCATGGTTACAGGAAAAGTTGAAGCCAACCATAGCTTCTGTGGTAGGTTTTTCTAAACCATTAGAATCTGAATATTGTTCTGTATTTTCATTATATTTCCTACCTCCTTCCCAGACACTAAAGTCAGAAATACAATGAACTCTTTCTACACAAAATATAAAGTTTCAAATAAAAGTGGCATCATTATTGTTATGAATAATATAGAACACTAGAGAAATAGTTTCCATAGGGTTAAGAAAATAGAGTAACTTTGCACATACGCGAAGATGACAATAATCTTCAAAATTGAGCATCTCATCTCATGAAAGCAGGTGAGAATAGACTGAAGAGGTGCTGGGAGTGGATCTTACTTAAACTACTGGATCAATTCTGTAATTATTATCCATTTCTCTGTAGAGTTTGATTACTAGTTTTTACAAAATCAATGCTTTTAAGAGGTTCATAAGCTGAGACAGACCTTCAGCAGTAAGATGAAGAGAAAGGTACATCAAGTGCATTGGCCATTTCAACTTCTTGACTTTTATCTTAAGTGTTGCAAGCTAAATCACACCAATTTCAAAACTGAGCTCTTAGCTTGGGAGGTCTTCAATCCAAAAGCTCCAGCTCACTTGGGTCAAGAAAACACCATCATATAAGTGACAGGTCCCTGTTATGCTCTCAGCTCAATACTTTGATTTATTCCTATAGCTTCACTTAACTTTGAGGCAAAAAAGAAAAGTACTTAGTTCATATTTGAAAGGGAAACATGAATATTTGACAAATAACATCAATTATTACTGTGTTTAACAATAATATTTTCATATTTTATAATAATTGTAAAAAAATTATTTTGGGACATAAATTTTGCATAACAGATAAATAAAAAAGAACCTAAAACATACTAATAAATATCAACTTATTCATCATTCAATCCCTAAAATAGATGCATACATGTTGGTGGTTTTTTTTTTTTCCATTTGCTCTTTCTTTCTGTGTGGATATATGTGTAAACAGGCTCAGAAATCACCAAAAAATTTATTTACTGCTAAATTTTTATTGCACAAACATCATTTTACCATAAGGTTTTTGAAGTGACACAATTATTAAAGTACTTCAGTGCATATGAACACATTAGTTTGGTTTTCTGATTTTAGATACAATATTGTTTTCATAGTCTATGGTGTTCTTATTGTGCTATGACTTACTCTATTTAAATGTGTTTCTACTATTACACTAGTTAGCCAAGAATATGAAAGCTAGACAGATTGTTATGAGAGTTTGAAAGCTTATGTGTCATGGTTGGATTTTTATTAGTACTCTTGTTATATGCAATAGTGAATAAATAGTCTTTGTTATACCACACCCAACAGCACAGAGAGCATTCTTATCTGAAAAGCAATTTAATGTCATCTTAATTCCAGAACATCACCATCCCTTCAGATGAATTTTAAACTATCATTTGAACAATAAATATATTGTTGTTGATCTCAGTGTTTCCAGGCATATGAGTATATATTCTGTAAATTCTCCTGGTTTTATTCTATTTGAAATTCAGAATTCTTATTTCAGAAAGTTTAAACAACAGAATTACCCCATCTCTGCCCTCTAAAAATAGAGCATGACATTACCAGGGCAGTCACAATCACCAATAATTAAGTATGGTGGCAATACTGATGTAAAGCTTTTCTGACAAACAAAACAAATTTAACGGCAAATTTTTGTTCACAAACTTCCTATCAGATTCATTAAAATTTTCTTGGTACTGTTCAAGAGAGTAATACATTGTCTGTCCGAATTTGTCTTATTTTCTTTCTGCAATTGGTATTATGATTATGTTACCGTGTGACTACTGTTTTTCTTTCCTGTGATCTCTTACCCATATTTTCTTAACAGACTCTCCATCTAATCTCTTGTACATCTAACCTACATTGGCACCTGTGTATCAGAGGACAGGAACTAAAATATGTGTCCTTTTCTCCTCTTGGTTCTGTGCTCTTTCCATTAGTAAAAGTATGTTATGTTCTCTTCTTTATAATATCAAATTTTAATGTGGTGTTTCTAGAGGCAAAAGGAAGATTACTTCAAAGAGTACATCAAAGTATTAGTTATATTGGAGAAACATAAGCAACAGAGGTAGGAAGAGAAAACATTACATAATGTATCAATCCAGGGCCAAAGGATAGAGACTGTATATTGCTTCTTCCTTTTTTTGCAGGCAGTGTGCTTGTGTTTTAAAATCAAGTACATAAATGTGGGAGAATTCTGTGTTATGCAGAGTCCAGGGTTTATTGGAAAATCTAGCTCTTTTCAGTTTGGACACACCAAAGCACATAATGAGGGATTAAATCATCTGTAGAGTAACTGAGTGAAAGTCTATGAGGTATTCTACTTTTCAACCAATTTATTATCTAGTGACATAAATTGAGTTCCCAGGATTGATCACATTTGGCACTTCTGTATCTACCTTCACACCTTTTTAAAGTATTGATTTTCACTAATTTAAGATAATTTTTCATCTAAGGTCCTTCCCTTTGATTCCTGAGAGTCTCTAACCTCCCAGGTCTCTGGTACATTCTGTAAGGTCCCCCCAACCTCCTATTTCCTGAGGTTGCCTGTTTTCATTACTTCTTCTGGCCCTCAGGGCTTCAGTCCTTTTCCCTCACCCAATACCAGATTAGGATCCTCTCTCCCCCCATGTCCAACAGTAGGGAGAAAGAACTTATAGAGCCCACCTCCAGCAAGAAGACAGGGCATCAAGTGAGGGAAGGGGTTGCCATCCCACAGTCACTTCTCTGAACCATAATTGTTCCTGTCTGAAAGAATTACAGGGATGGAAATGGTGAGAAGCCTGAAGAAAAGAAGGTCCAGTGACACACTCAAAGTGGGATCCAGCTCAAGGGGAGGTTCGAAGGCCTGATGCTATCACTGATACTATAGAACACTCACAAAAAGGGACCTATCATGACTGCCCTCTGAAAGACCCAACAAGCAGCTGAAAGAGTCAGATGCAGATATTTGCACCCAATCAATGGACAAAAGCGGCTAACCCCTGTTGTTGAATTAGGGAAGTCTGAAAGAAGCTGAGGAGAAGGGCAATCCTGTAGGAGAACCAGCAGTCTGAATTAATCTGGACCCCTGAGATCTCTCAAACACTGGACCACCAAACAAACAGCACACACGAGCTGATATGACGCCCCCGACACACATACAGTAGAGGAGTTTCAGGTGTGTGTTCATTCAGAGATGATGCAACTAACCCTCAAGAGACTGGAGGCCCCAGGGAGTTTAGAGGTGAGATGGGGTTGGGTTTGGGGGCATCCATGGGGAAACAAGGGGTTGGGGAGGAAGTGTGGGATGTGGAGCAGTTGCAAGGTGGATGGGGGTATGGGGAAGGGAATATGGATTGTAAAAAATTAATTTTTTAAAAAAGAATAAAAAAAGACACTATTTCATTGTATAAAACAGTTCTTATAGTCACATAATCCTTAAATGAAGCTATTATTTCATTTTTGAGATAGCCTTGTATTTTTTTTCAGCAGATGTTACTTAAAGAATAAGTTTTTTTGGGGGGGGAAATTAATTTTTATTTGAACCTGCTTGAGACCTGACTGCTATGGGAAAATATTTGCACATTTGAGTGTCTTTGTATCTATGCACTTGTGTTCAAGCATGTCTGCTGCCCTTTTAAATTATTGATAGCACAGCTGTGCACCATCCACAACCATACTGCTCAGTTTTCCTTTATTTAATACCAGTTTATTTAGTCTAGATTTTATCTAAGCATATAAACTAACATATAATCTTGACTAGGACATTTTTGAAGTCTGTGACACATCTTGCAGTCTCTACCATAATGATTTGGTCAGGTTTTGTTTTTGTCGATTTCAGTAATAATTATATTTTTCATGAATACCATATCATGACAATAAAATATATTATATTTGTAGTTTTTAAAAGTCTTTGTAATATTTTCTTTTGTGTTTAAAATTATGTTTGTCAGTGTTTTCTATATTTATTTTGAAATCTAGAGTATTCATGTTATAAATTATGAATTTATACTTTAAATATTCTAAATTTTCACAATTTTATTCACTTTTTTATCTTTCAATATTGAACCTTTAATTATTTACTTTGTAGGGGACATGCTGAAATTCAATGAATCTTTCCTTAATGAGGTACACTTTGATTTTACTGTTATTCTCACTATTAGCTTAAAATCATATTTTATTAACCTTTTCTAGCTTATGGACTTTAAGGTTATATATGTTTAAGTATGGAAAATGGGTAACATTTCTTTTTATGCAAATATAAGGACTTGGTTTTTAAACTCCAGTATTCACAGAAAAAGCTAGGCATAACTCTGAACAATTATAACCCCAGTATCAGGTAATAATGACAGGAAGATTATAGGAGCTTACTGGCTAGGTGGCCAGACTATCTGAAATGGCAAGCTTCCAGTGAGAAGTGAAAGACCTAGTTTGAACAAAATAAGAAGAATAACAGAAGACAATTGATGTGCCTGAGGAGCATATCCACTCACATGTAAATAACCCATTCAGACATACAATATGCACATCTACACATATCAATAAATGCTTAGTGTAACAAAGATATACAAAGTTCATAAATAGAAACTATATTCATACTTGCTCCTCTGTGGGCTTATAAAAACTGAATTATTGTATACACATTATTTAACTATTTTAAAATGCCATTTATATTTCCTATACACAAGTTTTTATTCTATACAAAAGATTGCCTTAATATCTAATGACTTTAAGAGTAACATATTATTCCTCATTGTTATGCTTACTAGTTACATAATTAGTTTCAAGCTATAAATTAAATCTTAAGTTGTGTTATATCACTTGTATAGCTAGTTGGACTATTCTAAATTGTACTAATTTGTTTTAATGAATTTAATTTAAAGTTTGAGTCAAGTATTTTACTATTTTGTCTTCCTTTATTTTCTGTATTTTTGATCTTTGGATTAACCTATGTAAATGGAAAAACACAAGAGCAAATATATTGTTGGCAATTTCTAGTCAGTCCAGGGTTTAGTATTGATTCCTTTATAGCCATGTGTTATTGTATTCAACAAGCCTTGCTTCTGCATCCTCTTCATTTATGACAGTTTGTACTTTCTCAAACTGAACTTCAATCGTAAAAATCAACTTCTCAGCAAGAAACACAAAGAATTTCATTTTATCGCACTACTTCTGTCTCCAGTCTCATCAACAACCATGCCTCATCTCCAAATAGACATTCAGGCATTATCCAATCATTTTCCATTTTAAGAGTATTCCTTGCTCTTGCAGACCTGCTTATCAAAATTCATATCTCTCTGTCTCTTTCTTCTTTTCTGTTTCTGATTGATTCTTATACATCCTCAACAATCACCTTATTGAGTCTGCAAAACTCACCCCTTTCTTGCTCCTGTCCAGTTCTGGGCTCATTTGTTTCCTTTGCAACTGTCTACAATAGCATCTTTCATCCTGTTTCCTTGTATCTGACAGCTCCAAAAATATTGCCCAAGTTTCCCTGACTCCATATGTTCTCATTATACTCTTCTTTTCTGTGAACTTGAGCAGTGAAAATCACGACATAGTACATACATATATAATTATATATGTATATGTATAACATACATTTATTTGTTTATATATTAAGTATAAAGATAAAAAACAGGCCTTGATATAGTTCCTATACAAAAACACAAAATACAATGATAGTCACTTCTTTTACTTTCTGTGTTTAGTTATATTTGCAAGACACTGACAAATTATTAACTAAAGAAATAGTTGTTCATATTACTAAAAACATCATTTTCAAGTTATTTTACCAATAGTTTTCAAATAATATAGTCAATCTACATTCAGAATCTATCAATACAACAAACTTACTTTAAAATTAATTTGTATCTTTAAAATTATCATATTCATATATCTTGTATTGACAGTTATCTCTCATGTATGTGGTACATATTTTAATCACAGATTTGTTTGATCAAGTGGCTTAAGTCTGATAAAAGAAATTTAAATATTTCAGATGTTAAAATGAGAAAAGATTCTCAACTGATTTCAAAACACATAAATAAGTAATTCACACTATTTGCACCTGTACATCTAACAGCAATTGTGTATTATCTGTTTCTGTTTAGAAATTTAACAGCTACAGAGATGACATTCAATAAATATTAGATAAATGAACTTCGTACTTCTTTGTAAAAGGCAAAAAATTATAAAGAAAAATATGATGAAAAATATTTAAATTAAGAATAAATTTACAACTTTGTTCACACAAAATGTGGCCTGGTAGTTCATATTAGTTCTCCAAGACTGAGGAGACTATGTTCATAAGCCAGGAATTTGAAGTCAGCACAGACTGCTGAAAATCTTCCTGGAAATAAAACAATACAGAATAAAAGGAATGAATCAGTCTTTTAAATCTTGATTAAGTAAACGGCTCTATATTTAACCAGAGTTTAAATTAGGTTGAATATAATATAGGATGTACAAATACTTTCACAAAAACATGCAATGTAAATTTACTTGATCAAACAAATCTATGATTAAAATATAATTGTAAAAACATCAGTGAACCCTAGATAAATTCATTTAACTACATTAATGCTATGATACCTTAATAAATAGATCAGCAATTTGATTTCAAATTTCATTCCAGTGCTGACATTTTGGGTTTCTATAAGTTACATAATAAAAGTAATTTCTTTATATTACCTATGTTCTGTGCTTATAAAGGAGAAACTATGTCATAGTATTAGTTGTATAAAGACAAATTATTTAGCTATGTCTATGAACTTCATTTATGTGTTTATTTTGCCTTGCAGAAACCACATATATTTCATTTGTATACATTTATCATTTTTATTGTTAGAAATGTACAAAGATTACACATAAAACTGAACACGTTCAGTTCAGGAAGTTTGACTTCTGTATCAGTGAGTTGAACCCAACTTCCTAAACCGAACATCTATGTCTCAGGCTCTAAGATCAACAATTGATAAATGGGACCTCATGAAATTGAAAACACACTGTAAGGCAAAGTATACTGTCAACAGAACAAAATAGCAGTCAATAGATTGGTAAAAGATCTTCAACAACCTTTCATCCAACAGAGGGCTAATATTCAAAATCTATAAAGAACTCAAGAAGTTAGACACCAACAAACCAATTAACACAATTAAAAATGAGGCACAAGACTCTGAAGAGGCTAGGCACTTCCTCTCCAATTGAAGCCAGAGATGGCACCCACACACTCATTGGAGAACTGGGATAGGATGGGATGGGCGAAGACTGTGAAGTGGTGACGGGGAGGTGGTCAGTGAGCTGGATATAAAATGAATAAGTAAAAATAAATGAATAAATAAATAAATAAATAAAATAATGAGGTACAGAGTTAAGCAGAGAGTTCTCAGCTGAGGAATCTTAAATGGCCTACAAGCACTTAAGTAAGTTTGGGATGAGTATCACATGTAATGAAATCATAGGAGACAAAACAGAAATCAATAGGGAGTGGGGCAGAATCTCTACAATCTGCCAGAGACCTGGGACTGGGAGAGGCCTCAGGGTGTCTATGGGGGGGAAGTGACATTAGCTATAGGTAGGAGAGATTCCCAGTGGATGGATAACAACAGCAACCCATCCACAAAATCTTCAACCCAAGAATTGTCCTGCCTACAAGATGTACAGGGACAAAGATAGAGCAGAGAATGAGGAAATGGCCAATGAATGACTGCCAAAGATTGAGACCTATACCATGGGCAAGAACAAATCCCTGACAATATTAATGATACTCAGTTATGCTTGCAAACAGGAACCTACCATAATTGACTTCTGAGAGTCTCTATCTAGCATCAGACTGAAATAGACGCAGAGACCACAGTCAAATGTTAGAAGATACTGGAAAAGCCTTGTGAAAGAGTTGGGGGGAAAGATTGAGGAAACTGGACAACACAGAGATTCTATAAGACCAAAAGAGTCAACTAACCTGGACAGTTGGGAGATTCCAGAGACTGATCGACCAAACAAAAAGTGAACATGGGCTGAACCTAGGACCCCCTCATGTATGTAGTGGATGTGCAGCTTGGTCTTGGTGAGGATCTGCAAAACCTGGAGTGGGAACAGTCCCTGAATCTATTGTGTGCCTATGGATCTTGTTCCCATAACTGGGCCTCCTTGTATGACTTCAGTGGGAGAGAAAGTTACTAGTTCTGCACTGACTTGATATGCAGGTGGGGGGTTGATACCTAGGGGATCCCACTTTTCATGGGAGAAGGGGAGAAGGAATGTGGGGACTGTCTGTGTGAGGAGTTACTGGAAGTAGTGGGAGGGCTGATATGTGATGTAAGTTGAATCAAAACTAAATTAAGACGAAATGTTCATAGTCCTTAGTCATCATGTAAAGGCAAATTTAAAAAAAAAAAATCTCTGAGATTACACCCATCAGAATAGCCAAGATCAAAAATGCAAGTGACAGTGCATGCTGGCAAGGATTCAAATCAAAGGAACTAATGCTGATGGTCATGCCAACTTGTACAGCCACTCTGAAAATCAGTATGGCTGTTTCTCAGAAAATTGAGAATAGTTCTACCTCAAGACCTAGCTATACTACTGACCCGACCCG
>NC_045030.1:90335833-90350213 GCF_008632895.1 Mastomys coucha
AGAATATTTGTCTCTGGATTCTAGTCAGGTGGAGGCAGGTTAGCCAAGTGCCATTTGGTTCCCAACATACTACTTCTGGATATATACACAAATGATACTCCACCATATTATAAAAGCATGTGCTCCACTATGTTCATACCAGCTTCATTCATAATAGCCAGAAACTGGAAACAATCCAGATGCCCCTCAAATGAAGAACAGATACAGGAAATGTGGTTCATTTACACAATGGAACCACATTTACTCAGCTATTAAAAACAAGGGCATCATGGATTTTGCTGTCAAATAAATGGAATTAGAAAATATCATTTTGAGTGAGGCAAACAAGATCCCAAATGATATTCATGGTATGTACTCAGTTATAAGTAGATATTAGCCATAAAATACAGGATAATCACACTACACTACACAGTTCCTAACAACCAAAACAAGAAGGCCCAAGTGAGGATGCTTGAGTTTCACATAGAATGGTAGATTGTCAGAGGAGGCAGATGGAACAAGGGAACTGGGTGGGAGAGGGGATGGGGAAGGGAATCAACAAGGCAGGATCAGGTGTGAAGAGAGACAAGAAAAAGAACCAGAGTACTGGGAGAATGAATTGGAATTGGTGGCTAGCAGAGGTGTACATGTTGGGCCTAGGGAAGGGGAAACTACAAGGAGTCTATGGGGGTGACTTTAGCTGAGACTTCTAGCAGCTGGGATATAGAACTTGAAGTTGGCATCTCTTGTAGGCAGGCATGGCCACCAGTGGTGGGATGAGGCCAAAACCCACCCATAAAATTTTTGATCCAAAATTTGTCTTGTATAAAAGAAATACAGGGTCAAAGGTGGAGCAGAGACTGAAAGAATGGCCAAGCAGTAACTGTCCCAACTTGAGACCCATCCTGTGGGAAGCAGAAATCCTAGACACTATTAATGATACTCTGTTATATTTGCAAATAGGAGCCTAGCATAACTGCCTTGTGTCAGGCTTCGGCCAGCAGCTGACTGAAACAGATGCAGATACCCACAGACAAACGGGATAGAGGTCAGGGACTCTTATAGAAGAGTTGGGGGGATATTTGGGAGACCGGGTGGGGATGGCAACTCAAAATGAAGACCAACAGTGTCAACTACCTGGACCTTTGGTTCCTCTCAGAAACTGAACCAACAAGCATACAGAGGCTGGACCTGGGACACCCTACACTTATGTAGCAGATATATTTACCTTGACCTTCATGCAGGTCGCCCAGAAATTGGAGCAGGGGCTGTCCCTAAAGCTATTGCTGCCTGTGGATCCTGTTCCTCTAACTAGGTGGCCTTGTCTGGCCACAGTGGGAGAGAATGAGCCTAGCCCTGAAGAGACTTGATGTGCCAGTGTATAGGGGGATACCCAGGGCTGGCTTTCACCCTCTCAAAGTAGAAGAGAGGAAGATGGGGGAGGTAGTGTGTGAAGGGTACTGGGAGAAGAGGAGCATCAATTGGAATATAAAGTGAATAAATCAATTAATTAATTAATGGAAAAAAACCAATTGATTGCTTATGCTTAAAAATATGCAACATAGCTAACAAACAATGCAGGAATTTTTAAAATTATTTCTTCTATTTATTTGAGATTATAATATAATTAAATCATTTCCCCTTCTCTCCTTACCCTCAAAATCCTCCTATATACCCTTCCTTGATCTCCTTAATTTCTATGGCCTCTTTTTATTGCTATTACATGAATATATGTATATGCATATATCCTTAAGTATATAAATAAAACCTCCTCAGTCTGTATAATGTTACATATATTATATTTTTAGGGCTGATCAGTTGGTATTAGAAATGCAACTTTTGTACTCTTCCCTGGGGAAGACTACTTCTACCACACTCAGCACTCCTTAGTTACCTGTAATTCTTTATATAAGGCTGAGGCCTTTTGAGCTTTCCCTGTCCACTTTGGCATGTCTATTAGAGTTGCCCTTATTCAGAACATGTTTAAGCTCTCATGCTTGTGAGACTTTTGGACATTCCTTTGAGACACAATCTCACCAAAAACTCCCTGATCCTCTAGCTTACAATCATTTTATTCTCTCTTGTGCAATGGTCTAGCTTTTTGTGCGGATGTAGTAAACTTGCTTGATGATACTCAAGAGGATAGGGTTCCCTAGTCACCTCCCATTATTGTGGAGGTCTAGGATGGAAACTCTGAGGGAGATCCTCAGTGTTGACTGCTTTGTTGAGACAGGGACTTCTCAGCTGCTCAGGGCCTCTCTTGTTCTCCTGTCCTTGTTGGGTGGATGGTCCAGGAATTCTTATTCCTTAAAGGTCATGCAGGCCGTGAAGTCCATCAACTCTTTTGTTGTAGCCATATTCATTATTATACTACGAAATGAGGTTTACAAAGTTGTTTTGGAGATCAATATCAGCCACAGAATCAAAAGTGGAGGAAGACTGGGAGTCACTGTTAACATCACAGCAGACATCCTGGTCCTCAGTGTAGGCCAGGATGTCTCTTATTTGGCCCTCAGATGCCCAATTCTCCACTTTCTTGATATCATCATACTCAGTATCTTTCTTCAAGCATCATGTCAGATCCATGATAGATACATTGGGAATAAGAACACAAAATGCTATGCCAGGGAATTTGTCTGTTCAGCTCTAAAATGACTTTACCCAAACACTTGCCAGCACCATTGGATGCAGGCACGATATTCTGGATAGCCCCATAGCCATCAAATCACAGCTTTTCAGAGGGGCTATCCACAGTCTTTTAAGTTGCAGTGATGACATGGACTGTGATCATGAATTTTTTCATGATGCCAAGTTTTTGTAGATGACCTTGGCCAGGGGCACTAATCAGTTGGTAGAAAAGAAAACATTTCTGACAATGTTGAGTGAGTTGTTATACTTCCCATAGTTCATACCCATCTCAAACATGGGGCATTTACAGAAGGGGCAGGGAAAATAAGCCTTTTAGCCCCACCCTTCCAGTGGCCTCCAGCCTTCTCCATGTTGTTGAAAAGAACAGAAGAGACCACAATATGTTCATCACCCTATTTGATGTTAGCAGGATCTCACTCCTGGAACATGGTGATGGCCTTACACTTGACAGCAAGCTTCCCATTCTCAGTCTTGACTGTTTCATAGAGCTTGCCATGGTTAGAGTGATACTGGAGCATGTAGACCATATTTTGAGGACCATAATGGCTTCCTTGATGGCAGCATTCTCCACTTTGCCAGATGAGCTGGCAGCCTTAGTAACTCGTCACCCAATATGGCCAAATCTGTTTACTCAAACCTTCACCATCATATCTAAGGGACCAGGCTGGCACTGCGCACAATGATTTGGCTGTCTCTGGAACAGGGAGGAGCAGAGAGTCTGCAGTGGTATTTTTATTATTACACAGTTATATAGTTTTGTTTGTTTCTTTTTGTCAGTACATGTCCTTTGTTGTGACAATCATAAATTGCATTTCTTTTTGTTATTAATATTATTATTACTCTTATCTTTAATCTATTTTTACATTCCAGTCATTATCCCCTCCTATACTGCCCCCCCAACAGTTACTCATCCCATTCTTCCTCCCCCATCTTCAAGAGGATGTACCCACTCTTCCCCGTATCCTCTACACCTTGCCAGGCCCCTCCATTCCTTGGGGCCTCAAGACCTTCAAGGGTTAGGGGCTTCTTCTCTAATTGAGACCAGACCAGGTAGTCCTCTGCTGTGTATGTGTTGGGGGCCTCGGACCAGCTAGTGCATGCTACCTGGTTGGTGGCTCAGTGTCTGAGAGATCTCAGGGGTCCAGGTTATTTGAGATTGCTGGTCTTGCTATGGGGTTGTTTTCATCCTTAGCTTCTTCTAGCCTTTCTCTCATTTAACCACAGGGTTCCCAAGTTTCAGTCCATTGGTCAGGTGTAAGTATCTGCTTCTGTCTTAGTCAGCTGCTTGTTGGCCCTCTCAGAGGACAGCCATACTAGGCTCGTGTCTGTAAGCACAGCATAGCATTAGTAATAGTGTCAGGCCTTGGAGCCTCCCCTTGAGATGGGTCCCAATTTAGGCTGGTCACTGGTCCCTCAGTCTCCTCTCTACTTTTGTCCCTGCAGTTCTTTTAGACAGGGACAATTCTGAATCAGAGATTTTAGTGGCAGGGTGGGAACCCATCCCTACACTTGATGTCCTATCTTTCTACTGGATGTGGACTCTACAAGTTCCCTCTCCCCACTGTTGGACATTTTATCTAAGTTCCCTCCCTGTAAGTTTTGAGATTCTTTCACCCCCCAGGTCTCTGGTACATTCTAGGGTCCCCTCACCTCATACTCCTGAGGTTGTATATTTCCATTAATTCTGATAGCCCTCATAGATTCAGTTCTGTTCCTAGTAGAATTGAAGCACCTCTTAGGCCCTATGGCTTGTTAACCTTTTTGAGTTTTGTGGAGTGATAAGTGAATATTATTCAGAAAAGCACATAGTGTCCAGTTATATGTTTGTAAAGCCGGACTTACTTGAAGAAATAAAACATACTTGAGGAAATTATAACTGCCTCTATCACTATGGAAAACTCTAGTTTGTATATGATAAGAAGCAAAAGTACTGGAATAAAATAATATTTTATGACTTGATAAATTCAACAAAATCTTGAAGTATAAACATACAAGGTAATGGTGGTTATTTTTGTCTATTGTAAAATTCCATTTTAATTAATTGTGGTGTGTGTGTATGTGTGTGTGTGTGTGTGTGTGTGTGTGTGTGTGTGTGTGTGTGTAGGTACAGTGCTGGCATTAGACAGGAAGCATGTGCAAGTCAGAGGACAACTTGAAGAAATCCATTCTCTCTTTCACTATGTATGACTCAGAGGTCAAGTGCTGGTCATCAGCTTTGATGAGACATCTCAGCAGCCCCGTTTCAGATAACTTAGCTATGGTCATAAATAATATTGCATGGACAATCTCATTACATATACTGCAATTACTGTCATTGTCTTCTCCTACCTCTAAAGAGATTGGTAAAATCTACTGCTTCTCCCAGGCATGTAAATGCTGGATCTATATTTTCTTCCACATTCCTGGAAGTTGGTATCTATAAAATGAAGACACCATCACCTGTCTTGAAAATAAAATGTGATCATCTAGTCAGTTAACTGGTATGAATTTTTGTTTTTCTGGCAGGTAGCAATGTAGGAAAATAGAAAATGTGCATTCAGCTACAAGGAAAATAGCAAAGGATTCAGAACCCTTAAAGTTTCTTAATAAGTAGTTTGGTACTGAACTTGTTGATATATCTGATGATAATTTGGAGAGTTTCATGAGAGTGAGGCAGGAAGTGAAACATAAAATAAGGCATTATTTGTGTGACTTAATTTAATGTAAAAGCACTTATGGCAGTTTTTAGATGTTTGTAGGCATGGTATCCTGGTTAGAAGCCCAAAGGTCTTTGAAATCTTGAATTCTCATTGTTAGTAAGGAACACAAATGACAATGATAATGTTGTAGTTTTCAGTAGAATGGGGTTTGGATTATTTTATAATTATGGTATTATGATGTTCTCTTAGAAAAATAACAATTTAGTAAGCCAGTAAAGCCTAATAAGTTGGTGGCTTGGTAATTATAAAGTTGGTAATTATAGAAAACATAGCATTTGATTTTATACTGTGGTTACATACTAGTTGGTTTCTGAAAGAGAAGCAAAGATAAAGAAAAATATAATATGATACAGAAGTTAAAGAACCCCAAATATCCTAGCATTCAGTGATATTCTGTCTTTGTTCAATATGTAGTCATGTCTGTAGCCTTCTCCACTAATTCATGTTCATGGAGATAAATAAACTAATACTACCAGTGAACACATTTGTGCTATGTTTATTTGTCAGATATAAGCATTTCTCAAGAGGACAGTGCAGTTCTTTGTTATTTGCATTCGGTTTCTTATTAATTGATTTTTCTCCCAGAGCTGAAGAACATTGACAACAGGAGGAAAACAAAATGGAGAGGAGAATGCAGATTGCATTTCTGTTTGGGAATTTTGGGAATTTTTCCTTACCCTTATCTCTTTCTACACCACCAAAGAGGTGGGGTGTTTTGCATTACTTTTGCCTATGTAACCTGCTTCAGCTAACATACTGAGTAGGCTTAGTAGGAATTAAGTTTCTCTGTTTGAGATATGATGCTTCAATTATTACTATAAAAATAACTTTGAGCCAGTTTATAAATTCAACGAAGAGGAGAGATGCACTGAGCAGAGCCCAACTGAGATTAGGCACTGGCAAACTTACCTACCGATACAAAAAAATTCAATATGTAGTGTTTTTCATAAATAAATTTTTCTGTTTTTACTGCAACCAACAATAAAATAAGTAACAAATACAATGAGAATTGTTAAAAGTCATTCTGAGTACTTTGTAATTTTTTCATTTTCCCTACTTTTTAAATATATTTTTTAATCTTATTCAATTTTTCATTTTTACACTCCAGATTTTATCTCCCTCCTGTTCCACACTCTGATTGTTCCACATCCCATACCTACTCCCCACCCCTGCTCAAAGAGGATGTCCCCACTCCCTACCCTCCACCCCACCAGACGTCCCTACTCTCTGGGGACTCCAGTCTCTTGATGGTTAGGTGCATCTTCTCTGACTGAGTACACACTCAGCAGTCCACTGCAGTATATGTGTTGGGGGCCTCATAACAGGTAGCTATGCAGCATGGTTGGTGACTCACTGACTGAGAGATCTCAGGGGTCCAGGTTAGTTGAGATTGCTGGTTTTCCTATGGGGTTTCAGTTTCTTTCAGCTTTTCCCTAATTCAACCACAGGGGCCAGCAGTTTCAGTCCATTGGTTGGGTGCAAATATCTGTATCTGACTCTTTCAGCTGCTTGCTGGGTCTTTCTGTGGGCAGTCATGATAGGCCCCTTTTGTGAGCACTCCATAGCCTCAGTAATAGTGTCAGGCCTCTTGAGACAATTCCCCTAATCTTCCTTTCCCTACTCTTCATGCTAAGAATCAGGGCAACTCAATAAGAAAGTTCAGCAAACATCCACATGCTTCTGTTGAAGACAGTCTATGCTTTTCAGGACAAAGTAATTTAGCCACTCTTATTTTCATTTGATGTACATCAAATTAAGCTTTAAAGCCTGTGGACTTCCCCAAGCCCCCATATCCACTGTTTTAAACTCACACCCCTTAATTAAAAAAAAATTTCTTAAACAAAACAAATTGGCGATTCTATTATTTGTTTTTGCTCCTCTTTCTTGAAATACCATGATCATTTAAATAATCTTTACTCCCAGATTGTCCAAGTCAAAGCTTTTTAAGTTTCAAGTTTCATTTTTAAATATTTGATCCATTTGGTGTTAGCTTTTGTGCAGTGTAACAGATACAAACCTAATTTCTGCATGTGGAATCCAGTTTTCTCAGCACAATTTATTCAAGATATATTCTTTTCTAAAGAATATGTTTTCTACAGCTTTGTTGAACAATAAATGTACTAATTTATTTATACTCCTGTTTAGATCTTTGATTTTCTCTTATGTCTAAGTATCTGTTTTTATGCTACTAATTTGCTTTATTTTACCAAGGATTGTAATGCATCTAGAAAGTGAATCTCTCATCAGAGTTCTTTTTGGTCAGTATTGTTTTGGCTAACTAGTGGGTGTTATGGTTCTATATGGTTTTTAGGACAGATTATTTTTTTTTTAATTTCTGTGAAGAATGAAGTGGATATTTTAGTTGGGATTGCACTAAATTTGTAGATGGCTTTTAGTAAAATTATCATTTTCACAACAGTAACTCTACCAATTCAGAAACATGCGATGTCTTTCCATTTACAAATGTTTTTCTTTCTTCAAAGGTTAAAAGTTTTTATTATAGAGGTACTATACTTTCTTTGTGAGGTTCTTCCTATGCATTTTCTTTGAGGCTATTGTGCATGTCTATGATCTATTTCTTGCTATGTATGTTGTTGGTTTAAGAAAAGCTTTTGAAAGCCAGGCAGTGGTGGCACATGCCTTTAATCCCAGCATTGGGAGGCAGAGGCAGGAAGATTTCTGAGTTTGAGGCCAGCCTGGTCTACAAAGTGAACTCCAGGACAGCCAGGGCTCTACAGAGAAACCCTGTCTGGAAAAGCCAAAAAAAAAAAAAAGAAAGCTTTTGATATATGCAAGATGATTCTGCATGCTGTCATACTCCTTAATATGTTCATTTCTAGGAATTTTTGTGTAGATCATTTGGGATACCTAATTATTCTATCATGTATGCAAATAATGATACTTTTCTTTTACAAATATGCATTTTTTTAAAAATTTCCTTCTCTTACCTCACAATGTAGCTAGTGCTTTAAGTACAATAGTGAAAATGAGGGAGTATGGTGGATAGCCCTGTCTATGTAAATTTGATTAAATTGAAGGGTATTCCCTCTAGGCCTATGCTTTCTGGGACGAGCATCATGAAGAGATGTTAGATTTTGTCAAAGGCTTTTTGTGCATATATTAATATTATCATGTGGTTTCTGTATTTAAGCTCATTTAGATGGTTGATTACATTTATTTCTTTATGTTGAATCATCAGGAGCAAAACCAACCTAGTCACAGTGGATAATCATTTTTATGTGTTTACCTATATTCACTATGCAGCTCTTTCATTCTTTTGGTAAGTTGGGCCAATGGTCTGTCATTGTAACCTGCTTCTCTTTGTAAAGAACTCTTCGATTTTTTTTTATTATCTTCATTTTTTTATTTCATTATTTTATGCTCTAATTTTTATCATGTGTTATAATATAATCAAATGGATCTGGATTTGGTTTGCTCTTGTTTTTCCAAATTTTTGAGTTACAACATAAATTCATTTATTTATATTCTCTCTGATATTTTTGTGTGTAGAGCTATATATTTCACACTTTCATCTACATTCAATGTGTCACAGAAGTTTTGTTGTGTTTTCATTTGTATTTAGTTCCAGAAAAATTTTATTACTTAATTGACCCATTAATCCTTCAGTGATGAGTTGTTTTATCTCCATGAGTTTGTGTATTCACTAGAGACACAGTTATTAGCTGTTAATTTTAAGTTTTATTGCATTGCATATGCATGGAGTTATTTTATTTACCCTTTCCTAATTTGTACAAATTTTCTTTATGTCCAAGAATGTTGTCTTTTTAGAAAAGCTTCCAAGTGCTGCTGAATAGAATTGCATTCTTTGGTGTTTGGGTAGAATACTCTATAGATACCTGTTAATTTCACTTGATATAAGTTGTCAGTGTGTTCTGGTATTTCACTGAGTAACTTTAGCTTTGTACAGGTGGTCTGTCTATTGGAAGTAATGGGGTATTGACAAGACCTGCTATTAGTGGGTTAATATCAATTTGTATCTTGATATCTGGTCAAACACATTTTGAAATTGGCTACATCAGAGTTTAATCTAGACATAATCAAGATAATATTGACCCGTTACTTTATTGTTCACATTATTAGTATAATTAGAAATTTTATGACTCCTATCAAGCTTTTGTTTGAAATCTGATTTATACGATATTGAGAGTAACATCTGTTGATTTCCTTCCCCTAACTGACTAGAGGGCTTTTATCCATCTTCTTACAAAACAGCAACCAAGCAATAATACATACTCTGAAGAAAATTCACTCTTTTCTGCTATATCTGTGATTGGCACAAGAAAAAATGAAAACAAAACAAAACAACAGCTGTCTAAGAATAATTCCATGTTTTGAAGAACCTGAAGTAACAAAACTCTTGTGTTGTTTTCTTGGAATGTTCTAACAAGCACTCAAAATTTTCCTCATATGACTTTTCTGGATTGAATCCCAACATTATGCCTTAAGGATTTTATTTTAAGGTCTTGTTCTATTGTTTTTCTGTAAATATATATATATATATATATATACATATATGTATATATATATATATATATATATATATATATATATATATTTCCTATGCTAGTATGGTAAAATTTTCATCTATGATCTTTTTGAAGATCTGATCTGTACACTTGACCTGGCATTAGTATCTTTCATCTATTATTATAATGAATATTTAATTTTTTCATGGTGTCCCAATTTTCTAGTATCATCCATTCCTGTGTTTTTAAAATATTTTCATATACTTTGTTTATTTTGACTCTATCTTCTATTTTATTTTAAAATCATGATGTGATAATTTCTATTTGAATCATTCTCCTTGTAAGGTTTTCCTTTGACTTTTAGTTGTATTGTTGTGATTCTCAGTTATATGATCATTTCAGCTTGAGTACTCTTTAATGTTTTCATATCTTTATTGCATTCCATTTTCAAATCCTGTATTGTCTTTTTCATTTCCATCACTTTTATGTTTCTATTTTCTCGGACATCATTCAGGCATTTTTTAAAGTTATTTCTTTTTAAGTCCACTGAACTCTTTCTTTGTGTATTCTTTAAATATCTTAAATTATTTGATGAAGTTTATCGTTGTTCTTTCTAAATCTATTTCCCAAGATTCTTCTTGGTAATTCTCATAGGTAAATATTTCTACAGAATTGGTAGCTCTGGGGGAGGTTTTATTGATTTTTTCATATTATTTCCATTATTAAAATGTGATCTATATATATTGAGTTCATTTATTATTTCTGTTATGATATAAACCTAACAGGTTGGAGCAAAAGAGAGGTTATGTAGTGTTGGTCATATTGACTCTAGAGATTTGATATGGCTTAAGTGGAATAAAGAAAAGTACATATAGGAATCTGGGCTGGTATGCAGAACTAGATTTGGTTCATTCTGGGGAGGTGTAGGGGGCAGGGATCACCATATACTCACAAGCTAAACCTAAATAAGAATGTATATTTTATTTCTTTTCCTTTCCTTTCTTTTAAATTGCAACATAGCACTTGTCTAACCTGAAGATGTCCATATGTCCAAAGGTTCCATCTGAAGAATCAGTAAATAAATGAACAAATAAAATGACAAGCATTACTTTCTACATACTCTGATTGTGTCAACTATCATATGTGTGTGTGTATATATATAATGACTGGTTATAAAATGGTAACTGAGGAGAAGGCATACAAAACTCCACATAAACAAGGAAGCAAAACACTTATCATTGAACCAATTACTTACAATGCATAATGAATATCTCAGAAAGTTTTAAAGAATCAGTTAAAAATGTTTCAGGAGCAGTAGTAAATTTGACAAGTGGTATTGGGGGACTAAGTACTAATTACTTTTTTCTTTATTTTTGTATTAGGTATTATCTTTATTTACATTTCGAATGATATCCCCTTTCCCAACTTTACCTCCAAAAAACCCCTGTTCCCTTCCCCTGCCCCTGCTGACAAACACACTGTCTCCCATTTCCTGGTACTGGCATTCCCCTACCTTGAGGAATAGAACCTTCACAGGACCAAGGGCCTCTCCTCCCACTGATGACCGACTAGGTAATCCTCTGATACATATGCAGCTGGAGCTATGAGTCCCACCATGTGTACTCTTTGGTTGCTGGTTTAGTCCCTGGGAGCTCTGAGGGTACTAGTTAGCTCATATTGTTGTTTGTCAGGTCCTTGGGTCCTTTCTCTAGCTCCTTCATTGGGGACCCTGTGTTTAGTCCAATGGATGGCTGTGAGCCTCTACTTCTGTATTAGTCAGGCACTGTCAGAGCCTCTCAGGAGACAGCTATATCAGGCTCCTGTTAGCCAGTACACAATGGCATCTACAATAGTGTCTGGGTTTGGTGATTGAATATGGGAAGAATTCCCAAGTGGAACAGTCTCTGGATTGTCCTTCCTTCAGTCTCTGCTCCGTAGTTTGTCTCAACTCCTTCCATGGGTATTTTGTTCCCCCTTCTAAGAAGGATCAAAGTATCCACACTTTGGTCTTCCTTCTTCTTGAGTTTCTTGTGGTTTGTGGATTGTACCGTGGGTATTCCAAGATCCGGGCTAATAACCACTTATCAGGGAGTGCATACCATGTGTGTTCTTTTGTGATTGGGTTACCTCACTGAAGATGATATTCTCCAGATCCATCCATTTCCCTAAGAATTTCAAAAATTCATTGCTTTAATAGCTGAGTAGTACTCCATTGTGTAAATGTACCACATTTTCTATATCCATTCCTCTGTTGAGGGACATCTTGGTTCTTTCCAGTTTCTGGCTACTATAAATAAGGTTGCTATGAACATAGTGGAGCATGTGTCCTTATTACATGTTGGAGCATCTTCTGGGTATATTATGCCCAGGAGTGGTATAGCTGGGTTCTCTGGTAGTACTATGTCCATTTTCCAGAGGAACCTCTAAACTATTTTCCAGAGTGGTTGCAATCCCACCTGCAATGAAAGTATGTTCCTCTTTCTCCACAACCTCGCCAGCATCTGCTGTCACCTGAGTTTTTGATCTTAGACATTCTGACTGGAGTGAGGTGGAATCTCAGGGTTGTTTTGATTTGCATTTCCCTGATGACTAAGAATGTTGAACATTTCTTTTTTTTTAATTATTAGATGTTTTCTTTATTTACAATATCTCCTTTCCAAGGTTCCCCTCCAAAAACCCAAAAAGAAATAAAAATAAAATAAAATATAATAAAATAAAAAAACCAAAAACTAAAACAAACCCCTGTTCCCTCCCCCCTCCTCCTGCTCACCACTCCACCCCTTCCTGCTTACTGACCCTAGCATTCACCTGCACTGGGGCAGAGAGTCTTCACAGGGCCAAGGGCATCTCCTTCCACTGGTGATCGACTTGGCCATCCTCTTCTATACACATGCTGTTGGAGCCATGAGTCCCACCATGTGTACACTTTGGTTGGAGTTTCAGTCCCTGGGAGCTCTGAGGATACTAGTTAATTCATATTGTTGTTTCTCCTAAGGGGCTGCAAACCCCTCAGCTCCTTGGGTCCTTTCTCTACCTCCTTCATTGGGGATCCTGTACTCAGTCCAATGGATGGCTGTGAGCCTCTACTTCTGTATTAGTCGGGTACTGTCAGAGCCTCTCAGGAGACAGCTATATCTTGCTCCTGTCATCCAGCACTGGCTGGCATCCACAATAGTGTCGTCTCAGCCATTTGGTATTCCTCAGTTGAGAATTCTTTGTTTAGCTCTGTACCGAATTTTTAATAGGGTTATTTGGTTCTCTGGAGTCTAACTTCTTTACTTCTTGGTATATATTGGATATTAGCCCTCTGTCAGATGTAGGATTGGGAAAGATCTTTTCCCAACCTGTTGGTTGTTGTTTTGTCCTATTGACAGTGTCCTTTGCCTTACAGAAGATTTATAATTTTATGATTTCCCATTGGTCAATTATTGATCTTAGAGCATAAGGTATTGTTGTTCTATTAAGGAAAATTTCCCCTGTGCCTATGTGCTCCAGGCTCTTCCCCACTTTATTTTCTATTAGTTTCAGTGTATCTGGTTGATGTGGAGGTCCCTGATCCACTTGGACTTGAGCTTTGTACAAGGAGATAGGAATGTACTGATTTGTATTCTTCTACATGCTAACCTCCAGTTGAGCCAGCACCATTTGTTGAAAATGCTGTCTTTTTTTCCACTGGATAGTTTTAGCTCCTTTGTCAAAGATTAGGTGACCATAGTTGTGTGGGTTCATTTTTGGGTCTTCAATTGTATTCCATTGATCCATCTTCCTGTCACTGTACCAGTACCATGCAGTTTTTAATCACAATTGCTTTGTAGTACAGCTTAAGGTCCAGGATGGTGATTCCACCAGAGGTTCTTATATTGTTGAAAAGAATTTTTGCTACGTTAGCTTTTTTGTTATTCCAGATGAACTTGCAAATTGCTCTTTCCAAGTCAGTGAAGAATTGAGTTGGAATTTTGATGGGGATTGCATTTGAATCTATAGATTGCTATTGGCAAGATGGCCATTTTTACTATATTAATCCTGACAACCCATGAGCATGGGAGATCCATCTTCTGAAATCTTCGATTTTCTTCTTCAGAGACTTGAAGTTCTTGTCATAAAGTCTTGGAAAGATCAGGAATTCAAGGCCCATATCTAAACATAGTAAAAGTAATATACAGCAAACCAGTAGCCAACATCAAACTAATTGGAGAGAAACTTGATGCAATCCCACTAAACTCAGGGACTAGACAATGCTGCCCATTCTCTCCATATTTTTTCAAAATTGTTCTTGAAGTCCTAGCCAGAGCAATTAGACAACAAATGGAGTTCAAAGGGATACAAATTGGAAATGAACAAGTCAAATTATCACTATTTGCTGTTGATATGATAGTATACTTAAGTGACCCAAAAAATTCCACCAGAGAAATCCTAAACCTGATAAAGAACTTCAGCAAAGTAGCTGGATATAAAATTAACTCAAGCAAATTAGTGGCCTTCTACACAAAGGATAAACAGGCTGAGAAAGAAATTATGGGGCCTGACGGTAGTGGCGCATACCTTTAATCCCAGCACTTGGGAGGC
>NC_045030.1:90351357-90353365 GCF_008632895.1 Mastomys coucha
GTTAAGTCATTCTCAATGGGAAGAAATATATGCCTTGTATTTTAAAACTAGTAAAGTACTTGTGGCTGCATGTTTTATAGGCCCTAGAAGAGAGATCCTACTCTTGCTGTTTTCCTAAGCCTGTATAATTTCTAATTGTATTTTAAGTACTTATGCTCATATCCTTATACTAACATATAAGTATAAGCTAGAAGGCCAATATGTGAGATGTGAGATAGTGTCACCTACATAATCTCATTCTTTTGATAAAATTCATACCCTGGCAAGAACCAGAGAGGTTAAATTAAGTACAAGGTGGTTTCTATAATATTAAAGATAGAACACCAATAGAAAATTAAAATAAGAAAATGGAATGAATTTCATGACTTGTATATGCCTGTATTGTCAGCACTCACAGCAAGAAATGTTAGATATCCTTTACAAGTAAACATACAAAGTACTTCATTTACAAAGGACTTTGGCTCAACTTTTTTCCTTGATATTATTTCATAAGACTGATACAAAATAAAGGAGTTTAATAAAAGGTCCTTAACTCAATTGGTTTTGCATTACTCTATTGAATGAACATAATAGGACGCATTTATTCTTAATACCTTCCAAGCGCATTTTGAGTGTTCCACTTTCAGCTAATAATGGATGATATTGATGGGATGGACCCTAGGTGGGATAGACACTGAATGATGTTTCCTTCAGTATCTGCTCTACTCTTTGTCCCTGTATTTCTTTTAGAAATGCACAATTCTGGGTTATTATTTTTGAGATGGGTGACTGGCACCATCCCTCAAACCAAGGCCATACCTAACCTTTGGATATTTTTTCTACAGCTTGTCTCTCACCTTTGTTGGGAATTTGGGCTCATGTCATCCCATTGGGTCCTTTGAACCTGTTGCTTCCTTGGCATCTGGGACTTTCTAGTGGCTAACCCCCAGTTCCCCATCCCTCACCTATATAAACCTTTGTTCAGTTCCCTGAACCTACATACTTCTCCCTTGTCTCATCCCACACCTGATCCTGACCCCCCCTTTTCCCTCTCCCTCCTCTCTCCCTCCCAAGTTTCTCCTTCTCTCTACCTCCTATGGTTATTTTGTTCCAGCTTCTAAGTAGGACTGAAGCATCATCACTTTGGTATACCTTCTTGAGCTTCATATGGTCTGTGAGTTGTATCATGAGTATTCTGAGCTTCTTGCCTGATATCCACTTGTCAGTGAGTACAGATATTGTGTGTTCTTTTGTGACTGGGTTACTTCACTTGACTCTGTTTTCTAGTTGCATCCATTTGCCTGTGAATTTCATGAAGTCATTATTTTTAATAGCTGAGTAGTACTCCATTGTGCAAATGTACCACATTTTCCGTATCCATTCTCCTGTTAAGTGATATCTGGGTTGTTTCCAGCTTCTGGATATCAAATGTAAAGCTGCTATGAACATAGTGGAGTATGTGTCCTTATTATATGTTGTATCATCTTTTGGTTATATACCCAGGAGTGGTGTAGATGGATCCTTAGGTAGAGCTATTTTCACTTTTCTGAGGAACTGCCAGACTGATTTCCAGAGTGGTTGTACCAGCTGGCAATCCCACCAGCAATGGAAGAGTGTTCCTCTTTCTCCACATCCTTGCCAGCCTCTGCTGTCACCTGAATTTTTGATCTTAGCAATTCTGACTGGTATGAGATAGAATCTCAGTGTCATTTTGATTGGTATTTCCCTAATGACTAAAGATGTTGAACATTTCTTTAGGTACTTCTCAGCCATTCAAGATTACTTAGTTGAGAATTCTTTGCTTATCTCTGTAAGCCCACTTTTTACTGGGGTTATTTGTTTCTCTGGAGTCTAACTTCTTGAGTTCTTTGTATATATTGGATATTAGCCCTGTATCTGTAGTTTTCCAGTTTGTCCTATTGAGAGTATCCTTTGCCTTAAAAAAGCTTTTCAATTTTATGAGATCCTATCCATCCCATCTGCAGACACCAAATCATTATTGCTGATGACAAGAAGTGCTTACTTGCCG
>NC_045030.1:90353687-90373709 GCF_008632895.1 Mastomys coucha
AAAAAAAAAAAAAAAAAAAAAAAAAAAAGTGCTTACTCACAGGAACCTGTTATAGTTGTCTAAAAGGCTCTGCCAGAGCCTGAACAATACAGATGTTGTTCACAGCCAACAATACAGATGTGCTACAGCCAACCATCAGACTGATCATGGGAACCTCAATGGAAGAGTTAGGGGAAGTACTGGAGGAGCTGAATGGCTTTGCAACCCCATATGAAGAATAACAATTTCAACCAACCAGACCCCACAGAGCTCCCAAGGAATAAACCATCAACCAAAGAGTACACATCAAGAGACCCATGGCTCCAGATGTATATGTAGCTAAGGATTGTCTTATCTGGCATTAATGGAAGATGGGGGGGGCACTTGGTCCAGCATAGGGGCATTCTAGGGCAGTGAGACAGGAGTGGTCGGGTGGGTGAGTGAGCACCCTCATAGAAGCAGGGGGCAAGGGGAAGGGATAGGTGGCTCACAGAGGGGAAGTCAGGAAGGGGGATAATATTTAAAATGTAAATAAATAAAATAACTAATGAAAAATAATGGATGCTGTTGCTGTGATCATTTTAGAAGAAACCTTTTAATGAAGTTTCTTCTATTTGCTTTATGTACCAGAGTAGCCTTCTACTCTCACACTAACTAGAAAGATACAGCCCATTAGTTTCTGCAAAGTAACTAGAATATATTTAAATTCCTACTAGCAGTCAGGTTTTTATTTACATACATGTGAAAAGTTTATATTGTATGCACTTTTATTTTTATTTCTGCCACTCTTGTACTTTTGTGAAATAATCATAAACTTATAAATCCAATTACATATTTCTGTGAAATAAACTTTGGTGTGGGAATCTGAAACTCACAGAACACTCATTATGGAATGGTCATCGTCTTTGTGAATAAATATCAAAGATGAATAAAAGAAAGAAATTTATAATTGTTGGAAGAAACTAAAATATAAGATGCCCAGGAGGCTTTCCCCAAAAGAAATGATGCTCGATAGTTTTACTGAGAAGGTACAAGCAGCCTAAGTGAATGAATGACAGTACATACTGAGAAACATCATCTGCAAAAACATAAAAGCACAAGGAGATCTCAAAAAAATTTGAGGAATGGCAGATATTCAATAGATAAAAAGATAGATAGATAGATAGATAGATAGATAGATAGATAGACAGACTACAGAATATACTTGTCTTTTCATGTAACTATGATACTATGTATTATGAAATGTACATAAAATGTTTTTCTTCATAAGTGAAGTCAAAAGGACTGTGTCTCACAAAATAAGTGATACAAATCAATTAAGCTTTTTTTGTCTTGTGCATTCTTCAGAACAACGGAAGAATACAGTATTATTGTATTAAAATTGCTTTCTTTGTAAAATACACAAAATACTCAACACATTGAGTCAGAGAGTTAACTATAGTGAGGAACATTAAACAATAAAATAAAATAAAATAAAATAAAATAAAATAAAATAAAATAAAATAAAATAAAATAAAATAAAAATTTTACTCCCAATGAGATTTTCAAGCCTCTCAAAAAAAATGTTTAAAGGGAAAAGGAGATAGATACTCATTAGCCTACTAATTTTAATATAATGACGAAAAATAGTGAAACTTTCTGGACCAATAATCCCACTTCCAAAATTCAGGCCACCACTATGAGGTTAAAAAAAAACATTAACAGTGAGCACTTCCTCAAATATTTAAACAACTGAGTTTACAATGTTATATTACCAGGATATTTTAGGTCTGTTTAGGCATACTTTCAAATATTAACTCACTGTTTCAACTTGATTACCTTCAGCTAAACAAGATTTCCACAAGTGCTGTAACCATCTACATCATTCTGGAGAACAGAATAAAGTTATTGCCAATTTCATTAAAAAGAGCAGACTCCATTAAGTTAATGTAAACTATTGTGATATTTAAAAGTAATAGACATAGAACATCTGAATTTATAAATTGATACTCATTTACCACTTGGAAAAAAAGCCCAAAACTGTAGACATCTTTAAAAAATAACCTGAAGATACTCTTCAGCCAAACAAACTGGCAAAAACTATAAGGCTAGGTTTGTTTTCTTTCTTGATTTTTCCAAACTACTAATGGCCCTGGTCTCAAACAGAGCTATTGCAAATGAAACTTGTAACATCATAACATTCAATGATTTTATTTGGTTAGAAACCATCAATTAAGAAAAAGCTTTTATCTAACAAAGTCAACTTCAAGATATTGAAGACATGTTGATAAGAATTGGGGAGGGGGAAAATAGAATGTAAATAGCAACCAAGACTTTATAAACTGAATTGCAGACTTTCCCTTTGTGCTTTATTTTACTTAGCTTATCACTATGTCTCTTATTCTATGCACATTGACTAGTTGGAGATTTCTGTGCTACTTGTAATCTGCAGCAAGAATTAGCTTCTCTAATAAATGTCAAGGTGATTTGAAAATTCCGTGATTTTTTTTCTTAGCAGTTGAAAAATATTTTATTATGTAATAAAAAATGGGCTTCTTAATTCATATAAGTATCAGTGATTAAGTGTGGGACATCAAGAATTGAGGAACAACATATACTAAAATTATTCTCTTCAGCTGAGGTTACTAGTGAAGAGGGCTTGATAGTTTGCAGACTGCAAAGTAGCAGGAGCATTCCAACATAAGGAACAATCAGTTCTTTCTTTTCTTTTTTCATTTACTTTTATATTTTACAGTCTAGTCACTACCTCCTTGCAGTCTGCACCCCATCTCAATTCCATGTCCCATTCTTCCTCTCTCCTGTCCCCACCCTATCCCCACCCTACCCCTGCCAGACTTTCTCACTCTCTGGGAACTCAATTCTCTCAAGAGTTAGGTGCATTTTCTCTCACTGAGGCCAGACCAGGCAGTCCTCTACTTTATATATGTCAGGGGCCTCATATCAGCTAGTGTATGCTGCCTGGTTGGTAGCTCAGTGTCAGAGAGAGCTCAGGCATCCAGGTTATTTGAGACTTCTGTTCTTCCTATGGGGTGTCCCTTCTCCTTAGCTTCTTACAGCCTTTTTCTAAGCCAACCACAAGGGCTCCATACTTCAGTCTATTGGTTAGGTATACGCATTTGTTTCTGTCTCAGTCAGCTGTTTGTTGGGCCTCTTAGAGAATAACTATGTCTTAGAGAATAGCTCCTGTCTGTAAGCACACCATAGCATCAGTAATAGTGTCAGGCCTTGGAGCCATCCCTTAATATGAATCACAATTTAGGCCTGTCACTAGACCTCCTTTCCTACAGACTCTTCTCCATTTCAATCCCTGCAGTTCTTTCAGACTGGAACAACTATGTGTCAGAGTTTTGACTGTGGGATACCAACCCCATCCCCCATTTGATGCCCTGCTTTTTCTATTGGAAGTGGACTTTACAAGTTCCCTCCCCCTACTGTTGGGCATTTCATCCAAGGTCCCTTCCTTTGAGTCCTAAGAGTCTTTCACCTCCCATGTCTCTGGTATATTCTAGAGGGTCCCTGGTATATTCTAGAGGGTCCCTCAACCTCCCCCCCTCCAAGGTTGCATATTTTCATTCTTTGTGTTGGCCCTCAGAGCTTCTACCCAGTTCCCCCTAATACCTGATCATGTTCCCCCTTGTCCCCACCCTCCTCTCTCCCACCCAGATATCTCCTTTCTTTTGCTTCCTGTGATGGCTTTCTTCTCCCTGCCAAGTGGTATTGAAGCATTCTCACTTGGGCCATGTGGCTTGTTAACATTCTTGAATTCTGTGGAATGTATTCTTGGTATTCTATACTTTTTTGTTTTTATCCAATTATTAGAGAGTACATATCATGCATGTCCTTTGGGGTCTGAGTTACCTCACTCAGGATGATATTTTCTAGTTCTATCCATTTGCCAGCAATACTCATGATGTCTTCATTCCTAATAGCTGAATAGTATTTTATTGTGTAAATGAACAAATTTCCTGTATCCATTCTTCCATTATGGAACATCTAGGTTGTCTCCAGCTTCTGAATATCGCAAATAAGGCTGCTATGAACACACGTGCCCCTGTGATATGGTGGGGCTTCTTTTGGGTATATGCCCAAGAATAAGAGTGGTATAGCTAGTTTTCCAGGTAGATGTATTTCCAATTTTCTGAGGAACCTTATTTGTGAAAGAGTTTGTTTGTTTGTTTGTTTGTTTTTTAATTCTCTTCTCCCACCTACTTCTTCCTATTAAGTAGTCATGTGTAAAGAAGAAACAAGAAGTCAGATATGCTTACAGCAAAGATCATAACTTGCCTCCAAGGAACTCAACAATTCTATTCAGCAGGAAGTAGTCTAAGGATGACATCACCCCCTTTACCCTCTATATTCACTCTCTCCTGTCTAGTGTTAGGGGCTTGAAAGAGTAGAAGAAGATTGGTGGAGAAGGGTGGAAGAAACAAAACAAAAAAAAACAAAACAAAAAACAACTTACAAACTAGCCAAAGTACAGCTATGTATCCTCCAAGTTCCCTCCTCCTCTCCCATGCAGATCTACTGTTTTCGCCTCTCATTAGAAACTAAGCAGGCTTGTAAGGCACGAAAACAGTATAATATAAATTAAAATCAAACTTATTAGAATAGGATAAAACAAACAAATAGAAGGAAAAGAGTTCAAGAAAAGTCGCAAGAAACTGATATAGATGCTAAAAATCCCTGACACAGTATTATGAAACAAGGAGCCTCTAAAGATGCCATTGACTTCATTTTCTGTTGGCCCTCTCCTGCTGGACATGCGGCCTACCCTTAAAATTAGTTTGGTTGCCCAGTGTGACTCCCTCGGAGAAAACTAAATTTTCATTTGCAAGTGGTTATCAATTGGGGAATGGTTTTGGACTATGCTTGGGGCCATATATCCACTTCTCCTTTTATTCTAAGACCCCATCTGGTGAAAACCCATGCAGGCTTCTGTGCATGCTGCTTCAGTCTCTGAGTTCATATGAACTTTGATCATGTTGATTTAAAGGAGTTCCTTTCTTGATGGCCTCCATCATCTCTGGCTCTTACAGTCTTCCTACCTCCTCTTTAAGGAATTTCCTGAGCCTAAGGGGAGAGATTTAATGGAGCCATCCTATTTGGAGCTGAGTGTTTCAAGATCCACTTGGGTCTTCTTTCTTAGAAGTGCTATTCTGCTGCTTTTGCTTATTCACATTCTTTTTCTACTTAGCTTATTGTTTTATATTAAATAACACATAATAATTGGGTCTTTCATATATCAAATAATGGAGGTTTTAGGATACCCTGATAAGTTTTGTCTCACTGTCAAAAAATTACTCTAAAAAATAGTTTAAATTGATGACTGTAAACTTTTTATTTTAAGAAATGACTGCCTAGTAAAATAAGAACTCAGATTTAATATTGAAGTGTCTATATCCTGTGACTTGTTCTACTTAAATTTGTTATGTACTTATCATTCTCTATAACTAGTATTTTATTCAAGCCACTTTGATGAAACTTTTTGATTTCAGTATAAGATTTATATTTCTATATACTTTAAGCATCAACTTCATAATAAGATAGGACATTTAATATTTTATAACTTCATAAGTAAACTAAATATTTTTATTTTATTTCAGTATTAAAATATGAGATCTCTCTGAATAGAGAAATAGATAAAGCTAAATCATTCATAGACAACAGACAATTATTACTATATGTTATAAAATGCATTGATTCCATTATTTTTTTATACAATGCACTCATGGTGTTCAAAAAGCACAAAGAAACTGGCTAAAATGAGGACTTATCTAAGGAATATGTGTTTCCAAAATAGAATCAGCTAAAATATCACAAAGAATATATCCATTAAGCAGTTTCCAAGAAATATTTGACATTTATTTGCTTTGCCATATCAGAAGAATGACAAGCATTAAAAGCTATAAAAAAATGCTATACACATTTGCAGGAATACAAACCTTAAATAAGTCAAAACTATGTTTTCATATATTCAGAAGGACCTAGGAAGATAGACTTCATTATGGTCTATCATTATAACGACAGCTGATATGGAAACAGTGGGTAGTTTTCATTAAAGATATTAGTATGCAAATGAGTGTGTCAGGTAACTCATATTTAGAATGAATTTATGTTTTACTATACAACTATGAAACCAGGAAATTATCTTGTTACAAATAGTGATCTAGAGAGAACTGTTTCTTAAAAGACTTACTTTCAGAAAAGGTTGCTTGATATTGCATAGTCAAATAAAAATGAATTCATTATAAAATTTTTTAAAAAGGAATTGGAAAATAGCATAAAGCAAATTTTAGGAGACACATACACAAAAATAAATATTAGCCTATGTAAAACATGATACAAAAGATTAATCATGTCACAACATTTAAATGAATGAAACAATGAAAAATAATTTAACATTATTTCCAATATAACATGACTCACAGTAGTGAAGATAATAAACTGAATTTTTTATTGGCAAGTGAATGCATAAAGAAAATACCATTGACATATAAGATTGGAAGAAGAAAAAGAAAAAGAGAAGAATAAAAGAAAAGCATGTGATCTCTGACATAATTCCTACGGCTACCATAACAAATTACTATGAGCTCTGTTACTCATTGCATATACCAGTAAACTCAGCACTCAAGACACTGAGGCAGGAGTATTATAAGTTTCAGGCCAGCTTTGTGTACATGATGAATTCAAGGCTAGTAATCATATGCTGTAAAGTGATCTCCTACCTGAAAATAAATCAACGCAAAACAAATATTATCACAAGTTGGGTGGCTTAAAACATTTTTACTTCACATGTCTGGAGGCAAATTAAAAATCAAAGTTTTGGCAGTACTGTGTTCCCTTCAACCAATAACATGGTTGGGGGGATTTTGAGGTTTTTTTTTTTTTTTTAAGATTTTTTGTATTGTTGTTTAACATAGGATCTCACTATGTAGTACTGATTGGCCTGGGACTCACTATGTCGACCACCCTGTTAAGACATACAAAGTGATCCACCTGTTTCTGCCTCCCAAATGCTTGGAGTAAAGCTATGTGCTACTACACATGAACTTATTTGCCTCTTCTAGATTCTGACGACTGTAGGCTTTCTCATGCCTCCATTTTCAGTGTTTTCTCCTTTCATTTTTTATATTCTATCTAACTTTTTTCCTGTGGTGATATTCTAAGGATACCATGATAATTCATGGTGATCCAAGGTTGACAAATCATAATTTAATTAGATTTTAAGAAGCTTTTTATGAATAAGTTCATAGTTATAGTTTTAGGATTTTACAACATGAGTATTCCAAGCTTACCATATAAACAACTATAAAATAATACAATAAAATAAAAACTACTAAGTTATTTTAAATAGATATAATAAACATTAAAAAAAGAAAAACCAGTGGAGGGGTAACTGTGAATGGCTAATGGCTGAGAAATTTTCAGAACTGTAAATACATATTCATATATTATATATGTATAAAGCAAGTAAATCTGCAAAACAAAAACTTGCCAACAGGAAAGAATGGTGACCAACAAAATAGAAAACGCATAAGTAGATCTTTTGAGCATTCACAATATATAAAAAATAAGTATAATGACTAAAGTCTATAAAATTAAGATGAAATTAAAACTTGTATGCATATTTTTCACAATTAACCATAATGAGAAAATTGCCTAGAATAATTATTTTCTCTATGAAAGCCTAAAAACAAAGTATTTTGGCTATCTTAACCAATCTCTTCACTTAAATGTACAGTCCTATCTTCCTTGCACCTGGATGGTAACTTAAGTATAAGCAATTACAAACCTTTTAGGTCTATATTTTAGATATAAAAATATTAAACTACTCTTGGACCTTCCAGGGAGTTGCAATCATAGACTATTGTGAAACTATGCTGTTATGAAGATGAGTAGTGAGTGATATAATGTACCTGAAATGCAACTTCAACTGAAAATGGAAAAGAGATCATCCCAGGGCTAACTGAGAACTACAGAATGAACATATCAGACTGATAAAGTTTAATGAAAACAACAGATAGGAATAATTAGATGCATTAGATAATTAGATATAATGGCCACATACACCAGATAAGGAAAGACATAGACTGAAGGTTCTAATATTGGGACTTTGTGAGTAACAAGGATGCTCATCATTGACTAGCATTTAGAAGTAAAAATAATTTGCAAATCATTTGAAAGAATGAGGTTAAGTATCTGAAAACCTGAAATTATAAACAGGAAGACACTTAAATCATTTGTGATGATACCAGGATCAGGTTTGGAAGGGGAAGAGTTAAGTGGGTATTTAATTTTTTTAAAGTATATCTTATCTATATTTTATCTATCTATCTATCTATCTATCTATCTATCTATCCATCCATCTATATATCTCTCTATATATATTCATATTAATTTTTGAGAAAAGATTACTTTGTATAGTCCTGGTTGTCCTGGAACTTACTCTGTAGAGCAGACTTAAACCAAACTTAGAGATCTATATGCCTCCTCCTCCAGAGTACTGGAATTAAAGCTGTGGGTACTTCTGTCCAGCATCATTTCTTTTATTTTTTGAGATTGTTATATAATTGTGTTGATGAACAGGTGGGGGGATACAATAGGGGGTTTTCAGAGGGGAAACCAGGAAAGGGGATAACATTTGAAATGTAAATAAGGAAAATATCTAATAAAAATTTTCTCCCTTCCCTTTTTCCTTCATAACTCACCTGCAACCCTTTCCCACTCTTCTTCAGATACATAGCCTTTTTTACTAATTATTACTGCTTGTATACACACATGTGTTTTGTGTGAATGTGTATATATTCCTAAATATAAACTACTATGTCAATATAATATTACTTGTATTAATGTTTTCAAGAAGTTTCCTGTGGTGATAGTAAATAGTAGTACATTATGTAGTCTATCTTGAATCAAGTGCCAGATTACACTTGTTTTCTGTGACCTTGACAAAAGACTATAAATCAGTACACCATGCGATGTCTCTCAATAGCTGAGTTTTTAAAGGAGCTCCAGAAGATGAAAAGTGGGAAAATGGAGTACTTATTTGGTGAATGTAGTCATGGGATAATTTTGTAATTCCTATCAACAGAGAGTGGGCTTTATAGGTGTAGACATACAGGTTTTTAGACAATGTCTCCAACTTGCAGCACTATTTTGAATGATTTAGTCTTTGGCACTTAAAGATTCTGTATTTTTCATCTTTTGTGAGTATATCAACAGATTTAAGACAAATTGACATTCATTGCTTTGAGATCTGACTGTTATATTAAGGTACATTTTAAAGTAGAAATCATTTCAATTCTTTTCCAAAGGCATGACTCAATGATATTTACCATATACTCGCCACATGAAAACTGTGATTGTTGATAAAATTTCTTCTCCTGAGGGAGACACAGTGTCCTCCCATCCTTCTATGATACAAATGACAAACCAAAGTATGATTTCACCAAAGTTCACTCTGGGTAATTCCAATGTGTTCCTTAGGCATACTTAGAGAGGAATGGGTATAGATGTTCTTAAAGAAGCAGCACTTGAAGGTCTACACCCAGCATGGATAATGACTCCCCATGGCCAGATAAATGGATTCCATCCATAATATGTCCCAGCCTACACAATCTAACTCCTTGCTCAGGTTATGTTCAAATAAGGCAGATTTACATAGACCTTATTTGGAGATGTGCATAGATACTTGAGTTAGGGTCCCATAAAATTAACTGGTTGATATCCCACTTCTTCTTTTATGAGGAAACATCAAAAGTCAACAATATCAGCTGTGATAAACCTTTGTCAGTAGGTAAAGCTGAATTTATAAAGATGGTGACAATTTGGCTCAGATAATAGTTCTGTACAAAAGAGGTCAAAAGAATTATGTATAGTCTCACCTGCATTTGTATTGACAAAACCTCTTTCTGGATTGAAATGGGTATGCCTGTTTAATATAATGTTGTTTCTTTATTATTCTAGGAGTATTTGGGAGAGAAATAAATAAAAATAAAGTCCTACTTGTAGGGCAGTGGTCTGTTCAGGCCCACATGAGTAATAGGTCTGAAACACAGTGACCCAGTTAGCAATATCTTTGCCTGCAAGGGATGGAAGGTGTTCAACCAGAACTCCTGAGTCTTTGGCCCCTGTTTCAGTCACAACCTCTCACAGTTGCCCCCACAGGAGATGTGTGCTCTGTCAAGTAGACAGTGCCCCAAGCTCCCAGCATTCTATCTGAACCCTACCCCCAGTCACTGACCACAGCCAGGCATGCCTTGCCCCACAGACAGATAGCCATGCCTCACACAATATAAGGGGTGGTTTGCCCCTTCCTCTCTCTCTTGCTCTCTTCCTCTCCTCTCTTCTTGTTTCTTCTTCTCTTGCCCTCTTTCCTCTCTTGCCTTCTTCCTCTCTCCCTGCTTTTCGTTCTCTTCTCTTGTGTTCTTCCTCTCTCTCATGCTCTTTGTTCTCCCTCTTGCCTTCTTGCTCTCTTGCTCTCTTTCTTTCCTTTCTCCCTCTCTCCTCTCCTCCTCTTCTTCTCTCCTTGCTCTCCGTTCTTTCTCTCTACATGACCAGTCTATTTTCTCTTTCCTGTAATAAACTATTGTACTCATGCATTGTCTCCTTCTGACTAACTAACATGCTGTGCAGCCCCAGGCCCCAGCAACAGAGAGCCTCGGGTGTCAGCAGTAGAGAGACAGGCCCCATACCTACATGGCACCACAATGGACATTCCCTTACTAATTGTCTGTATCACAACCATTGTAAGATGGCTTTTGAGTATTTAAGGTTATCAATGTTATTTTAACTTTGCATGAAATGTACAAGGGCTTCATTTATCAGATCTATATATGAAGAGGATCAAGTACTCACTGATAATAATTCAGAAATATTCCCAAGTACCTAGCAACTTCTCCCAATAAGTAATATGCAATTCTTTCATGTTTTTATATAATCTTAGAAAAGGGATAGAATGTATAGGCTAGAATATATAGTATAGAGGGAATCCATATATTTGACCATGGAGAGCCAGCTGAGGAGCTTTAGTATCTAAAAAGAATGTCCCATATAGTTGGTTCCAGTGTAGTTATAGATTCCTAAGAGGCACAAAAATATAAAAGCATCAGTGAAACAAGGCTATAAGATAAAGAAACATACAAGTAAATATGATACCATAGAGAAACAAAGAGAGAGATTATTTTCCTATTTCAGAGTAACAATAGCAAATAACCATGAAGATCATAAGGCAGATAATTGACAAAAGGTGACAATGGCTATCTTGATCTTAGAGAAAGATGACTTTGGGGAAGAAAAGGGGGGTGAGCAAACAGTCATATTCATTATAATGAAATTTTGTTAAGCACTTATGTAACCAGGAAGATTCTATGGATTTTAAAATGCAGTTTCTCATAGGGTCAATCTTCAAGTAGATCAAAACCTAGAATCAGAAAGAAACCCAGCACACCACACTCTTTACTAGAAAATCCTTATTTTGAAGAAAAAAATAAAAGAAAGAAAATAATAGGAAAATAAGCTGAATTTTATTGTTGAGTAAATCATGGATTTTGTTAATGTAACTAGTTACTGTTCAAGCATATGCTCTTTATTGCATTGTAGTCTAGTAACAAGACATGATCAAGCAGTTAATATGAAAACTTGAAGTAGCATAGTTTCCCATCTATCATTTAACTTAATCTTCACATCAACATGATGAGAAGTAATTGTTAACACCATTTTGCATGAAATTGAGATGCACAGAGTTAATATAATTCACTATAGTTTTTACAGTCAGGAAGAGAAAACTAACGATTTTTAATTCAGACTGACTTTAGTTTAATTACTATGTTTGCTGACAAATAGTTATAAATGGGCTTTATGAGATTCTACATAATTTTATTATATATACATATTATTAAATAGAAAATATTATGGTTTTTATTTTAAAAATTTAGGAAATTGAAACCTATAAACTCAGATTCCAATAGCACAGCCTGCTTTATCTTGTTTCTTTAGACAATTGCCTTCCTCTATACAAGGATTATCATAAAAATAAGTAAAATTATTAGATCCAAATCAAATATTATTCTATTTACTTTAGAGAATATTTTCTTTGTTCTGGAGTTATAGCTGAAGCATGTTGTGAAGTGAGGAGTAACTGTACCCTTAACTCTGGAACTCTTGGGTAAACAATGACTATCATTATGACAAAAGTTAGCTTGCTATATAAATATCTTTACCCATTTTAATATCACTACATAATGCTTTTTGGTATGTGATAACACAAAAAAACCATCAGATGCAATATACTGATTCTGAAATTTCATTTTGTTGATGAATATTATATAAAATACTTATTCTAGTAATATAAAATACTTATTCTCTATTCTGGGAAAACTTTGATAGATTCAACCTTAAATCCTAGTTAGGAATATATAACCTACTTATTATATAAGTTCTCTGAATATCTATCATAGTTTTTTTTTTTTTTTGGTAGAAAGAGTAAAGCTTGAGTGTGAAATTATTGCTTTGACCTTTTTCAGTTATACAATGATTCTATTAAAATGTTGGAAGGTATACAAAGTATGTCAAAAATCTATAAATTGAACAATTTAGGGTCAGTTTTCTTCGGTTTATTTAAAGTAGAATTATTGATTTTCTTAATTAAAACAGTTATATAATTTTGAATTTTATCTGTGGCCACTGATGTTTGTATATTGAAATGTATAGACAACTAAGATGCTACATGTTATTCAATGAATCATCAGCAAATCTGTTACTTATACATTTCTTTCAGGCAACGGCTAAAACAAGCATAAAGTTAATAAAGATAATTTGAAATATCAACATAAATTATGTAACTGTAACTATATAAATCAAATGAAATTATGTGTTACAACCATATAAACTAAATACAATATCTATGTACTATAGCCTTATTTAAAAAATAATTATATGCAGTATGTATATATATATATATATATAAAACTATGTATAATAATTAATCAAGTAAAATAATGGCCCAATAATGCTGACTATTACTATTTGGCTTATCTTTCTTAAAATATTCTTATAATTTGCTTCTGTTACTGAAACTGAAAAGGCCACAACCACTACTTAAATAAATATTTCTAATTATGCAGTTCCCAATTAATTATGAGAACATTTCCTAGTTATAGTGACATTCTGATGGGTAATAGTTATTTTCACTTAGTATTCTATAATTTAGACTTTTCTCAACTCAAACTACTTCCAGCTTCTATAACAAACAAAATCATTTAAGTCACGAGTACCTGCTGACATTGTTCTTCTCTAGGAATCACATTCTACTTTTAATAGAACAATCAATGTTCTCTGCTCTAACAAAACAACTCTTCCCCAGAATACTATTTTACAGCACAAATAACTCTCTGCATTTCATAAAAGCCAAGCTGGTATCTATTATAATATTCAACATTTTGAGTGGTGGCCCATGCCTTTTATCCCAGCACTTGGGAGACAGAAGCAGGCAGATTTCTGTGTTTGAGGCCAGCCTGATCTACAAAGTGAGTACCAGGACAGCCAGGGCCATACAGAGAAACCCTGTCTCGAAAAAACAGGAAAAAAAAAAGACATAATTGCAATATAGAAGTTAAATGGGGAGAGGCCAAAAAGAAGCCTAAAGATTAGAGGATCTCATTATTTTAAAAGATCTCCATCAATAAATTTGTAGCTCCTCTGTTTCCAAATAACTGATTTCCATATAATATCCCATTAAATTCTTAAAACAGGCAATCTTTTGAAATGTAAATAAAGAAAATATCTAATAAAAAACAGGCAAATATTATAAGTGCAATTAACATTTCACTTTATGGGTGTGTATTCCGAGGCACAAGTACTTACTGAGTAGTCATATTAAATTACAAGTTGGATATCAAACAATTTTTCTCCAGATCTATTTTTGTCAGGAGTCATAATAGGACAAGGTAATAACTAGCAAGTGATCTTCCTGAGATGGTCTGCTTCAGATTATAATATAATCAGCAAGAGATTCACTCTTACTTGGCAATGCCTAAGAGAATTTATTTTAGGAAAGATTCCTTCTATTAAAATGTTTTTCCGGTTATTATTAAACATATATAACAGCCGGGTGGTGGTGGCGCACACCTTTAATCACAGCATTTGGAAGGCAGAGGCAGGCGGATTTCTGAGTTTGAGGCCAGCCTGGTCTACAGAGTGAGTTCCAGGACAACCAGGGCTACAGAGAAACCCTGTCTCGAAAAGCCAAAACCAAAACCAAAATACAAACAAACAAAAAAACATATATAACAACCACACAGTATTAGCCCACCACTTTTGAGCAGATCTCTGCAGATCTATGAAGATGTACTCTCTTATACTGATGCTATATAGACAAATAGATGACTTCTTAGGTCACAATGATGACCCTATAAGAATTTCTAAAATTATATCAATGATTATTAATCTCTTTTACAGTGGGACTGTGATTATGTCTTTTTCTGGTAGTCAAAACTTCAATGAGAACTCTGCCAGTCTCCCTGTATCACCAGTTAATTGCTCTTAGATAATAACCAGACTTTCTCCTACTCAGAGTACATTCGAAGAGGTTGTAAAGCAATTAACCAAAGGCCATAAAAAGTGAACTAGGTGCTAGGACAGAAGATAACATATTGACTGGGTTTATCTCTACCAAACTTCACTAGTAACTTCAGTATAGTTTTAAACCTTCAGTGAACCTGTGGAGCTGTGACGACAGGTGATGGATGTTTAGCCAGATAATCACTCCTAATAGATATGCATGTAAACATTCTCTGTTGTAAACTTCTATTTCAATTTGTGATTTGAATTTTTGTGTGAACTTGTGATGAACTTTTAACATGTGATCATGTATTCTGAATGATGTATAAATACTGAGTGTTGGTATCAGGACCTCTAAAACCCATGGCATCACATAGGTGACAGCATGACCCACACACTTGTTGCCAAGGCAGTGTGGGACAGTGTGGGGCAGTGTGAGGCAGTGGTCTGCTCAGGTAACTTAAGCTCAGTAGAGTATTTGGCCTTGAGCCCTGGAGCCCCTGTGGGTAATTTCTGCTTGCAGAGGGGAGAAGGAGCTTGTACATAACTCCTGAGTCTTTGGTGCCTGTTTCAGTCCCAATCTCTCATAGCTACACCCACAGGAGATGTGTGCTCTATCAGTCAGACAGTGCCCCAAGCTCCCAGCATTCTAGTTGGACCCTACACCCAGTCATCTGACCATACCATACCCCATAAAATATAAGGGGTGTTTTGCCCCCTCCTCACTCTCTTGCTCTTTGTCTCCTCTCTGCTCTCCCTCTCTTCCTCTCTCTCTTCTCTCGTTCTTTGTTCTTCTATTGATTTCTTCCACTCCTTTATCTCTCTCTTCATCATCTCCTTTCCTTCTCTCTACTTGACTGGCCTATTTTCTCCTTCCTACAATAAAATATCTCATTTATACATTGCCTCCTTTTTAACTAACGCGCCATACAGCAAGAGGTTAGCATCAGGGAGAGAGAGACCCGGGCCTCAGCAGCAGGCCCCTGCCTTTAGTACAACAAGGCAGCAGCCACTAGATTCCCAGAATCTACTTGGCTCACCTCCCACCTTTACCTTTGGGTACATCACCATCCATATATAAAAGAAGGCCCCACTGATTTCTTTCCCTCTTCCCCCACTTCTCTTTCTGATGCCACCTTGCCCTTTTCTTTCTCAATAAATGTCACATGGAAATGTTTGGCCTGGTGCGGTCTTTCTAGAGCCGCATGATGATCACAACATTGGTACCAAAGACTTCAGGACTCACTATACAGGGGAGCTGAGGAGCCCAGGTAGCCATTGTGTGACCATGAAGCCACTGCTGCCACTTGGACAGCTATCACTGCCATCCTGGTCTCCAGCCACTGCTACACCACGTGGACTCCATCTGCTGTCACCCATCATCATCCACCACAAGTATTTCCAGGGCTGCTGCAGATCATCACTGCTGCACTGTAAGACTCACAGACATCTACCACATGAGCTGTGCCCATCACATGGACCTGGCCTCTGGCCATACCAACTGCACAGTTCCACACTTCCCGCCACCTGACTGCAGAAGCCTGAAAACATACACCAGCATATTGATTGGTAAGGAGTTTCTCCAGTTGGCAGGAGGGCAGTGTGCTTGGCCAGCCTCTCTTGGTGACAGATGGGTTGGCTTTTCAATGCCCTGGTCCTTATAACTGGCCTCCTGGCTTAGCTACAAGTTAAGACTTAGACCCTTGGGTGACTTCCCTTCTCAAAAGCAGTTCATAAATCCCTTGAGCTCTTGCAGCCAGCTGAAAAATTCGTAGTAACAGGTTGAATTTTTGTCGACTTCCAGGAAATTGCCACCATAGCCTCTAGTTATTCATGTAACGACCTGAATTTCTAGTTTGGCCATACACTGACACATTGCACAGTTCATTAACAACCCCATCACCCAATGGGGATTAAATTGTCTTTAAACATACCTCCAGGCACCCCACTGGGATGTCTCCTGGAAAACCTCAAATCTCTGAAATTAACACCAAATTTGAGGCTCTCAAAACTGATATACCCCTGCAATAATGTCTGGATTCAATAATATCAGATAATAATTCCAAATGGCCAGCTAATGGCACACTAGACCCTATCATTTTAAGGTATCTCCATACATACTTCCAGCAGTCAGGAAAGAGGTTTCATATATTCAAGCATTCGTCTCTCTTTTTCACTCTCAACGCCCCATCTGCTCCTCCTGTTCCCGAACCCAACTTCTCTTATCCATGAAACCTTTCATTACTCCACTTAAAAATGAGTCTTCATACACTTTTACCCTAATAGGACCGTGCTCTGTTAAGCTCTCAAGGACTTTGAGACCACCCACCTTGTCCCCAATCCCAGAAAATGAGACTCTACTCAGCAGCTGAGCTCAACCTCACTGGATTAGACAGGGGTTTCTCATCTTCCCCTGCTGTTTGTTTCCATCCAGGGTAGCCTTAATATCTGGAGATTCAAGGTTCAAGAAACCCCCACAGAAAACAGTCTTTCCTACTATGGTCGGGAATCTGCTTCATAGCTGGATGTCAGGAACTGATCCAAATTGATTTCATCCCTGTATCTATTATTCCATCTAAATATTATGATCTCTATACTTGCTTTTTCTTTGACCAGACAAGATTATTGTAGAAAATAGCCAGATGAATATGGGGGCTGCCTATATTAGTCTTGTCAGATACATATGCTAGGATCACGGACCAATTATTTCTTCTATCAACACTGCAAGACACTCTTTTTCTACAAACAAGACCCATGGGATTCCAGGTGCTAGACAGAAGTTGTTGGTAAACTCTAGTATAAAATTCAGCCTGGGTCCCCAGTAAGTACTATCCATATCCAGAGAAAATATGCCTCAATTGCCCAACCCCTGGATATCAGAAAAGTAGGGGAGGTAATTAAATATATCTCCAAGGTCCTTACCTCTTTGACATCACACTTCATACATGGCACTAACTTGTCATTTCGTCTTTTGCTTCAGACCTTGACCTCCGTGTACCAACTCCTTAATGTCCCCAAGGATGGTTACTTTAAAGATTGCTGGTTATGCCTACCCCCTGGAATTAATTCACAATTGCCACTTATAGACTCACTGGTGATACTGCCAAGTAACCTTACCTTACCTTTTTGTTAGTTGTCCTGACTCCGATGTCGCAATGACTACATACCTTTCCTCTATCCTTCTCTTTGGCATGGCAAATTGTTTTAAGACCTCTAGGACATGTTCTGTAGGAACACTAAGTTGCCTAGACAGGAATAGAATGGTAAACCCTTGATAAATCATCTCTGCCACAATGTCATGCAGTCCAGAACACATCAATTCTTTGTGTCTCTCAGGCATATCATTGCCTACCCTCCAGCTGGTCAGGAGTTTACACGTTGGTACTCCTTTACCCTGAACTGGGAGTAATCCAGGGAAATGAGGCCCTGACAATTCCAGTTAGAGATATGATAGCTGCCCAACATAAGAGGGCAGTTCAGGTCGTGTCACTCCTGGACACTATGGGAACAGCCATAGGTGTTGGTACTGGAGTTGCAGGGATAATGACTTCCATGACCCAATATAATACATTCACTTCCCATTTCAAAAGCAATCTTCAAGAAGTGACAGAAACTGTGCTTACTATCCAGAAGCAGATTGGTTCTTTGACAGCCATGGTGCTTCAGAACTTAAGAGGGCTAGATGTCCCAACAGCTAAAGAAGGTGGTCTTTGCCTGTTCCTCCAAGAAGAATGCTGTTTCTATGTCAACCAATCTGGGATAGTAAGAAATAAAATCCAGGAGCTACAGCCAGACATAAAGAATTTCAGGAAAAGTGAGACCTCCAGTTCTGGGATTTTCGAAAACCCTGTATGGAAGTGGATACTCCCTTCTGCAATGCCTGTTCTAGTCATCTTCCTGGTGTTATTATTTGCTCCCTGCCTCATTAATCTTGTTTCTACAGTCCTTCAATGACAAATACAAAAAAAAAAAATGTCTAACTAAACTATTAATCAATTCCTGTTACAGGATTACCAGCTACAGTCCACTGAAGAGCCGCTGTTCACAGAGGAACCTCATGCAAACATTTACCAAGTGGACCCCAATGGTTAAAGTCAGCTATACCCCCAAATTGACGAGGCCCTAGACAGCAGGAAGCAGCTTAAGAGGCATGACACCCTCATTTCCTTTTCACCATTGGCTTCCTCCTCACTCTTTTCTTCTTCTCTTTATAATAATACGAAGAGAGGTATGTTGGTATCAGGAACTCCGAAACCGTGACATAACATAGGGAACAGTGTGACCCACAAACCTGTTGTCAAGGCAACAGCCACCATGGTCCCATAATCTACTTGGCTCACTTCCCACCTTTACCTGTGGCTATGTCTCCATCCATATATAAAGGAAGGCACCTCTGATCTCTCTCTCTGTCTCTTTCTCTGTCTCTCTGTCTCTCTGTCTCTCTGTCTTACTGTCTCTCTCTCTCTCTCTCTCTCTATCTATCTATCTCTATCTCTATCTCTATCTCTCTCTCTCTCTGCTTCCCCTTCTCTTTTGGCTGCCATGCAAAGATCACAACACTGACGACAAAGAGAAGAGAAAAGAATTTTTCCATTTCCCCACAGAGGAGAATTTTTGCCTTTCCCTACTACTTAAAAGAATTTTTCCCTTTCTCCCCGCTTAGGATCTTTCCACTATCCTTCTTTTTTTCTTAGATAGCTTTAATAGGAAACTTTTACAACTTAGTAATAAACGCTATAATCACTTTTCAAAGTGTCCCTTTTTCTTTCTGTTTCAGACTAGCAGGCTGAAAGTTAGGGCTGCACAGTTCCTGCTGAGATCCCCTGCTATTAGGCTACAGCTGTCAATTGCCTAAACAAGCAGCTTTATACCCTCAGAAAGAACAAGAAAAATTTTAGGAATATTTTGAAGTTATCAGCATTTCAGTACAGTTAGAAAGCTAGGATGTCCAGAGACCCTCATACTCTGTGCCCCAGCCACTATCCTCTCCAGGCAAGGAGGCTCCTGGCATCTTTTCTTTTTTTTTTTTCTTTTAATAAGGAGTTTTACTCAAAAAGGCTAGCTCTGAAAATCTCTAGCTTGAAATCAGAAAGCCAGGGATCCTGACACCATGCGAGAAGCCATGGCTTCAGTGTCTGTGGCATTCTACTGTCATCAGTGGAGTCAGTGCAACTCTCTAAAACAAAGCCAGCATTGAAAACTGAGGAGGACATTAGTCCTACTTTGATTTAAGAAAAAGAACAAGTCTTTAATATGCCAACACAGAACCCAAAAAGTAAATAAATCCTTAGAAAGCAGTAGATATAAATGTGTGTTTATATAATTAGAATTATTATCAACATTTTAAGACATTAAAAATCAGGTTGCCACCTTACTTTTTCTTTTGGTACTGGGATACTATTGTTAAGGGGGAAAAAAAGATTTTTGCCCAGACTCTGTTTTTTTTGTTTGTTTTGTTTTTCTCTTTGTTTTGTTTTTGTTGGT
>NC_045030.1:90374861-90383244 GCF_008632895.1 Mastomys coucha
AAGGCAGGTTCCTAGAGAGAAATTCCAAGCTATGGATAGCTTGGTATTAAAACTAGGATAGATTGGAAGCATTGTGTTGGCCAGGGGACAATGCCCACTCTTAGCCTTTTACAAATCATTTCTTGGGGTACCTTTATGCCTAATTATGAGAGCATGTTGACGATTGAAAAGACTGATCTGGAACATGTCTGAGTTAGGAGATACCAGCGACTGTCTGAATCTCCAGGAGGCACAGAACTCCTTTTGGGTTCTTATTGCCTCTTATCCTTAATCAGGATTTTATCCCCGATATTTTGGATGTGACTGGAGTAGATGAGAGTGCGTGGCAACCATCCTCTGCTACATATGCAGCTGGAGCCATGGGTCCCTCTATGTGTACTCTTTGGTTGGTGGTTTAGTTCTTGGGAGCTCTGGAGGATTTAGTTGGTTGATATTATTGTTCTTCCTATGGTGTTGCAAACGCCTTCAGTTCTTTCAGTCCTTCCCCTAATTCCTTTATTGGGGTCACTGTGTTGAGTCTCTTGGTTGGCTGCAAGCATCTGCATCTTTATTGGTCAAATGCTGGCAAAGCCTCTCAGGGGGCAGCAATACTAGGCTCCTGTCAGCAAGCACTTCTTGGTATCAGCAATAGTTACTGGGTTTGGCATCTGCATATAGGATGAATCTCCATGTAGGACAGTCTCTGGATGGCCTCTCTTTCAGCCTCTTTGTCCCTGTATTTCCTTTAGACAAGAACAATTCTGGCTTAATATATTTGAGATGGGTGGGTGGCCCCATCTCTCAACCAGATGCCCTGCCTAACCTCTAGATACAGTCTCTACAGGTTGTTTATCTTCCCTTTGTTGGATATTTCAGCTAATGTCATCCCTGTTGGGTACTGGGAGACTCTTCCTTTACTGGCACCTGTGACTTTCTGGTGACTACTCCCAGTTCCCTCACTATCGACCACCACTAAATACCTCTGTTTAATATCCTGACCCTCTGTACAGACTCTATTTGTAAAGACCACACCCACCTTTCTTTTCACTGAATGTCATCTCCACCCAGAGCCTAACATCAACTCCTCAGCAGGAGGCAGAGTCAGCATTCATTCTGTAGTGAAGACAGCAGGCCTGCAGAGCACAACTAAGCAAAGACCTCACTCTTCCCAGGAAGAGCAGTGAATGCCCACAGCTAGTCTGCAGTCTTTCAAGGATCCCTCCTCCCCTCTGATGCTCTTCACAAATTTGTTCTGCCCAGAAGCAAGATGGCAATCTTAATCAAAAAGGGAAGCTAGATCTTTAAAATGATTTAAAAATCACTTTATATAAAGGTGCACAAATATTTTCTCTTTCTGCAAAAAGAAAAATATTCATTAAGAACATGATGATATGGTGGTGGGCTGTAAACTGGATCCTGTGAGTATCTCAGAGTTGCTTCTTCACTTTGCCCATGCTGCCTGGAGACTCTTTGGTGTCTCTAATCATGTTTCATTTTCTTCTGGGCTTAAGCTTTTCTTTTCAAACCTGGTCCCAATAGGGATCGGGTTTCATCATTGAGGAGCTCATTTTCAGCAGCCTTGATTTTCCTCACAGTATATGTGAGGCTCAAAGACTCCTGCACACCTGCCTCCTCCCCCAGCTTTCTCAGGACCAGAGGAAACTTTGAGTCCCCCATACCACCCTCCAACAGCCCTGGGTCACTCTCCTGGTATCTAGGCAGTGGTGCCCTCTCCTCCATGTGTTTGCAATAGTACTCCTGCTTCATGGCTGTACACTTCACTCCTTTTTCTAAAATCTCCTTTTCACTCAAGTACAATTTGATGGCCATTGTGGCACGAACAGAGAGGTCAGAGTTTTTTTTTTAAGATGATCTTACCTTCCTCAATTGTTGTCTTATATGTTTTTAAAAGAAGTGAGGCTCTATCTTCCAGAAATGTCCAAAGTTTGACCTCATTATCCAAGCTAACACGAAACTTCAAGTTCACCAGAGTGAAGATCCTGTCAATGGTGTAGTCACCTAGAAAATGCTCTTTTAGCTCCTCTTCATTCATGCAGAATAGTAGAAGCTGGGCAGAGATGGGTGGTTCAGTAAAATGCATGTAAAAATACTAGACAATGGGATGCCAGCTTTCATGCTGTAGATCCTACCACTTTTACTCACTCCAAGCTTTATTTTCACTCTGTCATGTGAATGATTGTTGCCATGGACCGGGTTCGTTGAGGGGACCTTGTTTTCCATGGGATGAGAGCTCTGGTCAGGTGGGCAACAATTTGGTGGATGACAGACAGAGTCGACACAAGGGTGTGCCTGAATCTGAATGTATTTCTTAAAAGTGGCATGAGGTTTTTACAGTCATTGTAAAAGAGAAATGAGAAATCTAGCAGCTCAGCAGTTAAGGTACATCTGAGGCCACCTGAAACACACTGGGTCTAAAGCAACCACTTCTCTTCTTCTGGATATGTGCTGCACCCCCGGCCCCAAGCGCTCAGGGGGGCGGGGGGTGCGGACTGCATGAATCTAAGTCCTAGTCCATCTAAGTTCTAGTTCTAGTCAGAGTGCCCAAGTGTCCCTGCACAAAGTGAAAAACAGGCTTATATGGTATATAGAAAATAGGGTGAATGGCAAAAGTCCTGTAGGCAAGTGACAGTCACATCAAGTTCAGTAAAATCACGTTGGCAAGGGATGGTTACATCAAGGTCAGTAAGATCAGGTATCCAGGTGTGAATGGAAGAGCAGTGGTGCCCTCCCTGCTGGGGCTATTTTGGTATTCCCATGATAATTCTTTGGGTCTGCTGGAGGCAAGCACCAGGAAGTTCCGATCTAACAGTTCCTGCTAATGCCCTTAAGTGAGGGAAACCCTTTGATTATTCTCTAGTATATAAAACAGTTCTGTCTTCTGTGGGACTGCCCTGAGAATTCTAACTATGTGCCTGACCCCTGTTGCTAACTCTGAGGACATCCTATCTGATAAGGCAGATTCTTTGTGAGAAATTCCAAGCTAAGAACAGCTTGGAAATAAATTAGGATATATTGGAACGTTGTGCTGACCAGGAAACAATGCCCAATCTTAGCTATTTATGAATCATTTCTTGGGGTACCTTTATGACTAAATAAGAAGGCGTGTTGATGATTGGAAAGACTAAACTGCAACAAGTCTGAGTTAGGAGACTCCAACAACTGACTGAATACCCAAGAGGCACAAACTCCCTTTGAAGTCAAAATGCCTCTTGTCCATGATCAGGCTTTTACCCCAATATTGTAGATGTAACTGGAGTAGACGAGTGGGCATAGCAGAAGGTCAAAGTAAAAACAAAAACAAAAACAAAAACAAAAACAAAAACAAAAACATAAACAAATAAACAAACACTGTGGATCACAAACTCTGCATTTGACTGAGTGCCATTAAAAAATGTAAATCTGATAATCTGATTTGCAGACTGAAAGTCCTACAGAGCCACACATTTATCACAGCGATCATCTTCCAGGTTATAGCTAGTTGGATCATGCACTTGGTATGATTGTACGTGTCCCATAAAAGAATCAAGAGCGATCCTCAGTAGGAATTTGGTTTAGCTGAGATGGCACATGTATAGTCCTCATAAGTGAAAAAATTCTTCAAAGGTAGTTTGTTGGCATGAGGTTTGGTCTGGAGGACTTTCTAGAAATAGGCATACTGGCATGTTGTGTTTTTATACTGGATGAAGACATCATAGATGGATTGTGTCAACTGAAGGCATCACACTTCCTCTTTGAAGTAGAGAAGAGTGTCATATTTACTGGAGAGGATCTGAATGTATGGTTGTCAGAAAGAGTTGGAGCTGACTCACTCACACAGCAAATAAAAGGCCAGTGTAGTGTTTCCCATAGCTTGGCGAATTCTGACTTGAGAGTACAAGAGCCACAATACTGAATTCTTAGCAGATTCAACAGTCATTAGTAACTTTCCTGAAACCCATACAAATAATTCTTCTGCCTTGATGTCTCTTGTTGCTCTCAGACCAAAGCTCTCTTCTTTGAAATTAACCATTTCAAAACCTTTGACAGAAGCCCTGTTTTCAGAGGCCCATTTCATTAAATCAGGGAAGTAATCTCTTTTCCCATGAAAATTAACAGACAGACCTTTTTGCTTATTTTGAGTTTTCTTAACCAGATCCAGGATCTGCATGTACTCTTCTCATTCTTTTCCTGGGCTACGTGCAGGAATATTACTACATTTCTGAAATAGCTCACTTGTCAGGTTCAACATTTCCTTTGGTGATATGGTACCTGTGGCCCCAGTACCTGATTTCTGAGTTTTTACTCGACTCTTCTCACCCGTTTTCTGACTGCCCACTTCACCTATGAGCAGCAGCACTACCACACTACAGCCTGGACCCCATCATCCACCTCAACCAACACCATGGCTGCAGCAGTGGTGGTAGCAGTGGCGACATGCCTATTTTATTATTTTCATATTAGAACATTTCTGGTAAAATAATGGCTTCAAATGGGTAATTAAAATGTATAGAAAGTAACATCTTAATAAATATTATAACTTTTATGAGTGAATTGAAGCAACATTTTATAGTGTGTAATTAAGAATGGATTAATTTCTAGCCCATAGACATTCTCTTCTCTTGCTGTTTCCCAAAGCCCAAACCTCATCCCTAGTGTTGTAACAAAGAACCAGCTACAGCCTTCCCTTACCTCTCCTCACATCTCTTGGGGATCTCATAGACCATCCCCTCCTAATCTACCTCCTCCAACTCATGAGTTTATCCCAACACACAACTCCAGCAGACACTCACTGCTAAACCATATGCCCCACCAGCCATAAAACCAGGTAGGATGCCCACAGACCTTCTCTTCTCTTTCCACAGACCCCATTCCACAGTCTTGTTTCTAGCAATTTAACAGAATACCACCTACACCTTTCCTCACCAATGCTGACATATTCTGTGGATCCCAGAAATCACTTCCCCCTAAACCTCTCATTTGTTGCTTTGTCCTAAACCCCAACTCTAGTAGGTACTCCCTACTAACATAATGGACAATCTGAGACAATATGCATAGACCAAACCTAATCATAAGAGGAATAGAGGAAGGAGAATACCAGCTCTATGTCCAAGAAAATATTTTCAACAAAATCATAAAAAGAATTTTCTAACCTAAGAAAAGTGATGTCTATTATGGTATAAGAAGAAAAATAAGATGAAATAGATTGAGTTAAAAAATAATGTTCCTTTAACATATAATAATCAAAATACTATACATACAGAATCAGGAAAGAATACTAAAAGCTGCAAGGTAAATAGACCAACATATAAATGCAAACCTATTAGAATCACACCTGACTTCTCAATGGAAACTCTAAAAGCCTGAAGGGTCTAATCACATATATGTGCTGCTGACTCTGAAAGACCAAAAATTCCAGCACAGATTACTATACTGAGCAAGACATCCAAACACAGAAATGGTAAAAAAAAAAAACAAGATATTTCATCATAAGGTCAATTAAAAAATAACTCTATATGTAGTCATACAGAGGGGCAAGAAGGGAAACTGCAACTTAAAAAGATTAACTACACAAATGAAACCACAGGGAATAAATAATCTCATACTAGTAGTAACAAAAGAAGGGAGGTGTAGACTTACACACACACCACCACTATCAGCACAAACACCTACAATAACAGCAATACCACCACCAGCAGCAACAGCAACAAAAAAATAGGAACTTTGTCATTGATATCTCTCAATATCTATGTTCTCCATTTACCAACTAAAATATACACATTAACAGAATGGATGCAAAAACATGATTAATCCCTCTGCTACACACAAGAAACAAATCTTAGCATTAAGAACAGATATTACCTATGGGGTAAAGGATTGGAAAAGGATGTTCCAAGCAAATGGATGTAAGAAGCAAGCTGATATATCATATTTTAATATTAAACAATTAAAAGACTTTAAACCAATACTAATAAAAAGAGATGAGGAATGATACTACATATTCATCAAACAAAATCAACCAAGATGACATTTCAATTTTTAACATCTTTGTCGTAAGGGCAAGAGCAAGCAACTTTGTAAAAAAAATACTACTAATATAAATATATATAAATACTAGCTTATATCATACATTGACTCTCATACCCTGAAAATGGGAGCTTTCAATAACTTTCTTTTACCAATGGACTGGTCATCCATACAAACCTATACAGAGAAATACTAGAGCTAACATATTTTATAAAATAGATGGACCAAAATGATATTATAGAGTACTTCACCCAAACATACAAAAAATGTGATTTCTAATCTGTAACTCATAGACCATTCTCCAAGACTGACAAGGCACTTAGACACAAAATAGGTCTGAACTGATATAAGAAAATTGAAATATCTTTGTATATTCTATTGAACTACCATGGATTAAAGCATGATATCAAAAAACAGCACTAAGCTTACAAACTCATGGAAACTGAACAACTCTATTGAATGAAAAATATGTCAAGACTGAAAAAAAGAAGTTAAAGACTTTCTAGCATCCAATGAAAATGAATATACATAGCATACTCAAATTTATAGGATACAATGAAAGATGTGCTTAAAGGAACGTTCTTAGCACTAAATGCCTACATAAAATTGAACTTAACAGCACATGGGAAAGCTCTAGAACAAAAAGCAGTAATCACAAGAAAAGTATATAACAAGAAATAATCAATCCAATGATTGAAATTGTTAAAGCAGAAACAAAGAAAATCAATGAAACAAAGAGATATAACTTGGAGAAAATCAACAGGATAGACAAACCCTTATTCAAATTTACTAAAAGGCAGAGTAAACACATCCAAATTAACAAGAGTCAAAATGAAAGAACAGACATAACAGCAGGTTTAGAGGAAACCCATCAAATTAAAAATGCATACTTTAAAAACCTCTATTCCAATTCCCTTCCCTCACCCATATTTCCTGCCTGCTGAGTCTTCGGGGTACTCTCACCTGTCCTGAGGTACCTGCTATCCCCAGCAGACCTCCATTATCCCACTACCTCCCTGTTCACTTCATTAGATCTGCTGATTCAGAAGCATAAAGTTTGATTCTCTTCCTACACATATCTTCCAAGCATGCTGAGACTTCTGGGTTAGCCCCAGCTGCCCTGAACCAATTATTGTCCCCATTGGACCCCATTCTCCTGCCACCCCTTAACAACCCTTCATCAGACCTGCTGAATCAGAATAGCCTAAGGATGCCTATCAGAGGGGTGCTACATCAGGACCATTGAGGTATCACCTCCCTCCCAATACCTACTACAACAGGAACATCCATAGACTAAAGGCACCCAGATGGCTAAAGACCCTTAATTGAACAGAATCATCATCATCATCATCAACAACAACAACAACAACAACAGCAACAACAACAAAAACAGAACAATATAACACCTTTAGAAAACAGCTACACTACTAAAAAAAGCCCTAACACACTGAAGCACAACCTATAAAACCACAGATGCCAAGTTAGACTACTATACCCAATAAAACTCTCAATCACCATGGATGAAGAAAATGAGACATTTCAAGAAAATTCAAATTTAAACAATATTTATCTGTAGGGCAGTGGTTTGTTCAGGCAACCTGGGCCCAGTTGAGTAATAGGTCTGGAACCCTGAAACTCCAGTGGGAGATAGTTTCTGCCTGCAGGGGATGGAAGGCATTCAGCCATGACTCTTGGGACCCTGGCTCCTGTTTCAATCACAACCTCTCACAAGCCCCTCCTGCAGGAGATGTGTGCTCTGTCATGTAGACAATGCCCCAAGCTCCCAGCATTCTAGCTGGACCCTACCCTGAGTCACTGACCACAGTCAGGCTTGCCCCACCCCACAGCCATATAGGCCCTCCTCACACAATATACGGGATGATTTGCCCCCTCCCCTCTCTCTTGCTTCCTTTCTTCCTCTCTTGCTCTCTTGCCCTCCTCTTTCTCTTGCTCTTTGTCCTCTCTTGCTTTCTTCTTCTCCTGCTTCCTCTCTTCCTCTCTTGCCCTCTCTTCTCTTGCTTTCTTCCTCTCCTTTCTCTCTCTCTTCTTTTCTTCTCCTCTCCTTCCTCCCCTTTCTTTCTCTCCACATGGCCAGCCTATTTTCTCTTTCCCGTAATAAAATCTCACAATTATGCATTGCATCCTTTTAACTAACTAACATGTCACCACAGACTTAGCAGCAGCATTGGGACCCAGGCCAAAAACTGACTCCCTAAGTAGGGCTTGGTCATGACCACACCAAACAAATAATCCTAGAGGTGGTACCCAGGACCAGTGACTCTCCTGCCTTGCTCTGCTTCCACCTCTTTCCCCATCCCCTCTTCACCTCATTCCCAGCCCCTCTGAGACATCCACCAGCACCTGTGATGTTCAAGAGATT
>NC_045030.1:90383575-90386683 GCF_008632895.1 Mastomys coucha
TGGGACCTAGCCCAGCAGCATGACTCCTGTGATGGTGAGAGTCACAACAGAGAAAGAGCATGGTAGGCCAGGCCCTGCGAACCCTCAGCTAGCTCGGTAGACCTGCATGAACTTGGCGAGCAGTGCAGGCGGAGCAGCGCAGGCAGGAGAGAGAGTGTGCTGCACAGTGGCCTGGAGCAGCCACACAGCCCAAGCACGAGCATGAGGTCTGGGCGGGGCATGGACCTGCAGCGAGCATAGCAGCAAGAGCGAGCCCTCTGCTGCCTGACACAAACTGTGAGTGATCTAGTTCAAAACCAGAGATTCCTTTTTTTCTTTCTCCCCACCCTGACTCCATTGCCATACAGAGTCCTCAGCCCTGCCTCCACTTTGTGTCTGTCCAAAATGGTGTGAACGTCTGCTGTCTGCCCCTCCCCCAGCCCACATGGAAAGCTGCCTTTCAGCTGACAGAGCTGCTTCTGAGCTCTCTGCTTCTACCTGCCAGTTCACTAGCAGCTTCCATCCATGCTCACACTAGCTAGCAGGCTACCGCTGCTTTGGATAAAAAGCCTTCACTCAACCCTCTACACTTTAAACTTTTCTTTATCTCCTGCTTTCCAAGAAAAAAACAGATGGGGAAAACACCTCATAGTGGGGCAAGCTCCTCCCCCACCCATCTAAGCCCACCAAAACTACTACACCAGAGTTTTGCATGCTTGTGCCTTCTATAGGAATACCTAAATTGCGATTTTCAACTCAAAATTTTCTTGCTTCTTTATTTAAATGCTTATTTTTCTACCTAACATCAGCTATGTATGTCCAAAAAGTTTTCAACTTGCTTAAGATTTCTTAAGTCACCTAATCTACTTCCATAGGTCAAGTCACCTATGCTATCATCATTTAATCCTTAATTAACAACCGGTTTCCTTTTACAGACAAACTATTACTGCTTATTCCAGAGACATGATTTTCTTCCTCAGCCACCTGAAGCAGACTTAAAAGATTCTTCCCAGGAATAAATCCCTCACAAATTCTTGCTCTCTAAGATCTTAATAATGATCTATGCTGTGCTCCCACACAAACCATACCAGGCCTAACATTTGCTATCCACCCTATGCAGACATCCTTCTGCTAGGGTCCTGCTTTTTTGTAGTAATTATCCTACAGGTTTACCCCCACAAGAGAAGACAATGCCTGTAGCTGCACATCCACCAGAGACAATGCCATCTCCTGGGACCTGCAGACAACAAAGCAGCCTTCCTCCAGATACCTCATCTCACTAAAAGCTCCCTAGACACACTCTGAACTCCACAGAGGACAGACAACAGACTTGGGACCTGCCAGCTACAGATGAACTTTCTTGCCAAAGCCAAATGGCTGCTGAACTTAGGGGAAGTTAAGTGATAGTAAGGAAAACATACTGTCTAGATTAAATAATTTCTGTTCAAAAGTGAAGTAATTATCCTCAAACTGTACTACCCATGGAAAAATTGATTCTATAATCTCTTGCCTTGCCTGCCATCCTCACCCTCTGCTTATATGTTTTCTTCTGATACTTCCACCCCACCGAAAATTTTCACCACAAATGACACAATCACTCCAGGGCCCCTATACTTTCCCCCAACATATTAGAAAATTATTCTGATGACACCTCTCCTTTATAAAAAGAAAAAAAGGGGAGTTATAGGGCACTGGTCTGTTCAGGTAACCTGGGCCCAGTTGAGTAATAGGTCTGGAACTCCGGAGCTCCAGTGGGAGATAGTTTCTGCCTGCAAGGGATGGAAGGAATTCGGCCATTACTCCTGGGACCCTGGCTCCTGTTTCAGTCACAACCTCTCACTGTCCCACCCACAGGAGGTGTACACTCTGTCACGTAGAAAATGCCCGGAGCTCCCAGCATTCTAGCTGGACCCTACTCCTAGTCATCTGAGCACAGCCAGATAGCCCTGTCTCACACAATATAATCTCTTGCTCTTTGTTCTCTCTCTTGCCTTCTTCCTCTCTTGCTATCCTGCTTTCTTGCTCTCTTCCTCTCTTGCTTCCTCTCTTGCTCTCTTCCTTTTTTGCCCTCTCTCTCTCCTTCTCCTCTCCTTCCTCTCCTTTCTTTCTCTCCACATGGCTGGCCTCTTTTCTCTTTCCTTTAATAAAGTATCTCACGACTATGCCTTGCCTCCTTTTAGCTAACACACAGCCTCAGTAGCAGCATCAGGACCCCAGGCCAATATTTATCCGCAAATCGAGCCTTACAGAAAATACTAGAAGTTAAACTCCACCCAAGGAGGATAACTAAATAACAGAAAATACTAGAAGTTAAACTCCACCCAAGAAAATATAGGAAATAAGTAATTACACACCAGCAAAAACAAGGGAACCACACAGACACACACACATGCATGCACACACACACATAAACACATACACTAAGAACATGAACATCAAAATAACACAAACTAACAATCACTGATCATTAATGTCTCTCAATAAGACTGGGCTCAATTCTCCAGTAAAAAGACAGAGATTAACTGAACAGATGCAATAAAAGAATTCATTATTCTACTGCATACAAGAAACATACTTCAGCAGCAATATATATATATATATATATATATATATATATTACCTCAGACTAAAGGGCTGGAAAAAAGTTTTTCAAGCAAACACATAAAAAAGCAAGCTGGTGTAGACATTATAATATCTAATAAATTATACCTTCAAGCAAAATTAATAAAAAGAGACTGGGAAAGACTCTTAATACTCATCAAAGGAAAAAACCTACCAATTTTAAATCTCAATTCTGAATATCTATGTTCCAAATACGAGGGCACCCACATTTGTAAAAGAACATTCATAAGGGAAATTGGTTTAAAGTTCTCTTTTGTTGTTGATGTTGTTGTTGGGTCTTTGTATGGTTTAGGTACCACAGTAACTGTGGCTTCATAGAATGAATTGGGAAATGTTCCTTCTGTTTCTAGTTGTGGAATAATTTGAGATGTATTGATATTAGGTCTTCTTTGAAGGTCTGAGAGAATTCTGCAATAAAACCATCTTGAACTTGGCTTTTTTAATTAATTAATTAATTAATTAATTAATTTTTTGGTTAGGAAACTTTTTTATTAATATTTTCTTTAT
>NC_045030.1:90391785-90392281 GCF_008632895.1 Mastomys coucha
TGAGAAGTCTGGTGTAATTCTGATAGGCCTACCTTTATATGTTATTTGACCTTTTTCCCTTACTGCTTATAGTATTCTTTGTTTTGTGCACTTGGTGCTTTGACTATTATGTGGCGGATGAGTTTCTTTTCTGATCCAGTTGATTTGGGGTTCTATAGGCTTCTTGTATGATCACGGGTATCTCTTTCTTTAGTTTAGGGAAGTTTTCTTCTATAATTTTGTTGAAGATACTTACTGGCCCTTTAAATTGGAGGTCTTCACTCTCTTCTATACCTATTATCCTTAGGTTTGGTCTTCTCATTGTGTCCTGGATTTCCTGGATGTTTTGGGTTAGGGTCTTTTTGCTTTTTGCATTTTCTTTGATTGTTCTCTCAATGTCTATGTTATCTTCTGCCCCTGAGATTCTCTCTTCTATCTCTTATTTTCTATTAGTGATGCTTGCATCTATGTTTCCTGACTTCTTACCTAAGATTTCTTATTCCAGAGTTGTCTCTTT
>NC_045030.1:90392596-90408750 GCF_008632895.1 Mastomys coucha
TTGTTGCAGTGGGAGTACTAGGTTCTGATGAAGGCAAGTAGTCTTGGTTTCTGTTGGTAGGATTCTTGCGTTTGCCTTTAGCCATCTCTTGATTTTTGGTGTTAGATGTTCTTAGTGTCTCTGACTAGAGCTTGTCCTGTCCTTGCAGCCCTGCAAGTCCCCTGAAACTCGTGGGGCCTGTGCTTCCCTGCTGACTGCTCCAGTCTTAGAAACTCACTGGAGAGAAAATGGCCATTGGGAGACTTTTAATGACTATTTTAATTCCTTAGGGGTTATAAGACTGTCTAGATGGTTTATCTGTTCCTGATTTTGGTACCTGGTGTCTGTCAAGAAAATCATCCATTTCAGCTAGATAAAACAGTTTTGTTGAGTATAGGCTTTTTTAGTAGGATCTGATGATTATTTGAACTTCTTCAGTTTCTGTTGTCATGTTTCCCTTTCCATTTCTGATTTTTTTTTTAAATTTGATACTGTCTCTGTGCCCTCTAGTTAATTCGGCTAAGAGTTTATCTATCTTGTTGATTTTCTCAAAGAACCAGCCCCTAGTTTTGTTGATTCTTTGTACAGTTCTCCGTTTTTACTTGGTTGATTTCAGCCCTGAGTTTGATTATTTTCTGAGTCTATTCCTCTTGGGTGTATTTACTTTCTTTTACTTCTAGAGCTTTCATATGTGCTGTCAAGCTGCCATTGTATGATCTCTCCAATTCCTTTATGGAGGCACTTAGAGCTATGACTTTCCTCTTCATTGTGTCCCATATGTTTGGATATGTTGTACCTTCATTTTTATTAAATTATAAAAAGTCTTTAATTTCCTTCTTTATTTCTTCCCTGATCGAGTCATCATTGAGTAGAGAGTTGTTTAGTTTCCTCGTATATGTGAGCTTTGTGTTGTTTTTGTTGTTCTTGAAGATCAGCCTCAGTCTGTGGTGGTCAAATAGAATGCATGAGATTAATTCAATGTTCTTGTATGGGTTAAGGGTTGTTTTGTGTGAGGTTCAATATGTGCTTTGAGTAAGCAGCCTTATTTATAATAGCCAGAAGCTGGAAATAACCCAGATGTCCCTCAAGAAAAGAAAGGATTCAGAAAATGTGGTACATTTATCCAATGGAGCACTACTCAGTTATCAAACACAATGACTTCATAAAACTCCCAGGCAAATGGATGGAACTAGAAGATATCTTCCTGAGGCAGGTAACCCAGTCACAAAAGAACACAGATGAGATGGTATGTACTTACTGATAAGTGGCTATTAGCCCAAAAGCTCAGAATACTCATGATAAAACCCACAAACTATATAGAGTTTAAGAAGAAGGAATAACAAAGTGCAGATGCTTCAATCCTACATAGAAGAAGGGACAAAATAATCAAAGGAGGTAGAGGGAGAGAGGGACTTGGGAGTTATAAAGAAGGGGGAGGCAAATCTTGGGGCAATATCAGGTATTGGAAGGGACAGGAGAGATATACAGTGTGTCAGGAAATCAAATAGAAATATGTAGCAGTGGGGGATGGAGAACTGGATGTAGCCACTAGAAAGTCTCAGATGCCAGGGAAGTGAGAGTCTCCCAGGACCCAATGTGGATGACTCTAGCTGAAATATGCAACAAACAGGAGATAGAACCTGTAGAGACTACTTCCAGTAGATAGACATGACCCCTAGCTGAGGGATGGAGCTACCTACCCATCTTAAAATTTCCAATTCCAAAATGTTCCTGTCTAAGGAAAGACAGGGACAAAAATTGGAAGACAGATTGAAGAAAAGGCCATCCAGAGACCATCCCACCTACGGATTCATCCCATCTTCAGACACAAAAATCCAACATGATTGCTGATACCAACAAGAGCCTACTGATAGGAGCCTGGTATGGTTCTTCCCTGAGAGGGTCTACCAGCACCGGACTAATACAGATATAGATATTCACAACCAACCATCAGACTGAGCCCACAGACCCTAATGGAAGAGCTAAATAAAGAACTGAAAGACGTGAAGGGGTTTGCAAACCAAGAGTAAGAACAATGTCAACGAACTGGACCACCCAGAGCTCTCAGAGACTAAACTACCAAAAAAAAGGGTGTACATGGAGGGATCCATGGCTACAGATGAATGTGCAACAGAGGATGGCTTTATCTAACATAAAAAGGAGGGGAGAACCTTGGTTCTGTAGAAGTTTGATGCTCCAGAGTAGGGAGATGCTAAAGTTGTGAAGCAGGAGCTGGTTAGTGGAAAAGCACTCTCATAGAGGCAAAGTGGAGGGGGTAGAGGGGTTATGGGATTGGAACTTGTGGACAGGTAACTGGGAAGGGGGATAACATTTGAAATGTAAACAAATAAAATGATTAATAAAAATGTACCCCCTGAAAGTTCTAGAGAAAAAGAAGCAAACACGTTGAAGAGGAATAGAAGACAGGAAATAATCAAAATCAGGGTTGATTTCAATCATTTTGAAACAAAGAAAATAATACAATGAATCAATGAAACAAAGAGCTGATTGTTTGAGAAAACAAACAGGATAGATAAACCTTTAGCCAAACTAACCAAATGACAGAGAGACAGTATCAACACACACACAAAAATTAGAAATGAAATGTTAGACATAAAAACAGACAAGGAGGAAATTCAATGAATTATTATGTTATACTTCAAAAGCCTGCACTCTACAAATTGGAAAATCTTAATGAAATGGTTGACTTTCTAGACAGATAAAACTTACAAAAATTAAATCAAGATCAAGTAAACTATTTAAACAGCTTGAAAACTCCTATAGAAATGGAAGCAGTCATTAAGTCTCCAAATAAATGAACAAACAAAAGCCCAGAACTATATGGTTTAACATAGAATTCTACTGAAACTTCAAAGAAGAGTTAATACCAATACTACTCAAACTAGTCCACAAAATAGAAACAAAAAGAACATGGCCTAACAAATACAGAGGTGGATTCTCACAGCCAACCATTGGACTTAACAAGAGTCCTCAATGGAGGACCCAGAAAAAGGACCCAAGAAGCTGAATGGGTTTATAACCCCATAGAAGGAACAACAATATGAACCAACAAGTATACCCAGAGCTCCCAGGGACTAAACCACCAACCAAAGAACACATGGTGGGACCCATGGCTCCAGCTGCATATGTAACAGAGGATGGCCTTGTTGGACATCAATATGAGGAGAGGCTCTTAGTGCTGTAAAGGCTCAATGCCACTGTGTACGGGTATAACAGGACAGGGAAGCTGGAGTGGGTGGGTTGGTGAACAGGGTGAGGAGGATGGGATAGGGATTTTTCAGAGGGCAAACCAGAAAAGGGAATAACATTTGAAATGTAAATAAAGAACATATCTAATAAAAAATTCCAACACAATATTTATAGCCCTTGACTGAGTAGTTCTCAACTTCAAATGGTGTTCTGCCTAGACAGTATGAAGTCAAACAGTCCTCTGAAGAATAATGAGACTGATAGGAAAGATAGAAAACAGATGAAAGAAACAGATAATGGGAGGGATGCAGGTCTATACCACATAAGCAGCAAGTGTATATTTCATAGACTTTTTATATTACAGTTCTTTGGGAAGCAAAGCCACAAGCTAACAGAAACAATTTTGCTAAAATATACACAAAACATTTGTTTCCATCCCTAAAACATCTCTGTTCCTTTCATCAAGGTCAATAGAATCTTCATCCCATAGCTTTAGCCTCAGGTGCATTTCCTTTTATAGTTCCATGCTTCATCAGGCTGGGGGATCCTCCAAAAGGCCCTGACCTGCCTTGATTCTGCCTGACAGGCAGACTTCTTCTCTCTTCCTTTTTCTCTGCTTCAGAGAAGCACCAAAACAGCTCCCAACAATATTAAAAAACAAACAAACAAGAACAACAAACATGATAGCTAAAACAATTATGAAGAATAACAGAACTTCTGGTGCTATCAACATTCCTGAACTTCGTGTACTCCATGTACTCTGGAGCAATAGTAATAAAAACTTCATCATATTAGTATAGGAACAGACAGGTTGATCAGTGAAATAGAATTGAAGACCAAAAAATAAACCTATACATCGATGGACACTTAATTTTTGACAAAGAAGGCGAAGTCATACAATGGAAAAAGAAGTATCTTCAACAAATGGTGCCGTTCTGAGTATCTACGTGTAGAAGAATGCAAATAGATCCATATTTGCCACCCTGTAGAAAACTCCCATCAGTGTGGATCAAAAACAGTAACATTAAACCAAATGCACTCAACCTGATGGAAGAGAAATTGTAGAGTACCCTTGACCTCATTGGCTCAGGCACTAAGATCAACAGGTAATAAATGGGATGTAATCAGATACATTAAATCTAACCAGAACAGAAAGTACATAATAGCCTTGAGTTCATTGGTACAGGAGACAATAGTGTTCCTGAACAGAACACCAATAGCTTAGGCTCTGAGATAAGCAGTTGATAAATGGTACATCATGAAACTGAGAAGCTTCTGTAACTCAAAGAATGCTGACAATCAGACAAAGTAGCAGTGTAGAAAAATGGGAAAATATTTTTTTTACAACTCCATTTTTAATAGAGGACTAATATGCAAAATATGTGAAGGATTCAAGAAATCTGCTTTAAAAACCCCTTGAATAATACAAGTATCAGTGGGGTACAGATATAAACAGAATATTCTCAGTATAGAAATCTGAAATGGTTGATAAGCACTCAAAGAAATGTTCAGGGCTAGAGAGATGGCTCGGTAGTTAAAAGCACTCACTGCTCTTCCAGAGGTCCATAGTTCAATTCCCAGCAACCACATGGTGGCTAACAATGATCTGTAATGGGATCCGATGCCATGTTCTGGTGTATCTGAAGACAGTGACAATATACCCACCTACAGGAAATAAATAATTAAATCTTTAAAAAATGTTCAACTTCCTCAACCTGCAAGTAAGTACAAATCAAAACTACTTTGATGTTCCATTATATACTTTTCAGAATTGCTAAAATCAATAATACAAGTTAGAGCTCATGTCATTGAGAATGTGGAAGAAGGAAAATGAATATGGTGGTCAACAGAAATTTAGAAATCTATCCACATCAAGGCCCATCTATTTCACTCTTGGGCTTATTACCCAAATGATGCTGCATCCTACAAGATCATTTGCTTTAGCATGTTTATTGTGGCTTTTCTCATAATATTCACATTGGAAATAACCTATATGTGGATTAAAGAAAAGTGGTACTTTTACAAAATGGAATATTACTAAGCTGTTAAAAAAGAAAGCAAACAACAAAATTACATCATAAAATTTGGAGAAAAATGGATGAAACTAGAAAAAAATATTATCCTGCATGATGTAATCCAGATCCGGAAAGATGAATGTGATATTTATTCACTTATTGGAGGATATTAAACCTTAAATAAATAACTGAGATATTATCCACAGACCCAGAGGAGTTAAGTCAAGACAAGGACTCTAATGAAGGCACATGGATATCTCTGGGAAGAAGAAATAGATTTTTTCATGTATACTGGGGGTGGGTGGGGATGTAGGTAGAGGTTCAGATTTTAGGGAGACCAGGAAATTATGCAGAAAGTACTGGGAAAGATGGCTGGAACAGGGGGCTACTTGTGGGGATAGTGTGCAAAATTAGTACAGTGGAAACTTCCTGGATTCTAGTGATCCTAATGAGTATTCCTATTAATGGAGAATATGGCATCCCATTTGGCTACATATTGTAGCCAGGCAAAGCTTCCAGTGGAGGGACTGGGTTGTATTCATTTTATTTGTTGGCCAAGTGTTTCCATGAAAATTTGCAAATAACTCAGGGTGTTGCTAAGAAAAAAAGCCTGCTCTCTACAAACCGACAGTGAGGCCCCACTGCCAAGGACAACACCCACCCAATTCACTGATCATGGAGAAGTCAAGGTGGTGCTACACAGAGACTTCATACCTACATTCTAGTTTCTTTTGTGCAAGAAGGTACTTGTGTACTAAAAGAAAAATGAGGATACCAACTCAGCCCCAAAACTTTTGTTCTAAATTCCATCCTTCTAAAATATGCTAGAACAATGGTGCCACAGAACATGTGGTAGTAGTTAAGAAATCTTTGATTTGATTTAAGGCCCACTGCCTGAAAAATAACCCCCACACAACACTACATTGACAGCCAAGAGCCAGAGACTAGATAGTCCTGAGATATAGGGTAAAACCAAACACTACTGGTCTAAAAAATTAATAAAATTGTTCCTAATGAAATTCTGCTATACTCATAGGTCAGTGCCTTATCTAGTCAACATGAAAGAGTCTTCCTCCAACATCTGATGAAAACAGATACAGAGACCTATAGCCAGACATTATGCAAAGAGAGAGTCTAAACTAGAGGTCTTAATTAAATCCCTCCCATTAGAGTTTTAGGAAATCTCATGGAACAAGAGCCAGAAAGAAAGATTGTAGGAGCCAGAAGAGATGAAGACCATCAATAAAACATGATTCTCAGAATCAAGTAAGAATGGCTGGTATAAGCTTACAGAGACTGAAGCAGCAAACACAGGGCCTACATGGGTCTACATCAGATTCACTGGTATATATTATGGCTGCTAGCTTTGTATTTTTATGGGGCTCCTAAATAAGAGAAGGAGTGGGTCTATGACTCTTTTGGCTGCTTCTCACTCTCTTGTCCTTCATTTGGTGTGCTGTGTCCAGTATCAATATTATAGGTTTTATTGGCTTATTTTATTATATTTTATTTTATCATGTTTGGTTGTTATCTTGTAGAAGCCTGTTCTCTTATGAGAGACAGAAAGATCTGGAGAGGAGGGAATATGGAGAGAAACTGGGAGAAGTAGATGGAAGGAAGGTATAATTGGGATATATTATATTAAGAAAAGAATTTATTTTAAAAAATGAAAAAAGAAACAGCAAAAGGAATGAATTAACTTTTTTGCACTTGCTTAAAACTTGTGAACAAAATATAAGCATGATGTAAATAAACACTGTTCAAATTAATTTTACTACTCAAAAATGTAAAGATCAAAATATATAAAGAAAAGCTGAATAAAATTTTCCAAAAGAAAGGATACCGAAGAGACATGGCAACTAAATGCAAAGCAAGATAGTGGATTGATCTGAATTGAGAGTAGAAGGGTATTGATATAAATGGGATTACCAGGGTAATGGATATATATAAGATATGAACAGATCTAGATAACACTTATATAAAATGTTCTGTGCTATTATTTATATAAGAAGAGACATTAATTCTTAGAAAACTCATACTAAAGTAAGTATATATATGTAAAATAGAGAAAGAGTATGTACAGTAAATATAAATAAAAACAATTGATGAATCAAGTGAAAAAGATAAAAGTTATGCTTTTACATCTTTTTGAATTTGAAATCATGTCAAACACAGAACTATCTGCAAAAGAATGTAACATGCATTATCAATTATTAAATTTATAAACTTTATCAATATATGTTAATGAACTATCACACACTGAAGTGGACACTAAACATTATATGAAATTTAAAACAGGTATTGTTGTCAAGACCAATACTATCAAGGAATAAATGTTTAACTCTAATAAAATGTGCCAAAATAAAAAAAGTGGAATATATTAGTTTAATTTTTTTCTAATATAAAATCCTTCAAGAGAATGAAATATCACCAAGCTTATTAAAGATATGCTGGTTAAAGTCATAGTAAATACCATTTTAATCATAATAGTCTTTCCTTTCTTATAGATGTTTTGGTTTGATTGTATTTGTGAATAATATTTTATACATGTTCACTTTTATTTTTATTTAAATTACAAGTTAAATGTCATTTGTGTTTTGTATATCAGCAACTGGGCTCAGAAAATTAACTCCTTCATTCAAGGGCACACCTATTCTGTGTTTCTTGTGTTTAGTTATCAGACTAGATGTATTCCAATCATTTTTCTTCCATAAGCTTCTAGTATGTAGTAAAAGGTGATGATTCATTAAAATATATAAAAAATGAAATAGGTAAGACCTAGTTGTTAAAAATGAGATATGATTCTTCTTGGGGGAAAAATGGATTCTTAGTTCTGTTGTTTCTATGAAAGATTAGTCCTTTACAAATAAGAAGTTTGATCTGTGAACAATACCTAGTATCATCCACATTATCTAAGACAAAAAAAGTTTTAAAATGCAAGGAAGGAATACAGAAATATTTCTTTTATAGAATAATTTCATCCATATAAAAGAGGCTGATTAATAGAAAAGTTCCACATCTCCAATCTGATACTGAGCAGTTTCACCCACAATTGGCTTTAAAAAATGATCCCTTTGAGAACTTTTTCTAGTTCCAAAGTAGCAATGCACCTCAAGTAATCTGCATTGGTAGAAGCCTCAAATTTGTGACAGCATTTTATATGATTAAATAGCTACTCTTACCTCACTGGGACAGTCATTAGGAGTCCAGAAAATATGTCAATAGACTGAGTGATAAGTCAGCCTTGGAACATATCCTGTTTAGCCTTTTCAGTATCTCTTAAGCAGTATCACAAAATAAATGTGGGCCATGGACATCTGAAATATTTAAAGAATTTCTATTTGTATTGCATTAAATAATCATTTAATAACTAATAATATTTAGTAATAATTTAATTGATCATTTAATGACATTAATGCTCTATTGCAGTGATTTCAAACGTCTATTAGAATCGCCTTAGGGAGCTCATTAGCAGCAATTACAAGATGCCGTCTTCCAAGTCTCTGTTGCTTGTCTGAAGGGATACTTGATCATTTTTATCCAGCAAATTCTTAGAGGGTGCTAATACTTCTGGGCAATGAACCACATGCAAAAATGTTGACCTAAAATTATTTATGTAACATTTTGAAATTTCCAAGTAGAATTTCCACCTAATATTTTCAGTTACTTAAAATCCTTTGTATACATGGAAATTTTGAAATATGTAAACATGACTATCTTTGAAATGCTATGCCTATTGCTGATTGAACAATCAGTGGATCTAGAGCTTAATCACCGAACAGAATATCCACTTGTTACATCCCCTCTTCACTTCAGTCATCCATCGGACTCCTGGCAGCCTCTGTTTGGGGGCTAACACTTGGGAGCTAAGACAGATGCTCTCTGTTGAAGGTTTGTCTCTGGAGAAGCCGCCTGACCACGCCCACCGCCTGAGTATGCCAGCCAACTAATGGCCTGAAGGTCTTCTGAACCTAGGGCCTTTGGCATCTGAACTTTCTTTGTAGTGTAATCTAGAGACTTGTTTTCAGTTTCTCCTGTGACTGTAAAAACCTTGGTTTATTCTCTGTAAATTGGAGCCTTGATTGGGACACATCTTGGCTTCGTGTTTTCTCTTTGCATTTCAAACCCTCTATTTCAGGTCCTTTATTCCCTCCTGGCTGAGTAGAACCTCCCCCCCCTTCATGAAACTGCAGGCAGTTTCATCCACTGTGTACTACGATATACGATATTTGAAGTTAATAAAAAATTAAATACCTGAATTATCTAGCTACCTTTAAGATCATAGTAGGCATATGTTACTAACACCTTTCAGATTGTTCTAAAAGGGGCTTGTATTTGAGCAACAGAAGTTGTTTTATATAGTTAATAAGGTCATCTTTCATCTTTGTAAGTTGTGCAAACCTAGCGATGTATTTATATAAGACTAAGCAATCTTATCTGTGATGTAATTTCACACATTTGACTTCTACATTCTCTTGCATATCATACACACACACACATACACACACACTCACACACACTAATTTTTTCTCATTCAGTTGCTAGTACTTGCAATTCTCAACCTCACAGCTTACATTCAGGTTACAGATCTACATATGGATGAAGATTTTTTCTTATCCACATTAACAGTGTCCCACAACTCTAATTGGAAGAACATAGATCATTGAGAAAATGAGAATAATAAAACATATGTTTATCTTAGGATGCAGGTAGAGGCTGAAAAAGAACAGAGAAAAATATCATTCAGAGAATTTGTAAAATGTTTCATTTATGTCTTTGTTTGATGTGGGGAGACGGTTCATCAAGTAAATTGCTTTCAGTTAAAATGTAAGGCATGGACTTTGGATTTTCAAAAACCATATAAAAGTCACTCAGGTATGGTGGGTACCAGCATGACCAGCACATGGAAAGTAAAGAGACATGGAATCCCTGAGGCAAGCTGAGAGTAGAGACTGGCTGGAATTAGAAGCTCCTTCCTCAATGAGAGATTATGTCTTAATAAATAAAAGTAGAAAGCAATCGAGGAATACATCAGATATTAACATGCCTATAATCACACAGACACACATGCACACACATTTAAGTATATATTCATGCAATGCACTCACTTATAAACAAAAGAAAAATATTTTCTATACTAAATTTTAATACCCTTAGTAGTATACTACATCCTTGTTAATGGTGCTAATAAGAATAGGTTTGTAAGACTTTATAAGGAACAATGAATATTTGCATCACAACTCTATAAATTGTGTGCAGAATTATAGGGACTACTTATAAATACATGAAGATTGTGGTATTGAATCCATGACAAATATATGTGTGTATGTATTTCGTACACTGGTAGAACTTATGCAAATATTGTGTATAACATGTATCTGATGTTAAGAATTAAGAAGCTGTAGTAGTACAATATTGTAGTATTATTGCAGAAATTTGTATCTTACTGTCTGTGAAATGGCTGCTGAAAGACTCCATTCTTTTTAAGCTTGGCATGCTTTTATTTTAAAATACAAAATAAGACGTATATAATGGGGAGGATTTTCAGATGACTTGTAATGTCATTTACCAAGCTTGTGCTAATTTCCTGCCAAGTCTGGATTGGTTTTGAATATATTTCCAAGATTATGTTACATTACTTGACAAAAGGGATTATGCAGATATCCTTAAGACCTCAAGTAAGACCATGCTGATATAGGGACATTGTCTGTGGTTTCATTATCTGTTTAACAAATATAACCAGGTTAACATTCAAAGGCAGTGAGTTCTTCCTACTCTGAGAGCTTCAGACAGCAAAGGGTTTAATCTAAAGGCAGGTCTTTGTTGGCATTGAGGACAAATGCAAAACTGCTCCAAGAGTTGAGAACATCCTTGGGTGACAGCCAAAAAGAGAATGCATAGTTCATTCATTCATCAATATGGAAGTAAATTCTCCTAAGAACCTGAATGACCTTGAAAGAAAATCTAAGTCTCCAGATTTAAAAAAAAAAACAAAAAAAAAACCTGATTAACATGTTGATCTCAGTCTTGTGAGATTTCTTATTTTTATTGGATATTTTATTTATTTACAATTCAAATACTATCCCCTTTCCCAGTTTCCACTCCAGAAACCTCCCATCCCATGCCCTTCCCACTGTTTCTATGAGGGTACTTCCCCACCCACTCACCCACTTCCACCCCTCAGCACTGATATTTCCCTACACTGGAGCATGGAGCCTTCATAGGACCAAGGGCCTCTTTTCCCATTGATGTCCATCCTCTGCTACATATGTGGCTGGGGCCATGGGTCTCTCCATGTGTACTCTTTGGTTGGTGGTTTAGTCCCTGGTAGCTAAGTGGAGGGGTGTCTGGTTGGTTGATATTGTTGTTCTTCCTATGGAGTTGCAAACACTCTCAGCTCCTCCAGTCCTTTCTCTAACTCTTCCATTGGGGACCCCATGCTCAGTCCAATGGTTGACTGTGAGCCTCCCCATCTCTATTTCTCAGGCTCTGGCAGAGCCTCTCAGGAAACAGCTATATCAGGCTCCTGTCAGCAAGCACTTCTTGGCATCCACAATAGTGTCTGGGTTTGGAGTCTGCATATGGGATGGATCCCCAGGTGGGGCAGTTTCTGGATGGCCTTTTCTTCTTTCCTTCCATCTCTGTATGTAGTCAGTCATTTATCTTTCTAATTCAGACCAGTAGAAAGATAAGCTCATTGAATTATGCTGTTTTACATGGCTTAGTTTGGGATAATTTCTTATTGATAAAAAATTAATACAGAAAAATAACATTTAGAAACTTGGTTAACACTTAATATCTTAGGGTAGCAGAAAATTTGACTGCAAGTGTTCTTCACATTTATTATGATTCAATTTTTAAGATTGAGGGGATTTATAGTTTCAGAGGAACTTGAGTAACAAGAGGAGTAACTTGTCCTTATTGCTTCTGGGATTGGCATAAAACAGCATTACAGTATATTAAATGTAGTAGAATAATTCTAGTATCTCATGGCTGGTAGGAAAGTTGGAGGGGAGGAAGGTTAAGAGATACAGGGTAGGTTAAGAGATGTAGACATTCAGGGAAAAAGTTCACCCTTCAAGGGCTTTTTATAAATGAACTACTTTCCCAAGCTAGGACCTACCTTTCCAAGAACCCATCATCTTCCATTAAGTTATGAGTCTAGTAGCAGATTTATCTGCTGATTTAGTTAGAGTCCTGAAAAATGTCTAATGGCCCCACCATAGAACAATATGCAATAGCTCCACTCCTCTGCAAATTCTTACCTCTATAGAGGATTGAAACCATAACTCCAAGTGAATTCATTTTCCTTTTAAATTATTGATGTAGGGTAGGTTATTATGGTGATGAATAATATATTATATATATAATATATTATGGTGATATTATGGTGATGAGTAATACAACCTAACAAATATCTCCATTTTTAACTCAATATATTTTCCATATTAATTTTTAATTAACTTTTACTCTTTAATCATTTTTTTTATTTTTGTAGTCCATATGTCTTCCCCCCTCAGTCTGTCCACTGACTTCTCCCCATCCCATACCTCCTCTCCCTGTCTCCAAGAGGATGTACCAATCTACCACCACACTAGTCTTCCCCACTCCCTGGGGCCTCAAAACCCTTGAGGATTAGGTCTACCTCCTCTCATTGAGGCCAGACTAGGCAGTCCTCTGCTCTATATGTATTTGGGGCATCAAATCAGCTGGTGTATGCTGCCTAGTTGGTAGCTCATTGTCTGAGAGATCTCAGGTGTCCAGGTCAGTTGAGACTGCTGGTCTTCCTATGGGGCTACAATGGAAAAATGGATACAGAAAATACCATTCATTTACATAACGGAATAATATTAAGCTATTAAGAATGAGAATCCTTCCCATATTCAGTCACCAAACCCAGACACTTTTGTGGATGCCAGCAAGTGCTGGCTGACAGGAGCCTGATATAGCTGTCTCCTGAGAGGCTCTCTCAGTACCTGACTAACACAGAAGTAGAGGCTCACAGCCATCCATTGGACAGAGTACAGCATTCCCAATGAAGGAGCTAAAGAAAGGACCCAAGGAGCTGAGGGGTTTGAAGCCCCTTAGGAGGAACAACAACATGAACTAACTAGTACCCTCAGAGCTCCCAGGGACTAAACCACCAACAAAAGAGTACACATGGTGGGACTCATGGGCCCAGCTGCATATGTAGCAGAGGATGGCCTAGTTGGTCATCAGTGGGAGGAGAGGTCCTTGGTCCTGTGAAGATTCTATGCCACGGTGTAGGGGAATGCCAGGGCCACTAAGCAGGAGGGGGTGGGTGGTGAGCAGGGTGAAGGGGGAAACAGGGATTTTTTTTCTGAGGGAAAACAGGGAAAGGGCATATCATTTGAAATGTAAATACAGAAAATATCTAATAACAAAATTAATTAAAACAAAAAGAATGAGAACATAATGAGTTTTTCTGACAAATGGATTTAACTAGAAAATATCATCATGATTGAGATAATTCACATGAAGAACATACATGGAATGTTCTCTATAATAAGTGTATTTTAGCCAAATAAAGTATAGAATACCCAGGACATAACCTACAGGACTTAAGAAGGTTAACAAGCCAAAGGACCCAAGTGAGGATGCCTCTGTTCCACTTGGGAAGGAGAAGAAAGCAGTAATGGCAGAGGGAGTGAGGGACCTGGATGGGAGAGGGAACAGGGAGGGGAAGGAGGAACATGATCAGGAGGAACATGATTAGGAGTAGGGGAAACAGGACTGAAGCCCTGGGGGCCAGCAGAAAGAATGGAAACAGGCAATTTCAGGAGGTAAGAGATGGTAGTGCAGGACCCTCTAGAATGCACCAGAGACCTAGGAGGTGAGAGAATCTCAGGACTAAAGAGGAGGAAACTTGGATGAAGTGTTCGATGGTGGAGAGGGGGAACTTGCAGAGCCCACCTCCAGTGGAGGGTTAAGATATGACATGGAGGGACAGGGTTGCCATCCCACAGTCAAAAGATCTGACCCAGATAGGATAGGACAAAACATCTCTCCCAACATGGGAGTAACTGTGACCAGCAGGACCCAAGCAAACAGACCCAGGAAGTCTGCCAGACCAGTGGCCCTAGTTCCTTCTGGTCTGTCTGGGCTGGTACTCTGAGCAGACCTTGGGCACAAACTCCACAGCAAGTCCCAAAATACCCAGAGGAACCTCTACTCCAAGGCACTCTAACATGCCCAGGATCACATGATCCAAGGAGTTTGGTCACACCAGGATCTCAGGGTCCGAGAGGCAGCTTGTCTCGGAGGAGTTCTGACACAACCAGGATCACAGGAAGGAGAGGCTCCGGTCAAATATTGTCAGGGCAAGTAGCACTAGAGATAACCAGATGGTGGGAGATAAGCATGAGAACATATGCAATGGAAATCAAGGTTACTTGGCATCATCAGAACACATTTTTCCCACCATAGCAAGTCCTGGATACCAAAACACACCAGGAAAACAAGACTCAGACCTAAAATCATTTCTCATGATCATGATAGAGGACTTTAAGAAAGATATAAATAACCCCCTTAAAGAAATACAGGAGAACACATGTAAACAACTAGAAGCCCTTAAAGAGGAAATACAAAAAATCCCTTAAAGAATTATAGGAAAACACAATCAAACAGGCAAAGGAAAGGAACAAAACCATGCAGGATATAAAAATGGAAATAGAAACAATAAAGAAATTACAAAGGAGGGACAACCCTGGAGTTAGAAAACCTATGAAAGAGATCAGGAGTCATAGAAGCAATCATCACCAACAAAATACAAGACATAGAAGTGAGAATCTCAAGGTGCAAACAATACCATAGAAAACATTGACACAACAGTCAAAGAAAATGCAAAATGCGAAAAGCTCCTAACCCAAAGATCCAGGAAATCCAGGACACAATGAGAAGACCAAACCTAAGGATAATAGGTACAGAAGACAGTGAAGATTCCCAACTTAAAGGGCCAGTAAATATCTTTAACAAAATTATAGAAGAAAACTTCCCTAACCTAAAGATAGAGATGCCCATGAACATACAAGAATGCTCCACTATGTTCATAACAGCCTTATTTATATTAGCCAGAAGCTGGAAAGAACCCAGATGTCCTTCAACAGAGGGATGGATACAGAAAATGTGGTACATTTACACAATGGAGTAATACTCAGTTATTAAAAACAATGATTTTATGAAATTCGTAGGGAAATGGATGGATCTGGGGAATATTATCCTGAGTAAGATAACCCAATCACAAAAGAACACACATGGTATGCACTCACTGACAAGTAGATATTAGCCCAGAAGCTCAGAATACCCAAGATACAATACACAAACCTCAAGAAACTCAAGAAGAACAAAGACCAAAGTGTAAATACTTCGAACCTTCTTAAGAAGGGAGGACAAAATACCCATGGAAGGAGTTTCAGAGACAAACTATGGAGCAGAGAATGAAGGAAAGACAATCCAGAGACTGCCCCACCTGGGAATCCTTCCCATACATATTCAATCACCAAACCCAGACACTTTTGTGGAATGCTAGCAAGTACTGGCTGACAGGAGCCTGATATGGCTGTCTCCTAAGAGGCTCTCTCAGTACCTGACCAATACAGAAGTAGAGCCTCATAGCCACCCATTGGTCTGAGCACAGGAGCCCCATTGAAGGAGCTAGAGAAAGGACCCAAGGAGCGGGTGGTATTTGTAGCCCCTTAAGAGGAACAACAACATGAAGTAACTAGTACCTCAGAGCTCCCAGGGACTAAACCACCAACCAAAGAGTACACCTAGTGGGAATCGTGGACCCAGCTGCATGTGTAGCAGAGGATGGCCTAGTTGGCATCAATGGGAGGAGAGGTCCTTAGTCCTATGATGGTTCTATGCTGCAGTGTAGGGGAATACCAGGGCCAGGAAGCAGAAGAGGGTGGGTTGGTGAGCAGGGGGAGA
>NC_045030.1:90408803-90410296 GCF_008632895.1 Mastomys coucha
ATCATTTGAAGTGTAAATAAAGAAAATATCTAATAATAAATAAAATAAATAAATAAATAAATAAAAGATTATGGAACTCCAAATATACTGGACCAGAAAAAAAATCCTCCTGTCACATAATAATCAAAACATCAAACAAAGAAAGAATTTTAAAAGCAGTAAGGGAAAATTAGGTCAAGTTACATATAAAGGCAGGCTTATCAGAATTATACCAGACTTCTTGCCAGAGACTAGGAAAGCCAGAATATCCTGGGCTAATGTCATACAGACCCTAAGAGAACAGAAATGCCAGCCCAGGCTACTATAGCAAAACTCTCAATTACCATAGATGGAGAAAACAAGATATTCCATGGCAAAATGAAATGTACAGACTATCTTTCCACATATCCAGCCCTACAAAGTATAATAGATGGAAAACAGCAACATAAGTAGCAAAGCTATATCCTAGAAGAAGCAAGAAAGTAAACTTTCACCAAACCCTCACAATCATAATTCCACCTCTAACAACAAAAATAACAGGGAGAAATAGTCAGTTTTCCTTAATATATCTTAATATAAAAATTAATATTACCAACATATACCAATTGATTGAAATTCAAAAATATGAGGAATTATAAATTTGTTGTCAACCATTCAATGGTCTCTCTAATTTGGTAATCAGAGAAATATGTCCAATATTGTACAATCCATATATACTTTCTGGTTGTTTATACCTGACAGTTCTTGCTGTGTACCACATAATGGACTCAAAATCATGCTTTCCCTATCTCAGTCTCTCCATTAGGAGGATTGTTTATTTGAAGTTTTTACACTATACTATGGTTTTCAGAACAGATTACATATTTCAAAATTATTTATACAGCCAAAAGAAACATAGACAATTAATTTGGGAGGTCGCTTGTAAGAGAACAACAAAGAGTGAGACTGAATGCTTTGCTTGCTATTTATAATTTTTGTATCAACTTTGAAGAAGAGGACTTTATAAGTTACTCTTATTCTGAGATGAATGTTTTTCAAAATCATCACAGTCAATGAAATAGAATCATACACTTACCTAATATCTGCGCCACCCTCAAGCAGAACTATTGTTCATTGAAACAGTTGGTGAATGACTTTATGAATAGACCATCTTAATACACACAGCATTTCTTAAATGACTGCAACCTGTTCCCTGTGGGTTGAGAATAAAGACAATCTCTCAAGTCAAATAGCTTTTACCATAGTAGGAAACCTGTATCCAAAAAATCATGCCTACAATTCATTACTTGGTGCAGCAGAACTGTCAACTTTTAGCGTAGCTACTATGGAGGTAAAATCCTTTGGTAATGTGAAGGACATCGAAGTACAGCCTTAATAAAATGAATTCAAATGTCTAAAAATTGTTCATATTTTGGGTTTATACCACAGTAAGAGCAATGATTTTAAGCTCTACTAAAAACAAAACAAACACACACACAAACAAAAGGACTTTATTTATGTTCATTTAAAAAAAT
>NC_045030.1:90417134-90417783 GCF_008632895.1 Mastomys coucha
CTTCAGTCCTGGGCAATCAATTGCAAACAGAGGCTGCCCCTTCACCAAAGGCCTTCCATGACCTCCCACTGTGCCGAGCCTCAGCTGCTCTTTATAACCCCTTCATGCCTTCAAAATCAGTACCACCTAGTTGACTCTTTTACATTACCAAGTCCTGCTACAGCACAAGATACAACTTGGGCTATCTCTGGAACACAGCCTCTTTGCTCTCAGAAAACACTTCCCAGAAGATGACACCTCAGTGATGCTGGTCTCTTCTTAATCACTGCTAATTTCTTACCTCCAGCTAACTAGCATCAATAGTCCCAGTAATGCAAAGTTTTAACTTGAGTAGTTCTGGTATCTTGTTAATCACAGATGATTCTTTAGCCCCAGCTAACAAAAAACCTCAGAATCTTCACAATCAAAATAGTGATGGCCCTGATAGAGTCTTTAATCTTCCCTCTGAAATTTCACAAGCCAGATCTCCATCTTCTGCACTGTTCTAAACATGATCTTCCGAGCTCCTACAGAACATCCCACAGAGTTCTTAACAACCGGTGGCTCTTCTATCTCAAAGTTCCAAAGTCCTTCCACAGTCTTCCCCAAAACATGGTCAGGTTGTCACAGGAATGCCCCACTATGCTGGTACCAATTTGTCTTAGTCAGG
>NC_045030.1:90418301-90422671 GCF_008632895.1 Mastomys coucha
ATTTCCCCAAATGAAACTCCCTTCTCTGTGATAACTCCAGCCTGTGTCATGTTGGCACACAAAACCAGTAAGTACAGACACTATTACTGATGCTATGGTGTGCTTAAAGACAGAAGCCTAGCATGTCTGCCCTTTGGGAGGCCTAACAAGCAGCTGAAAGAGTCAGTTGCAGATACTAGTACCCAACCAATGGAGAGAAGCAGGAGACACTTGTGTTTTAACTCAAATTTTTAAGGTCAACAACCAAAGGTGGTCATAAGGCTCTTCATGAAATACTATATTATGATAATAACAGTGCCACAGCAAGAACTGGAAGAGTAAACATATTTTAATCTCTTATGAGTCAATTTAAATTTTCTTATATTATTACTATTAGATTTCTGGTTTCAATTTTATCATTTCTCAAAGCCTATGAACCATAGTTTTAATAACTCTTCAGTTGGAATATTATATAGAAGTGTACTTATTTATTTTGGAGATTCTGTTTGAAGTTATGATGCTTTCCATGAAAATAGCATCCCCCCCATAGGCTCAAGTTACCTTTGTCTGGATGTTTTGTCAATGAAATATTGAAGTAACTAAGACAGAGGGATTTTTTTTTTGATAATGAATGTGAGAGCCACTTACCATTATTAAAAATGTAAGAAGTTATTAAACTGTCCAGGAAAACAGTGTTGACCCTAAACCTCTGATACAGTGTTTTCTTCCTCTTGAATATTATCAGTTAGGCACACACCTGTATTGTTAAGACTTGTTCTATATGATCCACTCGAATGAATTTCCAGAAATCTTGCTCACACATATATGTTGGCATGATCTGAAGCTCACTTGATTAAAAATTCTGTTTTAGGACAAATGCCAAGCCTTTGTTCATGAGCATGTAGGACTGGTTAGCATTGGTTTCATGCTCATAAATGAACACATTTCCCATTGGTGACATTGTAACAAATATGGCAATAAGATATTCTGCTTTGTACCTTGTGAATAATGTCTAACTGATGATGATGATCATGCAGTGTCTACTTCCCAAAATGACTAGAGAATCTGTAATGATGTCGTTAAAAACAAAAAAACAAAAACAAAAACAAAAACTGCAGCTTGACTTTCTCTGGAGCCCTATACATTTTAAACTTCCTGGGACTTTGGAGTTCTTTGACTGTAAGCTGTGTTTGTTCAATGAAAATTGAAGTCATTCCTTCCTTCCTCTGTGGAAAACTTCTCACTCCTCATATAGCCTCCTACAGAAAGCATTTCTGGTTGTTTTTTAAGCTACAAATATTTTCTGACATCAATGTTGTCAAAATGTTAATGATGTTGGACTTAGGTCCAGAGGATTCGAATTATGGTATTAAACTGTATTGTCTAATCTGGTCTTGCTCAACTAAAGACATATAAAACTTCCTTTTCAATTGCTCCCTATAGAGCAATAGAGTCACAAATATTCTTTTTCACTTAGAGTAATTAAAGCAGGCATAGAGGTGAGGATTTTTGTTGAATTTGAGTCAGATGATGAAAAGTTGTCATTGAAAAATGCTGGGAAAATAATGGATACCAAAAATTGGATAAATTGGAATGTTCAAGTCACATGGAACTGAGATGAACTGGGTGTTGAAAAATAGTAGTCAAAATAGCACTGTTGTAGGACAATGGACAATGCCTGGAAACTTGGTAAGGTAGAGTGGGTCTGAGACCCTGGTGCCCTGAGACAGTAGGCACCTCCCTGCTCGCTGCCAGATTCCTGGCCTCACATATGCCACACTTCCCACATAAGCAAACATGAAGCTTGATCAATTGCAGACAACTAGATAGCTAGTCAATGAACACTTGTTACTTTTAAAAGGCTTGATATAGTAGTCAGAATAGCAAGTGTGGGTATGACTAGTACTGCAGGAGTACATGGATTATTTTAACCAAAATTGTATGGCAGCCAATGAATAATGAAGAGGAGTATATAACTCTTCAAAAATATGGGAGATCTACTTTGTACCATGACTTTTTGAAATTTAGATTAAAAATATATTCCTTTAGATTCTGGAGAGAAAGATCAGAGATAAGAGCACTTGTTCTTTCACAGAATTTATGTTTGATTCCCAGCATTCACATGGGAACTCACAACCACTTGGAACGCCAGTTCTAGGGAAACTGACACTCTCACCTAACTTCTGTGGGAAATAGAAAACATATAGTACATATATGCAACATACTCGCATAATACAAAATGTTAAAAGCAAGAAGAAAATATTTATAACTACCTCTTCAGTATTTCATGTGCAAGATTTTCTTCTAGCATGTAATACTAATCAAACTAAAACTATTTTTCTTCTACTTTCCTTAATTAATAATTTGGTAGCTCTCACCATGATGTTTCTATGTTAAAGTAATTTAAGTATACTAAGTGTGAAAACTCACAGAATACCTCAGAGAATGCATTTTAGAGAAAAATCTCAAAGTGTTTTACACAAGATTTTAAGAGAAACATTACTTTGATCACTCTAATTTTAAAATAGTTATGTTTTAAGGGCTGGTGAGATGGCTCAGCAGGTAAGAGCACAGACTGCTCTTCAGAAGATCATGAGTTCAAATCCCAGCGACCACATGGTGGCTCACAACCACCCGTAATGAGATCTGATGCCCTCTTCTGGTGCATCTGAAGACAGCTACAGTGTACTTACATACAATAAAAAAAAAATAGTTATGTTTTAAAAAGTTAAAATTTATAACTGAGACACAATACTAATAGTGTTCAGAAACAGACTTTAACTTTGTGCTATGATTTCTTTTAGCATGTGCTTTGTTAAGTGAAACTTGTTAATTTTATTTCATTTTAATTTTTTAAAGGTATTTTTATAATTAAAGAGACTGTGATTTTTACATTTCTGGAAAGGAAACAGATAGGCAGTGGACCACAGGAGGTAGTAGGAGGTAGGATGAGAAAAGTTAGGGGAATTGTGGTTGGGATGTATATTATGAAAGAAGAACCTATTTTCAAAAATAAATAAATAAATAAATAAAAAATACAAAATAAAGGAATAAATGTTCAAGTTAAAACAGTGCTAAATAGTGAACACGGGAACTGTTATTCTCTTCCAAATAAATAATTCTCAACTGATGAATACCGAGTGGCTGATAAGCACCTAAAGAAATGTTCAACATCCTTAGTCATCAGGGAAATGCAAATCAAAACAAACCTGAGATTCCACTTCACACCAATCAGAATGACTAGGATAAAAAACTCAGAGGACAACAAATGCAGTTGAGGTTGTGGAGAAAGAGGAAGACTCCTTCATGGCTTGTGGAATTGCAAGCTGGTACAACCCCTCTGGAAATCAGTTTGGCGGGTCCTCTGGAAATTAGACCCAGCTATACCACTCCTGGGCATATACCTAGAAGATGCTCCAACATGTAATAAGGACACATGCTCCACTAAGTTCATAGCAGCCTTTTTTATAATAACTAGAAACTGGAAACAACCCAGATGTCCCTCAAAAGAGAATGAATACAGAAAATGTGGTACATCTACACAATGGAGTACTACTAAGCTACTAGAAACAATGACGTTATGAAATTCTTGGGCAAATGAATGGACCTGGAGAATATCATCCTGAGTGAGGTAACCCAATCACAAAAGAACACACATGGTATGCACTCACTGATAAGTGGTTATTAGCTTAGAAGATCAGAATACACAAAGTACAATCCACAAATCACAAGAAACTCAAGAAGAAGGAAGACCAAAGTAGGGATACATAGTTCCTTCCTAAAAGTGAGAACAAAATACCCTTGGAAGGATTTTCAGAGACAAACTATGGAGAAGAGACTGAAGGAAGGACAATCCAGAGACTGTTCCACCTGGGAATCCTTCCCATATTCAGTCATCAAATCCAGACGCTATTGTGGATATCAGCAAGTGTTGGCTGACAAGAGCCTGATATAGCTGTCTCTGGAGAAGCTCTGACATTATCCAACTAATACAGAAGTAGAGGCTCACAGCCATCCATTGGACAGAGTATGGGTCCCCAATGTAGGATCTAGAGAAATGACCAAAGGAGCTGAAGGGTTTGCAGCCCTTTAGAGGAAAAACAATATGAACTAACTAGTACCCTCAGAGCTCCCAGAGACTAAAACTCCAACCAATGAGTACACATGGGGGGACTCATGGCTCCAGCAGCATATGTATAGCAGAGGATGGCCAAGTTGGTAATCAATGGGAGGAGAGGACCTTGGCCCTGTGAAGGTTCTATGCCCAAGTGTAGGGGAATGGCAGGGCCAAGAAGTGGGAGAGGGTGGGATGGTGAGCAGCAGGAGGGCCCAGGGAACAGGGGATTGTTTTAATGTTTTTTTTTTTCTTTTTGGTTTTTAAAGACTGTTTC
>NC_045030.1:90422822-90424028 GCF_008632895.1 Mastomys coucha
AGCAAAACTACACCCTAGAAGAAGCAAGAAAGTAATCTTTCAACAAATCTACACAAACCTAATTCCACTGTTTACAACAAAAACAACAGGAAGTATCAATTACTTCTTCTTAATATCTTAACATGAAAATTAGTATTACCAACATATCCTAATAGATTGAAATCCAAAAATATGAGGAATTAGAAATTTATTGACTGTCATCCAATGGTCTCTCTAATTTGGTGATTGGAAAAATAGGTCCAATATTGTACAATCCATACATACTTTCAGCTTGTTTGTTCGTGACAATGTCTTGCTGTGTACAACATAATGGTCTTGCGATCTTGCTTCTCCTATCTCAGTCTCTCTATTAGTAATATGTTTTATTTCATGTTTTTACACTACACTATGGTTTTCAGAACAGCTTACATATTTTAAAAGTATTTATATACCCAAAAGAAATGTAAACAATTAAATTGGGAGGGGTTTTGTAAGAGAACAACAAAGAGTGAGACTTAATGCTTGACATTTGTAGCACTTGTATCAAGTTACCACAGTAAGAGCCAAGATTTCAAACTCTACTAAATATAAAACAAACAAACAAACAAACAAAAACACTTTATATATTTATGTTCATTTATTTTGAAATATACAGTTAATACATTTGAAGTTATTTAAAATTTATAGTGAGAAAAACGTATATATTTTCAGTATTATCATAGATAAGCATCTACATAAGACTGTTAAATTGTTTTATAACAAACAACTTTTATATACTCATTTTTTATCATAACAATATAATTACTCATTTTTATTGTTATGATATTTTATACATTTTAAAGAATGTGGCAAAAAAGATTGTAGGTATTGAAGAGGGTTCGCTGGGAGGAGTTGGGGTACAAAAGGTAAACAATAACGTGATTTAATTCTATTTACTTAAAATAGGATTTTAAATGTTAACAAATTCAGACAAATTGAAATCATGTAACTTTTCTCATTATAATGCAGTAAAACTTAAAAAAAAAAAAAAATAGGGGGAACAAAATACCCACGGAAGGAGTTGTAGCGGCTAACTATGGAGCAGAGACTAAAGGAAGGACAATTCAGAGACTGCTCCAACTGAGAATCCTTCCCATATTCAGTCATCAAATCTAGACAATATTGTGGATGCCAACAAGTGCTGGCTGACAGGAGCCTGAGATAGCTGTCTCCTGAGAGGCTCTGACA
>NC_045030.1:90424438-90437807 GCF_008632895.1 Mastomys coucha
AATTAAAAAAAAAAAGAAACCAGACCCTGCCAATCTCTGATCTAATTTCTTCAGAATTTCATGAAACTTAATCTATATTGTCATCCCTCTAAGTATGGCAATATATTTTATTTCAATTATTAATAAATCTCTGTTATATCAACAATATATTTCAATTGTGGAACAATTTCCAACTCATCTAAATTTTGAAGGTCCATCTTTTCTTTCAACATTTTTAATCAGAAAAATTTTAATATATTTAATATGATATATGAATTTTCCCTCATGTATGTTAAGATTCTATGAGGTCCAAGTAATTCAAATATTACATTGATATTTTTGCTGAGAATATAAGGAAAACAATGAGAATTCTATAAGTATATAGTATATCTGAAGTTTCAACAGTTCTTATAATTCATAAAGCATGAAGTTGACAGGAAACTTCTGAAAATCTAAGTAGTGATGATTAATTTGGAAAATCTCAGAAGAAAATAATCCCTCAAAAGTCAACATGAATTCCATACCTATACTGTGAAAAAATATATGTAAAATACTAGAAAATATATATGGGCTTTATGAAATATCTGATGATATATAATAAATATTTACATGTAATTATCTAGTATGCTGTGTTGATCTATAATAGTGAAATAGTACAGAAAATTTTGAATTTTAAAAAGGGACCTGTAACTGAGTTGTGATACTGCAAAATGTTACATTTTATCTTTTTGAGACTCATATAAAATCCACAGATTTTTTTCATTCTAGGCTTTTCTCATACTACATAGACTGTCCAACACTTAAGAAAATATAAAACAATATTTTAGGATATTTAGTATACGTTGTTCTGATAGAATATTACATATATATATATACTGAAATTTGTTTATATTTTATTCAAAATTCAAGCTGAATAGGGCATTTTACTTAGTTTTGCTATTCATTACTTTGATCATGAAATTATATATGTCTACAATTTAAAAACTTAAACAAATTAGTGAACATAAAATACATGAATGATAATGAATGGATACTTGTCATATATTTGGTATCACTTCATACCACTAGTGTTTGCTATAAAAGTAACTATTCATCAGATAGAGTTGGCAACTTGAGGGCTTACTGCTTAGTAAACACACGCTATCTAGCTCTTTCTGAGCTCTCACTGGCTGGCTCAACTCAACTGTTATGGCCCAAACTCATTTCCAATCTGACTTATTCAAACTGGCTTCTCTTAGCTTCTGCCTGAATTGCTATACTTGCCCTCAAACTAAATCTGGTAATACATTCTAATTTTCGGTGTCCTTCTAATTCTCTGGCTCACTTTGTCATCACCTGCAACCTGTCTCTGTAAGCTATCCAAGCAAAACCTCCTCCCCCTATCTTTCTCCCACCTCTTTCTTTCTTTATCTCTTCACATGTCACTAAAGTAGCTTCTTTCCTTTCTTCGAATCAGAGTTGGGCATATCTTATATCTGACTCATTCTATGAAATCTTTCTCTGACATTTCATTTTGTCTGCCACTCAGATGTCATTTTCAAATATGGCTGCTTCCTTTTACAAACTAGCTTTGTTGTCACTGTTTGGGATTAAAGGTGTATACTAAGGGCATGTCTGTATTCCAGCCAGAGGGATTAAAAGAATGTCTGTTTTCCAGGAGGAGGGATTAAAGAAATGTCTGTATTTCTGCCAGAGGCATTAAAGATATATACTAATACCATGTCTTTATTTATTCTAGGCAGATCACACAGACATAGAAAGTCTTGGGATGTGATCCCTTGCCAGAGCAGCAATGTTACAGGATTAAAATTCCTCTACAATTTACTGTAACTACTGATCTACTTTAGAAAGTATGCAGACAAAACTTCTCTAAGGAGATAACTACTGGCCATCAGTATAACAAATAATCAAAAGACTATAGTTAACCTGGTATTGGTTTCCATAGCAGAGAGAGAAGAACATTATGCTATCTTAAAATTGCATGCATAACAGATGAACTGATTACACTTTGGAACAGTAACGTAACTGTAATAATAAAAGAAAACCAGTTATTGTAGTGCAAATAGTAGATTAGAAGAAAGGTATATACACAAAAGATTTTTTTAATTGAGTCTCTTAAATTATTCTAATAATCTTTATGAAATTAAATATATATAAGTAATATTTCTATAATTCAAAGGTGTTACAAAAATTGAAAGAGAGAAAGAGAGAAAGAGAAAGAGAGAGAGAGAGAGAAAGAGAGAGAGAGAGAGAGAGGTAAGAACTTAAGCTAAAATGGTGTTTTAGCTTTAATATGATATTTGAATTTCTGGTTGTAGGTATTTGTGTTAAGAGAGAAAAGGATTTTATTCTCTGGAGTTTATATAAAATATTTAAATAAATAAATCTACGTGTCTTTATTGAAGTTAAAATCTGAGGCTTGTTTGTTATCATTTGCATAAAATTGATGATTTGATTTTCAGCTGAACAGAATATGGCAGATCCAATTAACTAGAGCTTAGCACAGTTCAGTAAACATTTCTAAGTGAGTCAGTTGCCATAGGGTTATTATTAGATGGATAATATTTTTTGGCTATTCTGTATAAGGTATACTAATATTTAAATGGAAAATATCTATCATTTAATAGTTGAGTATATGTTGCTTTCATAGATAGGGAACAGGAAAATGACACAGAGTACCTCTGATAACATAATTCATTGAAGAAATAAGTTTGTGCTTGTTTCAGAGTTTATAGTTGTCTTGGGGTTTTTATTGCTGTTAAAAGATACCATGATCACAGCAACTTTTATAAAGGAAAACATTCAACTGGTGCTGGTTTATACTTTCTGAGGTTTATTCTATTATCACCATGATGGCGTGCAAGCATACGTGGTGCGGGAGAAGGAGCTGAGAGATTTACATTATGATCTGCAGGAAAAGGGGAAGAACTGACTTCAGATTCCAAGACCTTTAAACCAACCCCCACAGTGACATACTTTGTCCAGCAAGGTTACAACTACTTCAACAAGACCGTACCTTCTAATAGTGCCTCTCACTATGGGACAAGCATTCAAAGACATGAGTCTGTGAGGGCCATTCCTATTCAAACCACCACAATAATTTTCATGTATTTACATTCATTCAAGTTCAACATTGGTTCCTGGAGTCTAAAGAGATTTTCAAGTTATGTCAATGTTTCAAAGCATTGCTGAATATACAGTATTGTTGATCATTAGAATGATTGATGCCCAACTCCTCTTAAAGTTCAAAAGCTGTTTTATGAGAGGAGAATTCAATTCATGTAAAACAGGAGACCTGTTCTGCCAAAAATCAAGAGTCCCCCTCAATTATCAACTTTCTAAAAATATAGGGTATTTTCAATTAATTTGAGATCTCTCTTCTCAGTACCTTCTTTCCAAAGGAAATATATCCATTCAGCATTCAATACTTGTGAAATATCTTCTCCCTGTAATTTGGGGAATTATTTGCAACTGTAAGATTAATAAAAGAAATAAAATTCAGATTTGTCTTCAAGATTATAGTCATTTTTTATTCAACTGCTTATAAACAAGGTGAGAAAAGTAAAATTGATTAATTAATAAAATATATGGCAGGAGAGATACCAAATAAAGTCCTCACTTGTGCCTGAGTACTTAGAACATCTCTTTCAATTTGTCTTGGTAAAGTTATAAAGTTAGGAGATTGACATTAACACAATAGCTTTATTACTAACACCAAGGATGTACAGTAGTCACCATGGTAATCATCTTGATGTGCATATGAGCTCACTTTGTAAGTCCCCTGAAGTTTTGCCTATCTACCCTGGCGATAAGACATTAGAGTGTATCTTTTGGCTTCATCATGGTCATTTCTCTGCAAGTGTAATCCCTGAAAATGGTTCCTGTATTGATGTCTTTAGAATATGTTTTTTACTATTATATTTAATGGTATTATTCACATCTGCAACTTCATGAATATACATCTGAGTAAGGTTTTGGTGCACTGGGAAACAAAATAAAAATTTAAATGTTATTTGTAGCAATAAAATTTTCTGAAGTACATGGGTATAGCTTAAAAAGAATATGTTGGTACAGAAAAATTATTAAACTATGTGTTATATTTCCACTTTAATATTTCATTTTTTATTTTAAAAGAAAAATGCTATAAAGGAAGTACAATATTTTTCTATTTAGTCACATGTATAGAAGAGGATAGTAGAAACATTTATCATAAATTATGAATTTGGAAACTGAATTTAGGAATTAGTGAAAATTTACTGCAATTAATGAGACTCATCATAGATATGTCTACTATTTTCAATTCTGAGCTTTTACTCAACACAGGTTTTTGGAGCTATTGTGGATAGTAAATGAAAATCACTTGTGTGCAGGATCACTCCTATACCAAATGACTTCATTTTGCAAATGAAACAACTCTCTAGTGCTCCCCCATCCCCATTAATCAAGGAAACTGTGTGGTCAAAATGATACAAGGAAAATATAACTTGATAAAAGATAAACAATAATAGATAAATTTCTATTAACTTGAAATGTTGTGTCCTATTTCTGAATTGAAGAATTAAGCACACTAGTTGAGGAATGCATGTGTTCTATTACAACACTGATTGGAACTTATACATAATTGATCTTAAGGAATCTTCCCTGTTTGATCCACAATTAAAATAATATATATTTGTGAAAGCACTTGTGACTACATAGTTTTGTATATTTGGAATCCCAGCTTTGTTTGAATTTCTGGTAAAAATGAAAGCCAAGCAACTACACATTAAATTACAGATATACCATTTGCTAAAATTTTACAAAATAAATTCAATAAGGAAAGTGATTTGTGTAAAATTCTCATAATTTTCCCCAAAAGATCAGAAAGTAGTAAAGTACAAATCATTATTTGTATGCCCTCATTTCTTCTATTTTAGTAGTATTAGTAAAATTTCTATTATTTTTAGATGAAACAATCATACTATAATTTAATAACAAAGAGAATGATGAACTATCTATATTCAGAAAGCTTTTAATCACATAATTATTTTTAAATTAATATAACTCTTCTACATTCAAAAAATAAAGGTTATGCTCATTTCTTTATGTTTCATGTGATTATTTAGTGTTTCCACCAAAATCAAATGCCTTGAATGAACCCAGATACCTCCCATGAGAGAGTTTACTTAAAGAATATATGTTCTCATGACAAAACCCCAGGATCATAGCGATTCATAATGATACCTATTTTACAGTATATCTTAACAATCTTAAACAATCAAGTCATGATCATTTGATACGTTTCAGAGAAAGTGGCTCAGAACATTGGCAAAAGAAAGAAAAGTTAAAGAAATTTTATTTGTTCTCTCTTTTATTCTTGACATGGTTTTGGGAAAATAAATTACAGTGGGTCTCATGGTAAATAACAAAGCCATGATATGTATACACTAGGTAACTTGCCTTTCCTCCCATTCAACTTGTGGATACATATACAATACAGACCTTGAAAAAGATATGCTTAGTAAATGTCTATTTATCTCACATTTTTATAGTGTAGAAAAATATTTATAGTTGGTTTTATTTTCTAGTTAGCTTTCTAAAACAATTCAGGATATATGACAATGAGACGACACAGATATATTACTGTGTGGAAATATGAGCATCTATGGCATTGGCAAGTGATTTGAGATTGATGACACAGAACTACTTCAGCAGTTGATCTTGCACTGTGTGCTCTTCTCTTCTAATAAAAGAAAGATTTACACATGGATCACAATTATCAAGAACTATCTGTTACTGTTGCTGACAAAAGAGAATCACATTCAGTTTCACCGTGTGAATTAGTTACTACTGCTAAATATTAAATAGATATAATGCAGAAGGAATATATTAAAAATAAGCTGAGGTATTTATAAGATGTCACAATAGAAAGCTGAGTTCATGGTAATTATATTTTGGCATTGAATATAACTTACATATTCATGCAATGGTAAGTGATTTTCTATTTCTGAAGTTTCTTTTTATAGCAAAATGAAAGAAGCATGTAATCACCAGTATTAAATGCATTAGGGAAAGTAACTGAGTAGATTAAATATTTCTGGACATTCTCCACGATTGTAATATGGTTACTCTTTTGGTTATATTGGTGGGTACACAACTAGTTTCCCCAAAAAATAGAATCTCAATATAAAACACAAATAACTTGAAATAGTTTTGTTATTAAAAGAATTAAAAACACATACTTTATTTTATGCAGGAAAGAAAGATATATACAAGCTTTTACTCAATCTTAATAGATTAAAAATTGAAGAAAACTTACTATGTTGTTTTAAAACCATTTTTAAGTTCAAGATTATTTAATTCTGAAATGTCATACATGGAAATGCTACCTATTTCATTACACCCCAGGTTTTAAACATAATGGAATGAGTCTGGTAAATACTGGTCTCAATATATATTTAACCTTGGAGTTGTAGTCACCTATTGAAAACCTCAGCATTCACCTAATTCAGTTTTTCTATTACATTGTTATATTAGCATATTCAAGTAAACTTTACGGGGTTGGTAGTATATTAACTCAATAATTTCTTAGTGATGAAAATGTAAGTGATCTTTAGTTCCATGAATTCATGGCTGTAATTGTTGAAGCTAAGCAGAAAAAAATCAAAGAGACTAATAATACCCAAGAGACAATGCATGGTCTCTCTACCAATACCATGCAGTTTTTATCCCAATTGCTCTGTAGTACAGCTTAAGGTCAGGAATGGTGATTCCACTAGAGGTTCCTTTATTGTTGAGAATAGATTTCACTATCTTGGTTTTTTTATTTTTATTTTTTTTGTTATCCCAAATGAATTTTCAAATTGCTCTTTCTTATTCTATGAAGAATTGAGTTGTAATTTTGATGGGGATTGCATTGAATCTGTAAATTGCTTTCAGCAAGATGGCCATTTTGACAGCGTTAATCCTGCCAATCCATGAGCATGGGATATTTTTTCCCGAACTAAAATTCACCACAAAATAATCTATTTAGTGAAAGCACTAGACATCAAAACAACTATAAGTTAAATAAATAAATAAATAAATAAATAAATAAATAAATAAATGAATAAATAGCTATTTGTAGGATATAAGAAGCTAAAAGATGGGACAGAGGAATGAGTACAAAATCTAAGTTTTGACATTTTGATAAAGCAACTTAAAATTCTACCTACACCTTTAAACAACATTCTAATATATCTAATTTTATTTTTCCAGTCACTGTCATGGTTTGAATATGTTTATGCCAGGGCGTTACAGTGTTTAGAGGAATGGTCTTGTTGAAGTAGGTGTGTCACTGTGATCATGGGCTTTAAGACCTAGCTGGTGAAATGAATCTTCCTCTAGTGACCTGAAGATGAAGATGTAGAACTCTGAGATCCTCAAACCCCACATCAGCCTGGATGCCATCATGATCCTGACTTGATAATAATAGACTGAACTTCTGAACCTATAAGTTAAGTCCAGGATACTGGATGTCCCATGTAACCTCATATAAAAACAGAAAACAGGTCTCAAACAAGGTAGAAGGAAGAACATTTGAAGTTCTCCTGTTCTCCTATGTGCACTGTGGTACGAATACAATACACCTGCATTCACAAACACAAACATGTACACACACACTCACATGAATGCACAAACATGCACACAAAAATATATTTTTAAATGCTTTCATTATATATTCCTGGCTGGCATGGAACTTACTATAAATAGCAGGCTAATCTGGAATTCATAGCCTGTCCCTGCCACAGAAGGACTGGATACCACCATGACCTGGCCACATTATTTCTTAAAACAAGCTCCAAGAAAGAAGAAATCTCACACTCTTAGAGAGCCAAATATATGGCATCTACTGTTCTTGAGATATAGCAAAATGTCTTGGCAAAGCATAATTATACACACACAAACATACATGTTACTCATATGTGTAAATTACTCATATGTGTAAAAATACTTAATATATCCTAAATTCACTTGATAATTTTATATAAAAATTTATATGATTTCACTCAAAGGTTATTAAACTAAGATCTACAACTTTACCTGAGGTGATGTAATTGTATATATTGATCTTAATAGTGGATAAAAAAATATTGTGAAATGAAAATTTGAGGAATAATAAAAGTTTGTGGTATATAATGATCAAAATATTCATTCAATAAACCTAACTTTTTTTTCTGATAGCAGTTTCCCATGTAGTATCTTTCCACTTCATTGTGGTGGGTCTACATTTTTCAATCTGTCCAATCAGGAAATCCCAACAAGTGCTCCCTGAAACACTTCAGCTCATATTTAAAACTACTATGCACTGTGAATTGCAGTATTTTTACTCTGTATAAAAGTTTTCTTCTCTTGTAGAAACCTAATAGGTTAATCATGGAAAACAAAGACTTACACTAATTCCTTACTATCATTTCTCAGGATTTAAGAATCAATCTGAATTGCATCATGTTAAAATATTTAATTATAAAAGCTTTTTATTTGTTGAGTTTTATAAAAAATGATTTGATTAATTTTACCTTGGAATTTAAATTTTCTACAATGGCCTGTATTAATCAGGGTTCTGTAAAGTAACAGAATTTGGAGAGTTAGTTATTTCCCTCTTCCCATAATACACATACATATATACATACATGCACATTCACATATATATATATACGACTTCTTAATATATATGTATATATGTATATATACATATATATATGGACTTATTAAGAAGACTTGGCATCTGCAGTCTAGCTAATACAAAAATAGTTGTCTAATAACTGAAAGTAAAAGAATCCAGTAATTGTTCTGTTCATGAAGCTGGATATCCCTGTTTGTCTTCAGTATACACTGGAACCCTGATGTAGGCTCTATTTCCAGTGAAGGAATAGACTTGCTAGCAAGGTGAGGACAATCAGGTAAAGAAGGAGCAAGCTTCAATCTAACCTGTCCTTATATATAGTCTTCCACCAGAAGGTGTATAGATCAGAGGTGGATTTTACTAGCTCAAATGGTCTTGATTAAAGGCATATATTCCTACCTCAGAAATACTGAATAAAAATGAATATTCCTGCTTCAATATCTAAGCAAAAATCTCTCATAGGTGTGTCTTCCTTTTTTGAGTTTTAGTTAATTTCAGATGTAATCAATTAGACATAGAAGAGTAGCCATCACAAGTCCCCCATAAATATCTCTTCCATTTTGTAGTGTGTTTTAAATTGGTATACTAAAGATTGAGAATCATAAAATTGAAATCTTGATAAGCTTTGAAAAATGATGGAAATTATGTGTATCCTGCAGTATTAACTACTTCACAAAGACTTAATTCTTTATGCAAAATTAAACAAGAACATTGATTTCATTAGTATGCAAGTTTCCTTTAATCTTTAATGAACACTATATTTCTATGTACCAAAGAATTCTTTAAAATAAATTTCTTTGGTATATTAATTTGTATGCATCTAATTACCCAGAGTCACATAAAAAATTTTCTGGTGAAAAAGGATCACAGCTGGGAAATGTTTAAGAATCTAAGGTCCAAAGGAAATTTAAATTTCTCACACCTTTGAGGGATATTATGTTTTTAAATTGGAACCAGGCAGAGACACAGTTAGGCAAAGACTTGAGAAAGGGGTGGAGAGGTTTATGATAATTGCATTTTAAAGTCATGCCTTACAGGTCCTTGAACAAACATTCTTGGCCTTAAAATTGAAAAGAGCTAATTTAATATTTGAAAATATTGTGAACATTTTAAGGGACTGAGAAGATACAGTTACCATTTTCTATGGTAACTCTTCTAAGAAAAGGGGAAGCATTGAAATGTATCTTCTGCCTTCAGATACAATTTTTACTTATATCTGAAAATATCAATATTACTTGTCTCTCCAAAAACAGAGAGACAGGTAGAGGGTATATCAGATATATAACTACATAGTGATATAGGAAAGCAAGCAAGATTTATTTTTGTTAGTCAAGGCAATCATACTGTATATCCTAGGCTGGTTTCAAATTTTAGATATTCCTCATTTTACCTCTAGAAGGCTGAGAGTATGGACATAAGACTTAAAGCCAGGAAAAAGGTAACTTTTATGTTAATATGATTTAATTGATGTCGAAGCTACTTGACTTGTCCAATTACATATTTCTGAGAGATGAAAATGTGGACATTATAGCAAACACCAGAGAAACCTAAAGGATCATAATAAGATACCTTTAAAATATATAATGAGGTAGAAAGTCTAGAAGAAAAATGATAAATTCCTAGACATTTTATTTACACAAGTTAAGCAAATTTATAATGAGTTGTGAAATTGAAACACTGATAATCTCCAAATAAAGAGAAGTCCAGGATGTGTGTTCACCAAGAACACAAGGCTGGTAAGCTCATTATATGAAGCCATAATTACCATGACATAAAAATGGAATAAATACACAGTAATAATAAATTAAAATTAAAACTATAGGTCAATTTACACATAAAACAGTACCTTTGAATCTTTATATCACACATACATCAAGCAATCGTTTCATTAGAAGAGAAACATACAGTTGGATGTGTGACAGAAATAGCAAAGTAATCAAATCTAGGTTTATTCTCAAAGATAAGATCATAGCTCTTTTATGAATTGTAGTGAAAATTAATGTTGTGCTACAGCCTTAGAAAGGAAATGGTCTTAAATTCTCTTGTTTATATCGACTGTGTTGAAAGGTAATATAATAACAGTCCCATCTACATGTCTCTTATCACTACACATTGCCATAAAGCACCTACTTGCACATTCTGGACTTTTAGGCTCTTAGCAGCCAACATGTGCCTACTTTGTGACCTGGAAAACATCATTCAATTGTAGAGCAATTCCCTCATAAATAATAGAAAATCCACTGATTTCAGGATGAGAATAATGGTTAATTCAGTTAATTCAAGGGAGGAAATAGTTTAGTTAACACCAGCAGTGAAAACTGCATGAGAGGATCGTGTTTACACTGAGGACAAATGAGAAGGATATAGTATTTTAGGTGAATTAGGTCTTAAGCTGGGCTCTTTAGAGCTGTGTTTTAGATTAAATGTACAAAGTGACAGTAATTTGAAACAAAGCTATTGGAAGAAAATATGAAAAAGAATAGAAAACGACTGTGCCTTGTCATAAGTAAAGGGCACAATTTAAATGCATTTTCTTTCTAATGTGAACTCTATAGGAAATCTTAGATCAATGCTGGATATAGATTTACTTGCATTAAACATGCTGATACTACATTATTATTGAAAGGTTAATAAAATACTTCAGGAGTCTGATGAAATGAAAAGTGTTTGCTTCATATTTTTACTGCAAGAAGGTTTAATCAAACAATAAACTGATTCTATAGAATGATAGTTGTTGCAGATCCAGATGATATTCCAACTGCTTTGTTTGTTTGTTTTACCATCATCATCTTTCTTGTTACCCATGGAATTAAGACTACTCACTTCTGAATTCAGAATATTAGTAGCCAGACAACAGGTCAGAAAACACAGGTGCTTAATAGTCTCTGTAAAGTTTGTTCACCCAGTGACAGAAGGAAATTAGGGCATAACTTTCACAACTTCCTTGCCTCTGAATTGAGATCTTTTCAGACACTTTAGTGTAAATAAAGTCTGTTCACACACAGCAGGAGTTGACGTGCCTTTCTTATCTCATTGTCTTATTCTATCATTGCTAAACCTTTGATATCCCTATTAAATGATTTTTATTTAATTCATAGAATCAGGAATGTTAACATTACAGTATTTTTCTCTTAATAAGGCAAGTCAAAGAAGGAGAAAATGTATGCTATCCTCATATGTGACAAACCTGAAGAAATATATAACAGATCAATTTGAACAAAACACCTAAAAGGGTTGTTCTATGTCTCTTAACTTATTTAATATATACTTGAACATTAAAAAGCAGCTGCCAACACTATAGCTATTTCATAATTATTACAAAAACTAAAAGTGTCTCATTCACCTTTACTTTTCACATATTGCAATCTGATTTGTAGTATTTTTGCCATGAATTCAAACAAGGCAATGATAGTTTGAGTTTTTTAGATGGTTTCAAATTCTTTTGTTTCACCCAGTACTAGAACTGTGAGCAAATTCTCATGAATATTTATGTGGGAATTATTATTTTCTATTTAATAAACAAGTCTTCAAATCTATGGTGGATCAGATCAAAATAATTTCTTTAGTTTACAGTAGTGTAGATCACCAATGTAGGATTTACTCAGCTAGGAACTTCTTGGTTCCTCTTGAATTTCTCATGGTTTGGTACTCTGCTGTCAATCTAATCTAGGGGCCCCTTGGCAGAGATGATTATCTACAGAATAATGCATACCCTCTAAGAAGGTATCTCAAGGCTGTTCTTATGGCAATAGCAGTATTCCAAAAAGCTACAACTCAGGAACAAAAGACTTCTTTGAAATATAGGCTTGGAATTATCAACTGTGTCATTTCTATCATGGTTAACAACATAAAGCTAGTCAGGGATTGAAATAAATTCATATTCTTAATGGAAGAAAGTCTGAAGTTATATTGGAAAGTATGGATAAAGAAAGAAAGAACAATTGAGTTTTGACTATTAATATTTGCCAAATTAAAATGAAGTGGTAATCAAAATGGAAAAAAAGGAAAAACAAAAAATGTTTCATGTATTTCTTTTTTTTCCTACTTTTTTATTAGATGTTATCTTTATTTACAATATTTCATTTCCCAGGTTCCCCTCCAAAAATAAAAATAAAATAAAATAAAATAAAATAAAACTAAAAACTAAAACAAACCCCTGTCACTCCCCCTCCCCCTGCTCACTATCCTACCCCCCTCCTGCTTACTGGCCCTGGCATTCCCCTACACTGGGGCATAGAACCTTCACAAGGCCAAGGTCCTCACTTCCCATTGATGACTGACTTGGCCATCCTCTGCTATACATATGCTTCTGGAGCCATGAGTTCTCCCATGTGTACTCTTTGGTTGATGTTTTAGTTCCTGGGAACTCTGAGGGTACTAGTTAGTTCATATTGTTGTTCACCCTAAGGGGCTTCCAGCCCTTCAGCTCCTTGGATCCTTTCTCTAGCTCCTTCATTTGGGACCCTGTACTCAGTCCAATAGATGACTGTGAACTTCTATTTCTGTATTGGTCTGGTACTGTCAGAGCCTCTCAGGAAACAGCTATATCAGGTTCCTGTCATCCACCACTTGCTGGCATCCACAATAGTATCTAGATTTGATGATTGAATATGGGAAGGATTTCCAGGTGGAGCAGTCTCTGAATTGTCTTTCCGTTAGTCTCTGCTCCATAGTTAGTCACTACAACTTCTTCCATGGGTATTTTGTTCCCCCTTATAAGAAGGAACGAAGTATCCACACTTTGGT
>NC_045030.1:90437817-90440481 GCF_008632895.1 Mastomys coucha
TCCAGAGGAACCGCCAAACTGATTTCCAGATTGGTTGTATCAGCTTGCAATTCCACCAGCAATGAAGGAGTGTTCCTCTTTCTCCACAACCTCGCCACTATCTGCTGTCACCTGAGTTTTTTATCCTAGCCATTCTGACTAGTGTGAGGTGGAATCTCAGGGTTGTTTTGATTTGCATTTCTCTAATGACTAAGGATATTGAACATTTCTTTAGGTGCTTCTCAGCCATTCAGTATTTGTCAGCTGAGAATTCTTTGTTTAGCTCTGTACCCCATATTTTAATCTGGTTATTTGTTTCTCTGGAGTCTAACTTCTTGGTTTTGTTGCATATATTGGATGTTATCCCTCTATCAGATATAGGATTGGTAATGATCTTTTCCCAATTTGTTGGTTGCCGTTTTGTCCTATTGACAGTGTCCTTTGCCTTACAGAAGCTTTGCAAATTTTTGAGGTCACATTTGTCAATTCTTGATCTTAGAGTATAAGCTATTGGTGTTCTGTTCAGGAAAATTTCCCCTGTGTCCATATTCTTGAGGCCCTTCCCCACTTTCTTTTCTACTAGATTGAGTGTATCTGGTTTTATGTGGAAGTCCTTGATCCACTTGGACTTGAGCTTTGTACAAGGAGATAAGAATGGATCAATTTGCCTTCTTCTACATGCTGTCAGTTTCTTAATTATAATTTAACAATGATTTATTCATTATTATGGTTCCAGAAGATTAGAGGTCACAATGACTGTTGTTCAATGGAATTAAGCAACAATCCTGGTGTCAAGAATAGAACACCAAGTGCTCACAACTTGAACCATAAGCACAATTGTCAAAGTGAAACTGGAATTAGGCAAGATTTTTACTCTAAAACACTGGCATGAAGTGACATACTTCCTCCAGTAAGACCATATAGCTTACAGCTCTCCAAACACCAACAATAAGGAAATAATTATTCAAATATGCAATATGAAGGGGAGGTTCTCCTTCAAACTACCATATTCACATTACACTCCCTATACTGCATAGTTTCATGCCCATATTATTATATAAAATACATTAAGTGTGACTTTAAAATTACCCATTGTAAGTGTTACAACTCTGAGGGGAAAGTTTCTCTTATGGAAGTTTCACAGTTCTGAAGGGAAAACCATCCTGGAATTCAGGAGCAAATGACAAGCACAAAAATCACACTGCACAATTTATTAGGTGAGAAGCAGCAAGGAACTGAACAGAAGGAAAGCTGTACATGGTGTTTCTTGTGGAGGGAGGCTTTCCAGGGTATCCTGGAACTGGGAGAATATTTTTGTGACCTGATCTTGGGACAAGCTCAGGAAGTCATGGCTTTCATGCACAGTGATTGAGGAATTTTATTTTCTTGGCCCTGGACTAAGGCTTGAGATGTAGTCATGGTCAGTGTGTTCTTTGTTTGTTAATGGTCATGGGGTCAAGTTAGGATAAAGGTGTTTTTTTCTTGGGCCCTATAACCCACATTCATTGTCTTTTATAGTCCCAACAGTCTTTAAATATCCAAATTCTCTTTTTAGTAATTTTATAACTGTTTCTCTTGTGTAAAATCAAAATCATATTACATAATTCCATTGTGTGATGATACAGACCAATGATCTAATGGAAAAATGAAAGAAGGGGGGCATGGTGAGGAAAGTGTGGGGTAACACCAAAATCTGGAGCTTTATGTCCAGTGGGAAAAAATTAAATATTTCCTCTTCTCTAGCTTTTCTGATTGCACCATAATTCTACTCTTAGGTAAGTTCTACTACTTGTGTGCAATATTTTTGGTAGACATCTCAGTGTTCTGGTCTCTCCAAAGTCTTTGGGTCTCCACTGAAACCCAAACTTTGTTTTCATGATTTTATGCAATTACATAGTTTCTCTCACTCATGAGTTGGATGATTAGTAGAGTGAAGTCTTTTTAGAATGGGTATTTTTATTATTATTCCAGTGCAGAACTGCTCTCACTTTAAAGATACTAATCTCCTTAACAAATCCATCCTCTCTTTTGGCATATGCCCTGGCTGTAACATTAAGGAACTTGATGCTCTTTGTCTCTCTAAGTTGAATATTTTGTATTCCTTTCTGAACCATTTGTTCTTTTCCACTGCAACCCTCCATACACATTATCAACAATAACCACTTCACATAATCAATATGGTGTTTATGGGAAATTTTCCCCACTAAAGAAATATATCTATCACTGTATAACTTAGTTTTAGTCAAGTTCTTAGATCAAGGGCAAAATACACCCAGATGCTCTACCAAAATATTACAGAAATTGCTTCCCGAGAAGTTGCTATTAAAGTCCTTATTTCAAACCTCTTGAGCCAGACCATATAGTGTGCATTTCTTGAAACACTAGAGATTTCCAGGCTCTTAGTGAAAATGACCTCTTGAGATCTGATTACTGAATTCAGTTGCATTTCTAGTCCAAATTTAAATTCTTCCTCATTTCCCCAAAACTCACAAACAAACAAACAAACAAACAAAGGACACAAAATCGTCAGTCTACAACCTACCATTTCTGGTACTACTTTATAAATTAATTATTTTTCTTTTGTGACAAACTACTATAACCAAGTCATCTAATATAAGGTGTTTATTTGGTCTTAGAGTTCCAGAAGGGTAAGAGTTTGTCCTGGTGCAGACACACATCTGCAAG
>NC_045030.1:90449526-90458342 GCF_008632895.1 Mastomys coucha
TATATATATATATATATATGGGACAAGATTTGCTCTCCCAAAACACAGCCTGAAGCTGCACCTCACTCCTCACTGGCTAGTCGGCCTGTTGGCCCAGTGACCCGACTTAGTGCAGGGCAGCACAGAGAAACAGAGTGGCCTGGAAGACACGGCAGAGACAGCCCCATCCATGCTTGCTTGATTCCGTTCACAAGGACTCCTACACCAAGCCTGGACAGAGATCTCTCAGGCCCATAGAGATCATCCAAGCCCATAGCTGGAGCCCAACGTGGGACATTCATTCCTCCAATGTACTGTCTCTCCATATTTAAAGCAGATTAATCCTGTTTTAACTGCTGTTACAAATGCTTGAGCCATGGATAAAATATGGTGTGATACAGTTCCTATATCTTTGGTGGCCACAATCCACCTATTGTGATGTTCTTCTAGAAGCCTTGGCAAGCTAGTCTGGATTCAGAAGTCATACCTTCCCATATGATGGCTTTAAGAAGGAGCTGTCTGGCTATGGGGTTAGGAATTTTTCTTTCTAGACTCATTTTAGATCTGAGAATAAAATCAGATAGGGATTTTCTGGGCTTTTAATGGAGAGAAAGCAGGGGGGAGGTGAGGTCTTGTGACCCTGAGGGTGGAGTGAGCCTATCTCAAGCTTGGATCATACAGAGTCAGACTTGCTCATAATATCCCACTGGCTGGGTTGCTTGCTGTGCTCCAGTGGAAAAGTCTTCCTGGCCAAAGAGTTCATTAAAATCCCATGAGGTATCACATCTGCCCTGGTTTTGCCTGACCTGTTGATGATATTCATCTAGAAATAAGGCTTCCCATTCGAAAAATATTATGGACAACATTTAATTGGGTTGGCTTACATATTCAGTAGTTCAGTCCATTGTTATCAAGGCCGAACATGGCGGTATCCTGGCAGTCATGGTTCAGGAGGAGCTGAAAGTTCTACATCTTCATCATCTTCATCTTAAGGCTGCTAGCAGAATAGTGACTTCTAGGCATCAAGGAGTGGGATCTTAGAGCCCACACCCAGAGTGATACACCTATATCAACAAAGTCACCCCAGCAAGGCCACACCTCCAAACAGTGCCAGTCCTGGGGCCAAGCATATACAAACCATCACAATCATCTTCAGTGAGGTAACAAATATGCAGAAAGACTAATGTGGTATGTATTCTCTTATATGTGGATGTTAATGTTAAGCCTTCAATGGACCTAAGAAATCAATTTGGCCACAGAAGACAGAAGTTAGGGATAAAGTAAATCATTAGTTGGGAGGGGAGAAGCTCCCAAGGAAGATTTTATATATATTGGAATAAACAGTGTAAACAGTGTCCCAAACAAACGTCTTTTACCACAAAATAAAATATCCAATGCCAGGAATGGGTGAATGGGTTACATATAATTGAGTAGGTTGCCAATGGAGTCCAATGGAAACCTCCAAATATCTCAGGCTATTGCCAGCTCTGTTGACTATTTGCCACAAACTAATGGTCAGCCCATATTGCTGAAAACAACACATATTTTATTGAACACATAGAAGTTAAGATGGCACCTGTAGACCCTTTGCTTATACTGACTTCACTTTTATGGTACTAGAAAGTATTCTGCATGCTACCAGAAAAGAAAGGCAGCCATTACCCTAGCTACAAACTTTGTATCTACAATGGTCTCCTAACTGCAATATATGATGACACAATAGTGGCACAATGTTATGGGAGTAAACAACCCTATCTGATTAGACTTAAAGCAAACTCCATAGATGAATCCCATGCCTGATATGTGGCCATGAAACAGACTAGATATACCAAGGACCTTGGGAAAAATCAAATGCTGCTGCTAAAGAATGAAATAACTCCTAGTGATATTCTGTTGTATTCATATTTCAGTGATTTTGCTTCGCCATCAACAGAGAATATTCTTGAAGTGTATAGGAACTAATTTCAAGACTTACAACATGACATTATGCAGAGAGAGACTATGGAACACTCAGTCCTAAATGGAATTCTTTTATCAAACTCTTTCCTTCTGGACTTGGAGAGCTACATAGAGGAAGAGACAAAAAGATTATAAGAGTCAGAGATGATGGATGGTATGAAAGTATGAGTGTCTTCAAGATACAACAGGAATGCTACACACATGAGCACACAGAGACTTGCAGAATGCACAGGGCCTGCACAGGTTTCAGGTAGAGAGGGTCCTAGTGGTAAGAGAGGAAAACGGATACTTGTTGCTATCCCTAACCATAAAGCTGTGGAGCTCTGTGTCCTCTTGACAATGAGGTACCCATGTTGCCCCAGCAATCCAATCAGGGATGCAGAACACAGTCTGTGTTTCCCCTGGTGAGAAAAAGTGTGGATGTGGGATGCGTGCGATGGTTCTCAGCCTCTTATGTACCCAGAAGCTGCTGGGATACTCCTGGGACTTGGGAGGGTGTTCAAAGTTTCACACCTCCCCTCAGGGTGTTTATACTCCAGGAAGGAAAGGAAAGGCAGAGCCCAGGAAAGGGCAAATATGTTTTGTGTTCTAGTGAATGTCTAGAGTAAAGTGGGGCTAGAAATGAGAAGGTCTTCTCTGGGATATTTAGGTGAGGCTCTTTATGACAATCCCTGTCAGTGATCCTCAATGAAATAGGCTGTCCAAATTGTTTTATTTGGTGGTGGATGTAAATGAATACATCTTACTCACCAGATATTAAATATCTTTTGCAGGAAGGAATGCCAAAGGGAGGGAAGCATTCTTTGGGTAAACATTCTAGACCTATCTAGATATCTGATTAGCATGGAAACTCCAAGTTTTTATGATACCTGATAGACTGTTATGGTCTTAGTAGTGGGATGTCATAGATGTTCCAGATCAGGTAGTTTTGCAGGGATCTAGCTTCAATCCTTCATTTTTCAATTTTGAGATTCCCCAGGATTTAGGCTTGCTCAACCTCACCAGTTCTTCTGTCTGGTAACACAGTTCACTTTCCCCATATAAGCCTATCTCCAGTTGACATCTACTTGCAAGACAAAATCAGTTTACTCACATGGATTCTCACTAAAACTTAGGGGCAGGTTCCATCCACAGCAGTAGTAGTTTTTTGTAGAATTTTGTTTCTCATATTGCTTTGTTTTAGTATTATTTTATCTTAGGCTTGTGTATTATGATTTCTGATTTTGTTCTTGTAAGTGTGTGTGTGTGTTAACTGTTTTTAAATAGTTTTTCTGCTTCTGTTAGTTGCCTATTTGTCTTCTAAAGAGAGAGAGAAAGTATAGAGTTCGATGGGTAAGAAAGTAGGGAAGATATAGAAGGAAATAGGAGATGGAAACAATGATCAGATTTATATGAATTTTCTAAGTAAATAAATAAATAAATAAACAATCAATCAAAGCATTTATAGTCCTCTTACAGAGGACTTAAATTCAGTTTCTAGCACATACATTAGGATGCTCAGAGTTGCCAGTAACTTTAGGTCCATGTGATCCAATGTCCTCATCTCTGGAGGGATTTCTTTCCACAAGTATAGAAACACACACACATATACACACATATGTACAAACATACACATAACTAAAAATGAATTTAAAAAAAAATAACACAATTTTAGTAGACACTTTAAATTTCTATAATATTTAGGGCAGGACAGATGGCTCAGTGGTTAAGAGAAGTGGCTGCTCTCTCAGAGAACATGGGTATAGTTTCTAGTACCTACCAGGCAGCTCAAAATTGTAACTCCATTTCCAGAAGGAAAACACACCCTCTCCTGTCCTCATTGGAATACACAAGTTAAACATTTATACATGCAGTCAAACACTAACACACATGAAAAATAATAATTTTAAAAACTTCTCATACTATTTGTTGCTTGTTAATAAAGAAAAGCACATGTATAAAATATATCCTTAATTAATAGAGCAACTTTGTCTCATTATTAACAAAACCCAAGTCAAGAAGGTAAATCTAAAATTATCACTTCCTCATTTTTATGACTTGTCTTGTTCATATAAATGATGACGTGAGAATTAGATGTTAATTTATGTCACTGTTTTTATTCCGTGAAGAATTACTATACAATACAAAAAAAGAGACATGCTTTGAAATAGTATTTCTGATACCATAGATATACATCCTTAAGGGATATTTTCATAGACTTGAGCTAATACTATTTTGCCATCCAATACTTTTTTTATATTCATGAAACAAATATTTCAAATAGGATATATTTTTGAGAGGATAGATAGCTACAAAAGTATATATAACATTCTCCTACAACACTGTGGGTGAAGAATTACTCTGCTGAAATTAAGTAAAGCAAGATGTTCTATAATGGTAATAAATGTTTGCATCTATCCTAATGTAGAACCTTTAGATACAAACAATTTGGAAAAGACATGTGTTGTATATATTATTTTTTTTTAAGAATGTATGGCTATTTTCTTCATCAGCTAGCATATTTTTCTTTCAAAGCAATAAACATTTCATGATAGTGAGCAGAAAGAGAATATTTTACAGATACATTTCAAACAGTATTTCTTCATAAAGATGCACTCCTAGTGATGAAGTGTTTGTGCTGAGAATAAGAGTAGTTTCCCGATTGTTCACATAGCAGGTTGTCAACTTTTTCTCCTTAATAGGGAAAAGTCTTATCCTCAACAAAGCTGTATGAGTTTCTTATTTACTTAGGAGCAACAACAACAACAATAATAAAACCAACATCTAGTAAAGGGCCTATCATCAACATTATGAAAAGTAGTGTTGTTTGCTGGTTTTAATAGCCATATAAAGGTACTAAATTCCCTCTTTTCAAGAACTAAACCATGTGAAAAGTAACAGGATAAACATTGGTAAGTGTAACAATTTGAAACATTCTAAATCAGGTTATCACTTGTTGACAAGCCTGATGACCTCAGTTCAATCCTTAGGAATTCATATCATAGAGGGATAAAAAGTAACCTACGCACATTTACCTCTGAAGTCCACATAAACTTACTTCATAGCACCCATGTGATCTCTACATTCATAAAAATTTGAAATTTTTGAACTCTATATATTAATATGTAAAAATGTGAATAAATAGGAAGCACTCTAATATATACAAGAAAACAAGTAAATTTTGACTGATTTAAATAATAAGATATATGTTTTGAGAAAATATCTTTCATGTATGTTATCACTGATTGTTTAATATTGTCTACAAGAAATTAATAAATAAAACTATTTGCTTATATATAATATAGCAATTTACAAATATAGTTAATAATCAAATTTTCAAACAAATCTAACATGATACACAAACACTAACTAGTGAAAAAGTAATCTAAACATCATAGGTGCCATGCCCACTACAGTGAAGTCTTTGTGACAAGCCCAAAAGCTTGGTCACAGACCTGAGGTGAAAAGCTTCAAAGGAAATCAGTCTCCTGGGGACCTTTTGGCATTCCATAACTCAGAGGTGGTCCAGATTTGTCCTTACCCCCCAAGATATGATTTACTAATAGCTAAACAAAAATTTGACATTGCTTTCTGACTGACTACCCATGTTCCAACATCTTAGCTGAACCCCGACTTGGAATTTCATAAGGAATGTTACACATCCAGACAAATTGCCTCCAGCATTTTTAGGGAGATAATGAGGGAAGTAGGGCATTGATGCCTACAGAATAGAAGTTGATAATCGAGGGCAAGGTCAAGTAGAATCCTCATTTTCAGTCACGTACAGCAGCTGAGCCACTTCCAGGAATTAGCAAGAATGGAACATAAAAGAACTGAGGCATGCAGTGAGGGAGGATGGTAGCCACGTACCCTGGACAAAATCTCTCCTATAGAGCCATATTGCTAATCTAAATATACCCCCAAGATTGGATATATATTTGTCATTCTTCTATATCCTGGTTTCCTCATTTCTTCTTGTATGTGTAGGTCTCATTTTCTAATCGTGCTGAAAAGCTGCTACTAAATCTCAGTGGCTTACTACAGTAAATGTTCTATTTTACCTCTTCATCAGGTTCAAAGGTCTACTATAATAGCTTTGTTTTAGGCTATGTGTTGATACTAGGTCGATACATGCCTTCAATTCTAAAAAGAAAACTTATTTGGATAATAAATACTTAGATGAGTAAGAGGCCAAGACATTCTATATCAACATAGTTTGAAGCTCCATTTACTCGTATTAAGTTTTCATATTTAGTCATATACTAAAACTCTAATTCAATGGGGCAAAGAAAAAAATAGTGAGAGTCTATTAATAGATAGTATAAAATTTCATGACAATAAGACTGTATGCAGAATTCAAACAGTAGGGGTAAAGAAGTAGGGACAACTGAATCTATAGTATTAATCTTTGTTACTGCATGTATGATAAAGAAAATGTTTCCAACTAACTTTATTTCCTAGGGATGTAAACTTAAATTCAGCTTTAGCAATGATCTTTATTTGTAAGTATCATTAATTTTCCTATAATATATAATTATCTCACTTGTGAAAAAATCATTATACAAAATGTATTTGCTTTTAGAAGTTTAAATTTTAAAGACATACTATGAGCATTAATAGCATTAATTATTCAATTTATCATCAACATCATCATTTTCATTAAAATATTATAAGACATAGAAATCTTATAGATACCAATTTACTATAGGAGTAGAAATATATTTTTTAAATTTGGTTTTATATATTTCTTTGCTAAATAAGATATGCAGTTTGTTGGACAGTGCACAAACTAGAATTCTCTGTCTTGGGATTAAGTTTTCAGGCAATTTGGCTTTAATCCCTTCTACAGATTGCTTGTGCATTGCTATATATTTTAACCTTTATCCTCAAATGGTCATCTCTTATGATGTGATTACATGGATGAAATGCAAAGAGACCATCAGACTAAATTGTCATATTAAGAGAGATTATCAATACAGATGAAAAATGCTTCAATTTAGAATAAATGATACTGATGATTTCTTATCAGATTTGACACCTTAAAAATACAAACACATTATCTAGTAAATTCTACCCAAGAAGAATGTTTTAAGGGGTACTTCATTTTCTAATTGAAAATCTGAACAAAAATGTGAGGTTCAGCATAGTATTAAGGATAGAATTGCTGTGTTTTTTGTTTTGTGTGTCTATTTGTTTTTTGCATAACTAAAAGATTTTAAACTAGAAACTCATAATTGCTAATATCATATCTTGAATATGGGAACTGATTAATTCATGTGTAGTATTTCTTTGGAATTCTACTAAAAGGAAAAAGAAAACCCTGCCTAACATAAACACTTCCTTCCAATATTTTATTTTCAGCTCTATATATTACCACATCTTCATTCTTTTTATATTCATAGAAACAAAGGTAAATTTTTAAAATAACTTACTGGCTGTCCAGTGACAGATATAGGAAATTAAGTTGGTAATTATACTGTCCAAAAGGGGCTTTAACTTTTATCTTGGTATTTGGGACTTCCTGCCCACACATTATGTCCAATTTGTCCATAGAGTCTACGCTTTCATGTGTTACAAGTATACAGAATGAAGTCAGGATACAATTTCTATTGATCTGTCCTTGCATACTTCATTCAATGGAGAAATGTAAGCTTATCTATGAATAGGACTTAGACTAATGTAATTTTCATACTCTAAAAAGTATTTTATGTTCATACAGACCCCACAAGAATTCATGCTCCTGCAGACAGTAATGTAATCTTAATTTAACCACCTAAAGCATGTGATTACATATCCTCCCAGCTTTCAAAAGGGCAAAGAATAAACTCTTCACATTTCATGTTTCAAGACATAAACTTGTGTTTGTGTCCAAATAAAAATTAAAAAAAAGTTGTGCCAGTTACCCTTTTATCGTTGTGACCAAATATTGTAACAACCAAATAAGGACGGAAGGCTTATTTTGGGTCATGGTTATAAAGGTTTCAGTACATGTTTAGTCGTTCTGAACACTTTCAGTCTATTATCATGAAATATGAGAAGGCAGACATAAGTGGCAGAAGAAGCTGCTTACCTCAAGAATACCAGAAAAATGACAACAGAATGTGGAATATCTAAAGATCTAGTAGCTCATCAAGAATAGGACCAGGAGACTTACACAGTTTTTACAAGTTGAAGAATCATGTAGTACTATCACAAGACCACCCCTTTAACAAATAGCCATTTTTTTCTGTACACTTACTACAAACACACCAATGCTGAATCACCTATATCTAATTTATTTTTCTCATTTATTTGGTTCTTTATGATAATGCAAATAAATAAAATTTACTTCATATCTGAAATAAGGTATATTCTCATATTATTTCCTCTATTGCTTGACCTTAATCTGCTAAGACAAATATTAGCACCATCATAAATGGCATAAGCAGATATTGTATGCCTTGGAATACAAAGTAATGAAGTGTTCTTGTTTTCATAAACTGAAACTAAACCAAATCATTCCACATATTAGTGTTTACAAGAAATACATGACATAAAGAAACAAGAGAAATAATACTAATAGAAGGTGAAGAACTTTAAAAAGTAGCAGCCACTTTCCAAAATAAATGACATAATTTCCTTAGAAAATCAATGACAAATGAAAAAGCAATGGATATGTAGACCTCTTACAGAATGAAATAGACTTAGAGGCAGAAAATCAAAGCACCAAACATGAAAGTAGATGTTCTTTGAAAAATAACTAAAAGGAGAAAACAAAAACAAAACTATAAAAATTATCTTTGTCAAGTGCATGAGTACAGTTGAATATCTTTTTAATTAACAATTGGTATTAAATTAAATGATTTTAAAATGAGAATTATAATTATAATTATAATTTCTAAAATAATATTATAGTAATA
>NC_045030.1:90458353-90459008 GCF_008632895.1 Mastomys coucha
ATATATATATATATATATATATATATATATATATATATATATATATGTTTGTTACCACCCATCAGTAACAATAGAGAAGGGTTATTCTGGAATATGGAGTTGGGAGGAGGTAGGCTAGCCATAATTATACCTTACCACGTGGGAGGCTCTATAAAAATTAGACAGGAGTTGTGATCACTTCAGCCATCTTGAACTTTAAGATCTCTTTGTTACAAGCCAACAGGTAGAATAGATGAGGCAAACCCCTTCCCCCAAGTTCATCAGCATGCCGGCCCAATCAGCGGCTTCTTTGCTCTCTGTAGAGGCGGGACTTCGATGTATCTGGAACCAGGAACGAGGCGTGGCAAATAGCAGGAGGTGGGCAGAGAGGTGTGGTTATGAGAGGCAGCCCTCAAGCCAGGAGGGTTACATATATATATATATATATATACATATATATATATATCAATCATTTAAAATAATACAGTGTCTGGAGTTTCTTCTAAAGTTTACACCTCCTAAAATATTAGCAATTGTTGATCCTCAGACAATATTATAAGTACTACATACTATGCATTATATACTATATATACTATGTTATATCCTGTATACTATACACTGTATATTTTATAATAAATATTATGTCATATATTATATATAAATATTAAATATTATA
>NC_045030.1:90459209-90466920 GCF_008632895.1 Mastomys coucha
TACTATATAACTCTATTAACTTTATGTATACTTAATGTATAATTAAAAAATAATTTATGTAGACTTAAATTTTTTTATAATGTTTTTATATAAGTATTAACTCCTGATTTTTTTTTGTTTCTAATGATTTTGATTTTTTCAATAATAACTTGTACATCTGTACTTTTAAGATTTCCCACAAATATATAAGTGTTCTGTAGCTGTCCAGCAGCCATGGATATTCTGGGTTACCTGAAAGTGGGGGCTGGAAATGAAAAGAAAGGATTGAGAGAAAAGGATGAAGCCAAGACAAAAGTTTCTGATCAAGACTCAAAGCTTAATAGTTAGCACTGCACTGGGTTTATGTAGGGAGAGCCCATAGACCAATCCTTTGTTTCAGCTGGTTTAAGTTGCAAAGCAAGCTCAGCAGGCATTCTACTCCTGTAGGAAATTGACTCCACCTGGGTCATTAAGGTCCAACTACAGCAAACATTTAAGGTCTATTCAGCCTGCTTAAGGCTGGGGGTAGGGTACAATTCCCCCTTTTTGGTTCTTTAAAGATAAGGTGGATGGGTCACAAGATTTACTTGTTTTCCATAATCCCATAATCCTGTCTAGGGTATAGAGAGTGGCTCAGCAGCCTTGCCTTTCTAAGGTCCAGCTCTATATCGCTCCTTCTTACCCAGCTTGGACTGGACTACATACATAAGCCTTTTGATGTATGTGTCTGGCTTAGGTTGATAGGAGCTCAAGAACACAGTTACCAGTCTGGCCACCAACCAGCCTTCAAAAGCACACTCTTTCCTATTCAGACCAAAGCCATGAAGGACATATGAATAGTCACTCAATGCATTTCTTCATAGTGATGAATAACAACCAAGGTGAATAGCTGAGCTTGCTGAAAGCGAGCAACCAAAAGTCTGGCCACCAGGTGTATGGGAGGTGGCTACACACATCTTACATATTTAGACCAAACAAAATTTACTTATCCTTTCTAGCTGTTATTTGAAGAGAAAAATAACTTTGTCACTTGCTGTACCCAATAAACACAATTGTAGAGATTTTTCTAGGTAAAAAACAACCATCAGCTTACTTGCCATAGAACTTGAGAAGCTGCTGGCCCTTTAAGAGCAGCTTTTCAGCTCCTGGCAGGTGCTGTGCTTGACTCCCAGGTACAGTGCAGGTAAACTTATCAGTTTCTGCTGTGCAAATTAAGACTGGTTTTAAACAAGTTAAACTAAATCAAGGAGTGGATAGCCAGCAGATAAAGTTTTAACCATTTTGTTGTTGTTGTTGTTGTTTGTTTTTTGTTTTTCTTTAACATTAAACAGAAAAAGTCATTCAAACAAAAAACAAAAACAGACATGAATTGACAAACAGACAGATTGGTGCACCAAGGACAGACAATACACAGAGGGGGAAGAGAACTTGAACCTGAACTAAGAATATCTCTAGCAGGAGCTAGAGAGGAAAGAAGATGTTTTCCGATTTCCCCTGTCCCTAGGAGAGCTCTGAAATAGCTTATATACATTGTCCTTCACTTTTGATCTGGCCAGATACAGCAAGGACATCTAACACCAGAGATTACCAGATGGGGAAAGGCAAATGAAAGAATCTTACCAACAGAAACCAAAACTACTTGGTAACATCAGAACCCAGTACTCTCACTACGGCAAGACCTGGATACCCCTAACACATCAGAAAAGATTTTAGATCTAAAATCATATCTCATGATGCTGATATAGGAATTTAAGAAGGACATTAATGACTCCCTTAAAGAAATACAGGAGAACACAGGTAAACAGATACAAGCCCTTAAAGAGGAAAGACTAAAATCCCTTAAAGAATTACAGGAGAACACAAGTAAACAAGTAGAAGCCACTAAAGAGGAAACACAAAAATCCCTTAAAGAATTACAGGAAAGCACAAGCAAACAGGTAAAGGAATTGAACAAAACCATCCAGTACTTAAAAATGGAAGTATAAACAATTAAGAAATCACAAAGAGAGATAACTCTGGAGATAGAAAACCTAGGAAAGAAGTCAGGAGCCATAGATACAAGCATCACCAACAGAATACAAGAGATAGAAGAGAGAATCTCACGTTCTGAAGATACCATAGAAAACATAGACACAACAGTCAAAGAGAACACAAAATGCAAAAAGCTCCTAACCCAAAAACATCCATGAAATCCAGGACACAATGAGAAGACCACACCTACAGATAATAGGTATAGAAGAGAGTGAAGACTTCCAACTTAAAGGGCCAGCAAATATCTTCAACAAAATTATAGAAGAAAACTTCCCTAACCTATAGAAAGAGATGCCCATGGACATACAAGAAGCCTACAGAACTTCAAGTAGTTTGGACCAGAAAAGAAATTCCTCCCATCACATAATGGTCAAAACACCAAATGTACAAAACAAAAAAAGAATATTAAAGGCAATGAGGGAAAAAGGTCAAGTAACATATAAAGGCAGACCTATCAGAATTACACCAGATGATTTCTCTTTTAAATTGAAATTTCTAAACATCTTTTGTCAGGCTTGATCAAGATTTACTTTGTTTCATTTTTATTTTAATTTATTTTAACTAGTAAGTTGAAACATAAGATTTGTAGATATATTAATATTGTCTGACACAACAACATTTAGAATTCTTCAAAGTCATTATACCTTTATAGCTTTCTTAATGACATTCATATTTGATAATTTTCTTAATATATTTTACTCAAATTTTTCATTTGATGAGAAGTTTCTTTTATGTGATATTTTCCTGTTTTTCATCAATCATTTCACTGTATTTATGATTGTCACCTCACTGCCTCCTCAGAAATTGTCCATTATATTGATTGAGTATTCAAAATGAATGCTAAATAACAAAATACAGACTTAGGTTTAGTCACAGAATCTAAAGAACATAGCTTCTGGTGTGATTAATGTGTACATATACACATACACACACACACACATACATACACAGAGTATTGTATATATTTCAAGTAACTTAAAACAAAAAAAAATCAGTTAACATTCCTATACTAAGCAAAATATTTTACAATTAATAATTTTCTATACTTACCACATAAGGGTTTATTCTTATATCCCTCTACACACTTGTCCTCATCAATTCATCTGTTTTTGTACACATTTAGAAGTAGCCATAGCACAGTATCATTAATAGTGTCAGGAGTTGACTCTCTCCCATGGTGTAGGTTTCAAGTTGGGCCAGTCATTGGTTGGCTACTCACTCAAACTCACCTCATCTTTACCCCTGTACATCTTTTAGACAGAACAAATTTTGGTTTGAAGGTTTCCTGGGTGGGTTTGTGTCCCCCACCTTCCACTGGAAGTCCTGCCTGGCTACAGACCATGGCTACTTCAGTCTGCATTTTACCAGCTGCTAGGAGTCTCAGCTTGGTTCACCTCCCACCTCCCATAGACTCTTTGGAGCCTCCCGAATCCCAGGTCTCCTGTTAGTCCCAGAGGTGTATCCCCAATAATTTCTATTCTCTTTCCCAGTCCTTTCCTGCCACCCCTCTCCTGCTTGCTCTCTCTACACATTTCTCATCCCTATTTCTCCCCCCAACCATTCTCTTACCCAGTTCCCTCTCTCTATCCAACACAGATGTCTATTTTACTTCTACTTCTGAGTGATATTCAAACATCTTCCCTTGGTCTCTACCTGTTCCTTAGCTTCTTAGGGTCTGTGGACTGTATCATGATTATCCTGTATTTTATGATTATTATACACAAATAAGTGAACACATACCATGTGTGTCACTGTGAGTCTGGGTTACCTTACTCAGGATGATACTTTCTAGTTTTATCCATTTGCCTGCAAATCTCAAGATGTCATTTTTTTAATAGCTACTGATTTTGTAAATATGTACCATATTTTCTTTATCCATTCTTCAGCTTAGAGACATCTATGATATTTCCAGTTTCTGGCTATTACAAATAAAGCAGTTATGAACATAGTTGATCAAGTATCCTTGTAGTAGGTGGAGCATTGTTTGATTTTAGGCCCAAGAGTGGTATAATAGGTACTGGAAGTATAACTATTCTTAATTTTCTGAGAAACCCCCAGATTTATTTCCAAAGTGGTCTTCTGTGATGCAGCATCCAGCATCTGATGGAAACAGATGCAGAGACTTCCTGTCAAACAATAGGCAGTACTCGAAGACTCAGAAGAGTCAGGGGAAGGGGCAAAGAACTGAGGCAGCCTGAGGGGAAAAGGACACCACAAAAAGACCTAAAGAGTAAAGTAACCTTGGCCCATGGTGACTCACAGAAACTGAACAACCAACCAAAGAGCTTATATGGGCTGTACCTAGGGGTCTTACCCATAGGTAGCAGATGTGCAGCTTGGCCTTTGTATTCGTGCACTAACAATTGGAGTGGAGGTAGCTGCCTCTGACTCTCTTGCCTGCATTTGGATCATTTTTCCCTATCTGGGCTACCTTGTCTGGCTTCAGTGAGTGAGGATGCTCTCATCCATGCTAGGACTTGATATGCTGGAGGGAGAGGTATTGGTACCCATGGGAAAGGGGAAACAAGTGAGGAGGGGAGGCAGATGTGATGTTGGCACTAGGAGGAAAGGAAGGGGGAAACCATCAGAATGAAAGTGAATTAATAAATTAGTGAAAAACATAAAACATGCTTCTCAATTTGGGAAATGTAGATTACAATGTCAAAAATGTTGCAATATGAAAGAGATTTTAATGTTTTTCTAATTATCTTTTAAGATTTGTATGCAGAAGGAAATAGTGTTCAGAGGTTTCCAAACTGTTACTTGAGGGAACAGTTTGCCTCAGTCTAAAGATTTTCTTTTCTTACTACTCATCATTCATAAGAAAAAGATATAAAAGTAAACTAAAATGATTTTCCAATGGAATTGTAATAGAACAGGCTGAAAATATAAACAGATTGAAAGGAACCTATACAAATAAATAAGTTGAGTGACATTTGATACCCTGAGGCCCATTCTCTAGTTTTGGGCTCATTCTTCAGTCTAGAAGACTCTTGAGGAAACCAAGAGCATTCTTCTTCCCTGTGGAAAACTTCGGGGATCCAAAGACTAATCAATATGGAAAAATGCTCCATTAATCCCATCCCAGTCATAGCTGCCCATCATCCTAGTTGGATCAGACAGGGACACAACTTTCAAAATAGTGTCTGCCTGCAGCACAGACAGCAGAGTCAGGTACTCTGACTGACAGTGTATGGCATATGCCTCCCAGCACCTTCCTGAGGAGTTCTGCTGGGATCAGCATCATCCAATCAACAACAGGGAAAACAAATACCTAAAGGACAGTGTAAGAACACAATCAACACACAGACCACAGAAGCAGCAGAGCAGCCAGGACAGGGTCCTTTCTACCTCCATCTATAATCAGGAGGTGCACCTGTTCCACAGCTCCCTGTGTACCAATCCCACAAGGAGAGAGCTTGTCTCCAGGGAGTGCCCTGACCATGGGACTAAGGTGAGATCACCATTTTCTCTGGTGACTTTCTAAGGCAGGACCAGCCAGTAGGTATAGGCCACAGAAGCTGCAGAGCAGCTGGGACAGGGTCCTTCATTCATCCATCCATACCGAGAAGGGACAGCTGATCCATAGCCCTTTGTGCATGGGTCTTACCAGGAGAGAGCTGATCTCCCAGGAGTGATGACACAGGCTTACAGACCCACAGGAGAAACAAACTCCAGCAGAGACAGCAAGGACATCTAACTCTAGAGATTACCAGATGGGGAAAGGCAAATGCAAGAATCTTACCAACAGAAACCAAAACTACTTGGCAACATCAGAACACAGTACTCTCACCACAGCAAGTCCTGGATACACCGAACACACCAGAAAAGCAAGATTTAGATCTAAAATTATATCTCATGATGCTGATATTGGAATTTAAGAAGGACATAAATAACTCCCTTAAAGAAATACAGGAGAACACAGGTAAACAGATACAAGCTTTTAAAGAGGAAAGACAAAAATCCCTTAAAGAATTACAGGAAAGCACAAGCAAACAGGTGAAGGAAATGAACAAAACAATCCAGGACCTAAAAATGGAAGTATAAACAATTAAGAAATCACAAAGAGAGACAACTGTGGAGATAGAAAACCTAGGAAAGAAGTCAGGAGCCATAGATACAAGCATCACCAACAGAATACAAGAGATAGAAGAGAGAATCTCACGTTCTGAAGATACCATAGAAAACATAGACACAACAGTCAAAGAGAACACAAAATGCAAAAAGCTCCTAACCCAAAAACATCCATGAAATCCAGGACACAATGAGAAGACCACACCTACAGATAATAGGTATAGAAGAGAGTGAAGACTTCCAACTTAAAGGGCCAGCAAATATCTTCAACAAAATTATAGAAGAAAACTTCCCTAACCTAAAGAAAGAAATGCCCATGAACATACAAGAATCCTACAAAACTCCACATAGTTTGGACCAGAAAAGAAATTCCTCCTGTCACATAATAATCAAAACACCAAATGCACAAAACAAAGAAAAAATATTAAAAGCAGTGAGGGAAAAATGTCAAGTAACATATAAATGCGGAGTGATCAGAATTACACCAGACTTTTTGCCAGAGACTATGAAAACCAGAATATCCTGGCTGATGTCCCATAGGAAGAGCAACAATATGAACTAACCAGTACCCCCAGAGATCCCAGTGACTAAACAACCAACCAAAGAGTACACATGGTGGGACTCATGGCTCCAGCTGCATATGTAGCAAAAGATGGCCTAGTCAGTCATCATTGGGAGGTGTCTTAGTCAAGGTTTCTATTCCTACACAAACATCATGGCCAAGAAGCAAGTTGGGGAGGAAAGGGTTTATTCAGCTTACTTCCACATTGCTGTTTATCACCAAAGGAAGTGAGGACTGGAACTCAAGCAGGTCAGGAAGCAGGAGCTGACACAGAGGCCATGGAGGGTTGTTCCTTACTGGCTTGCTTCCCCTGGCTTGCCCAGCCTGCTCTCTTATAGAACTCAAGACTTCCAGCCAAGGGATGGCACCACCCACAAGGGGCCCTACCCCTTTTATCTAATTGAGAAAATGCCCCACAGCTGGATCTCATGGAGCCACTTCCCCAACTGCAGCTCCCTCCTCTGTGATACCTCTAGCCTGTGTCAAGTTGACACACAATACCAGCCTGTACAATTGACCCCTTGTCAACTTGACACATAAACACAAAACACATCACTTTTAAGCCTCAACCCTTACTTCATTATTTATCCCCAAGATCTAAATAACTTTAAAAGGCCCACAGTCTTTATATTAAAAGTTCAATCTATTTAAAATGTCCAATATCTTTTAAAATTCAAAGTCTCTTAACTGTGGGCTCCACTAAAATACTTTCTTCCTTCAAGAGGGAGAAATGTCAGGGCACAGTCACAATCAAAAGCAAAAATCAAACTCCAACTGCCCAATGTCTGGGATCCATTTACAAGCTTCTGGGCTCTTCTAAGGGCTTAGGTCAGTTCTCCAGCTCTGCCATTTGTAGCACACACCTTGTCTTCTAGGCTCCAGATGCCTGTACTCCACTGCTGCTACTGTCCTTCGTGGTCATTGCATGGTACTGACATTTCCAAAACACTGCTGCCTCCCGCTGCAACTAGGCTTCACCTATAGTCCCTCATAGACAGTCTTCATGGTGCTAAGCCTCAACTCTTTTGCATGACTCCTTCAGTCCTGGGCAATCAATTGCAAACA
>NC_045030.1:90466930-90483782 GCF_008632895.1 Mastomys coucha
ATAAACCCAATCCTCAAGACCCAGAGCAATAAATAATCTCTAGAGCCCATCTATGCTGCTAAAACAAACCCTGGATAAGCTAATTAAACTGAAACAGAAGAAGAGGATCTTAAGTCCAATGTTATACACATGGTAGAGACCTTTAAAAAGGACAGGAATAAATACCTTAAGAAAATACAGGAAGCTGGGCAGTAGTCGTGCACACCTTTAATCCTAGCACTTGGGATGCAGAGGCAGGCAGATTTCTGAGTTTGAGGCCAGCCTGGTCTACAGAGTGAGTTCCAGGACAGCCAGGGCTACACAAGGAAACCATGTCTCAAAAAACAAACAAACAAAAAAGAAAGAAAGAAAATACACAAAAATAATATCAAACACATTCTAGAGGCTTTGAAAGAAGAAACAAATAAATAAAAAGAAACACTGGAAAATACAGTCAAACAGGTGAAGTAAAATTTTCCATGATCTAAACAGCAAAATAGAAGCAATAAAGAAAATACAAAATGAGGCAATTGTGTAGATTGAGAAACTAGGAAAGAGAAAGGAACTACAGACATGTATTATCAACAGGAAATTGAAGAGAAAAACCTCACAGGTAGAAGATACAATAGAAGAAATCAACATATCAGTCAAGGAAAATACAATATCTAAGAAGTTCATGACACAAAACATCCAGGAAATTTGAGACACTATGTAAAGATGAAAACTAAGAATAATAGGAATATAAGAAGGAGATTCTCAGCTCAGGCTCAGAATAAATCTTCAAAGAAGAAAACTTCTCTAACCTAAAGAAAGAGATACCTATAAAGGTACAAGAAGCTTACAAAACACTAAACATATTGGTCCAGAAAAGAAAATTCTCCTGCCACATAATAATCAAAACTTTATAAATTCAGAACAAAGAAAGAATTTTAAAAGTGGCAAGAGAAAAACACCAAGTAACATCTAAAGGCAGACCTATCAGAATTATACAAATCACTTATCAGAGAATCTGAAAGTTATAAGAGCCTTTACAGAGGTCTTACAAACTATAAGAGACTACAGATGTTAGCCCAGAATACCCAGAAAATCTTTCAATCACCATAGATGGTGAAACCAAAATATTCTACAACAAAACCAAATTTGAACAATATCTTCTCACTAACTCAGCCATATAGAGAATACTACAAGAAAAATTCCAACCTAATGAGGCTAACTGTACTCAAGAAAACAAAAGAAATAATTTCACAGTATTAAAACCAATATAGGAAATCAGGCATAGACACTCATACACACACACACACACACACACACACACACACACACACAGACCTCAACTACCACCAACATCAAAGTAACATCAAGTAACAGTTGTTAATCATTAATATTTCTCAAAATCAATGGACTCAAGTCCCCTAAAAATGACAGAGGGTAACAGAATATATGCATAAATAGAATTCATCATTCTGATGTATATAAAAAACACACTTTAGCAACATAGTCATTATCTCAGTAGAAAATGCTGTAAAAAGTTTTTCCAAGAAAACAAACCAAAGAAATAAGTTGGAGTAGCCTTTCCAATATTTAATAAAACAGACTCAAAACAAAAAGTAATCAAAAGAGAAAGGGAAGGAAACTTTATACTCATTAAAGAGAAAATCAACCAAGATTATATCTTGATTGTGAACAACGATGCCTCAAATGCAAGGGCACACTCATTTGTAAAAGAAACATTACTTTACCTTGAATCACACATCAAACCCCACATATTAATAGTGAAAGAACTCAACATCCCACTTTCACTAATGGACAGGACATCCAGACAAAAACTAAACATCCATTAGGTCATGAGCCAAATGGACCTAACAGATATCTACAAAACAATTCATCCAAATACAAAAGAATATACCTTCTCAGCACATCAGAGAGAAATGTCTCCAAAATTGAATATAAAATCAATCAAAAATCATACCTCAACAGACACAAACAGCTTTAAATAATCCCATGAATCTTATCAGATCACCTTGGATTAAAGCTGAACTTCAACAACAACAGATCAGCAGAAAACCCACATATTCATGTAAACTGAACAACTCTCTACTCAATGATCACTGGATCAGGGAAGGAAAAGAAATTAAAGCCTTTATAGGACTCAATGAAAATTATAGCACAACATACCCAAATTTACGGTATATTATGAAAGAATTGCTATGAGGAAAGTTCATAGTACTACATGCCCTCATGAAGAAAAGACAGTATACCTAAATTAACTCAATCCGAAATTAAAAGGGAAACATAACAACAGACAATGAGGAAATTCAATGAATCATAAAGTCTTACTTCCAAAGCCTATACTCCAAAAAATTGTAAAATCTAAATGTAATGGATGATTTTTAAGACAGACAACACTTACCAATCTAAATAAAGATCAAGTAATCCATCTGAATAATCCTATAACCCCTAGGGAAAAACAAGCAGTTATTAAAAGTCTCCCAACCTAAAAAGCCCTGAGCCAGATGATTTTAGTGCAGAATTCTCCAAGGTTTTCAAAGAGCTAAATCTAATACTCCTCAAACTATTACACCAAATAGAAACAAAAGGAACATTGCCAAACTCATTCTATGAGGCCACAATCACCTAATACCTAAACCACACAAAGACTGAAAACAGAAAGAGAATTTTAGCCCAATTTGTTTATGAACATTGATGCAAAAATATTCAATATAATATAATACTCACATACTGAATCTAAGAACACATCAAAGACATCATCCAACATGATCAAGTATGCATCAAACCAGGGGTGCAGGGGTGGTTCAATATATGAATATCCCTCAACTTTGTCCACTTATATAAAAAACTGAAAGAAAAAAACTATATCATCATCTCTCTAGATGACTAAAAAAATATTTGACAAATTCCAACACCCCTCATGATAAAAGCCTTAGAGAGAGCAGAGATACAAGTGACATACGTAAACACAAAAAGGCAATATACAGCAAGCCAATGGCCAACATAAAATTAAATGGAGAGAAACTTAAAGCATTTCCACTAAAATCAGGGCCACAACAAGTCTGTCCACTTTCCTCAAGTGTCTTCAATTACAGTACTAGAAATACTAGTTGGAATAATAAGATAACTAAAAGAGATCAGGTGGATACAAATTGGAAAAAAAGAAACCAAAGAATGGCTTTTCACAGAAGATTTGATGGTGCACATAATTGACCCCCAAAAATTCTACCAGAAAATTCCTACAGCTGATAAATACCTTCAGCAAAGTGGCCGGATACAAAATTAACTTAAAGGAATAATGTAGCCCTCCTCTATACAATCAACAAACAGTCTGAGAAAGAAGTTTGAGAAACAGTACCCTTACAATAGTCACAAATAACATAAAATATCATGTAAGTCTAGCCAAGCAAGTGACAGGTATGACAGAAACTTCAAGTCTCTGAAGAATGATATTGAAGAAGGTATCAGAGGCTGAGCATGGGCTGGTAGTGTTAATATAATGAAAATGGCCATCTTACCAAAAGCAATGTACATATTCAATGCAACCCCCTTACAATTCCAACAAAATTCTTCACAGATAGATATTGAATGAACAATTCTTAATTTAATATGGAAAAAAAACAAGATAGATTAAATGATCCTGAACAGTGAAAGAATTTCTGGGGATACCTCTGACTTCATGCTGTACTGCAGAGCAATACCAATAAAACTGTATGGTATTGATATAGGAACACACAGGTGGATAAATGGAATAAAATCAAAGACCCTGAAATAAACTCACACACCTATGGACACTTGATTTTTTTTGCAAAGAAGCCACATCCATGAAAGGGAAATGTGAGAGCCTCTTCAATAAAGTGTTCTGCCTAACTGGATGTCTGCATGTAGAAGAATGCAAATATATCCATATTTATCACCCTGTATAAAACTTAAGTACAAATGGATTAAGGACCTCAATATAAAATCAGATACACTAAATCTAATAGAACAGAAATTGGGTCATATCTTTGATCTTACTGGTACAGGAGGCAACATCCTAAAGAAAACATCAATGGCTGAGGCACTAAGATCAAGAATTACTAAATGGTACCCATGAAACAGGAAAGCTGCTGTAAGTAAATCCCACCTTTGATAGGACAAAGCATTCTACAAATTGGAAAAATATCTTCACTAATCCTACATCTGACAGGGCTATTAAGCAAAATATATAAAAAACTCAAGAAGTTAGACACCAACAATCCAAATATCTCAATTATAAAATGGGGTACAGAAATAAACATAGAATTTACAAAAGTAGAATGTCAGATGATATAGCGGCACCTAAAAAATATTCAACATCTTTTATTGTTTGTTTTTTTGTTTTTTTGTTTTTTGTATTTTTCTTTTTGGAAACAGGGTTTCTCTGTATTGCCCTGGCTGTCCTAGAACTCACTCTGTAGACCAGGCTCACCTCAAACTCAGAAATCTGCCTGCCTCTGCCTCCCAAGTGCTGGGATTAAAGGTGTGTGCCACCACCGCCTGGCAATGTTCAACATCTTTAAGTCATTAGATAAATGCAAATCAAAACATCTCTAGCATTCCATCTTGCACCCATCAGAAATGGTTAAGTTCAAAATCTCAAGTGATAACACATGATGGCTAAGATGTGGAACAAGGAGAACATGCCTCTACTACTGGTGGGAGTGCAAACTTGTACAACCACTCTGGAAATCATTTTGGCAGTTTACCAGAAGATCTGAAATAGTTGTACCTGAAGACACAGCTATACCATTCCTGGTCATATACCTAAAAGATGCTCCACCATACCACAAAGACACCTGCTTAACTGTGTTCACCATAGCTTTATTCGTAATAGTTAGTTAGAAAATGGAAAAAAACCTAGATATATCTCAACTGAAGAATAGATATAGAAAGTGTTGTGTATCTAAACAATGGTATACTACTCAGCCATTAAAAGAACATTATGAAATTTTTAGGCAAATTGGATGGATCTGGATAATATCATCCTGAGTGAGGCAACCCAGGCCCAAAGCACATGTATGGTATGCACCCATTTCTAAGTGAATAGTAGGTATAACATGCAGGAAAACCATGTTATAATCTGCAGACTCAAAGAAGCCAAGTAACAAGGAGGGCCCAAGGGAGAATGGTGAATCTTTCTCAGAAGTAGAAACAAAATAAATATTGGTGGTTCATGAGAAGATGGAACTAGGTGGAAGAGGGGATGTATAGAGGAGGGGAGAGAGGAGATTGGTGATAGGAAGGCAAATTCTAGAGTGTTCCAGAGACTTACAATGCAGAAAGGACCCAGAGGGTCTATGGGGGTGACTCTAGCTGAGAGTCTTATCAGAGAGGGATATGGATCCTGATATGGTAGGACTCTCAGTGGAAGGATAAGGACAGCAACTGAGCCATAAAAACTTTGATCCAAAATGTGTCCTGCCAACAAGTTGTACAGAGACAAAAACAGAGCAGAGACTGAGGGAATGGCCAAACAATCACTGCCCCAAATTGACGTCCATCTATGGGCAAGAAATAATCGCTAACACTATTATTAATGATACTTCATTATGCATGCAGACAGGATAACTAGCATAACTGTTTTCTGAGATGCTCACCCTGCAGCTGACTCAGACAGATGCAGAGACTCACATCCAAATATTGGATTGAGTTTGGGGACTGTTATGGAAGACCTGGCAGAAAGATTAAGTGTCAGGCACCTCCACCAGGTAGTGGGAAAATAAAGGGGTGGGTAACCCATGTACTGCCAGAGATCTGGTACTTTGGCTAGGCAGACTTGGGAGGCTGCCAACACTCTCCACATTGCCCAGGTGGGTGTCTGGCTGTTATGAGCCACTATCCCAGTCTGTGTGGGTTTGGAGAGGAGACAGGCCTGGGGGTTCCTGGGCCTAACTGAGACCAAGGATGACAGGTTCTAGCTTCTGGGCATCACAGATGCTGCTGGACACCATGGAAGAGCTGAGAATGAGGCAGGGCCTCAGAGTGGCAGTGGTCCCAGGCCAAAAGGAGATAAGGGGTGGGGAAGGGAAGGAGCCACCTAGTTCTGAGGGAGCCAGCATGAGTCCTTGATCTGGTCTCAAGGCTGGAGCTGAATTCCATTGCCCCAGCAGTGTGAGTCTAGATGAAAGGAGGTAATCCATGGTCTTAAGGTGTTTATTTTAGAACAGAGAGAGAGAGAGAGAGAGAGAGAGAGAGAGAGAGAGAGAGAGAGAGAGAGAGAGACAGAGACAGAGACAGAGACAGAGACAGAGAGTCAGAGAGAGGTTAGAAAAGTAGAGTCCAGCCAGGGACACTTGGAGAGAGAGGGAAGGGAGGGAGCAAGAGAAGAGAGTAAGGACAAGAAGCTAAAAAGTTGAGAGAGAGATGAAGGGTGAAGTATATCTCCTTTTATGATGGGTGTGTTACCTTTCTTTTTCCCAAGTGCTGGGCATACCTGGCTATGGTTAGTTGACTAGAGGTAGAGTCCAGCCAGAATACTGGGAGCTTTGGGCATTGTCTAGCCACAAGATACTGGAGCGAGAGCTCATGGCACCAGTGTCTTATGTCTGGCCCATAGCTTACTATTCTGTCCCTTGTAGAATTCTCTACTGGGTCTCCGGAGCAAGCCTTGTTCAACCAAGAACGCAGACTGCCTTTCATGGTCCCACATCTCTTCACTTTATGTATATATTTTAAAGATAGGAACCCTGGAGTGATTTTGTCTTTTGTGGTAAAAATTTTGGGTGGGGTGTAAGTATCAGAAAACATTTAGGCCAGAGGAGTAACAAAACTAAGCCAGAGTGGTAAGGAGGGTTAAGAGTAGGGAAGGCAAGGAATTAGAGTCCATGGGTAGTACAGTTTAAGGGTAATAACATCAGTTTTGAACAGCAATTAATTAATCTAGATAGACATTATGTTTTCCTTACTATCATGTAACTTCCCCCAGGTTTAGCAGCCGTTTAGCTTTGGCAAGAGAGTTCATCTGTCATTGCAAGGTCCTAAGCTGTCCTCTGTGGAGTTCAGCTCATTTCTCAGGAATCTTCAGTCAAATGAGGTGTCTGGAGCTTTATTGTCTGCAGGTCTCAGGAGATGGCATTGCCCCTGCTGGATCTGCAGCTACAGGCACTGTCCTCTTCTTTTGTGAGGGTAAACCTGTAGCATAACTGTGACAAAGGAGCAGAGTTCCAGCAGCAGGATATCTGCATAGGGTGGATAGCAAAAGTTAAGCTTGCAATAGTTTGCTTGGGAGCACATAATGGATCGTTGTTAGGATCCTAGAAAAGCAAGGATTTTGAGGGATTTAGTCCTGGAAGGAATCCTTTAAGTCTGCTTTGGATGGCTGAGGAAGAAAATTATACATCTGGGATAGGCTGTAACAGTTTGTCTGTAAAAGGAAACTGGTTGTTAATTAAGGATTGAGTGATGGTAATCAACATATCTGATTTGACCTGTGGAAGTAGATTAGATGACTTTTGAACCTTAAAGGAAATCTTAAGCAAGTTGAAAATTTTTGGGACATATATCATGGAAGTTAGGGAGAAAAATAAGCACTTAAATAAAGAAGCAAGAAAATTTTGGGTTAAAAAGTATGATTTAGGTATTCCTGTAGGGAGAGCAATCAAGTAAAACCTCAGGTGCAGCTGCTTTGATGGGCTTAGATAGGTGGGGAGGGGCTTGCCCTGCCATTAGGTATGTGCTCCAGCAGACAAGTTTCTATTTTCCCCATTTGTTTTTTTCTTGGAATGCAGGAGATCAAAGTCTAACATTGAAGAAAAGCTTAAAGGAATATAAGTATAGAGGGTTGAGTGAAAGCTTTCTAGCCAAAGCTGCAGTAGCCTGCTGGCCAGTGTGAGAGCACAAATGGAGCTTATTGGCTGGCAAATAGAGGAGGCCAAGAGCTCAGAGCAAGCTCTGTGGTGTGAAAGGCAGTTCTCACCGTGGGTTTGGGGAGGGGCAGAAAGTAGAGGCTAGATAAGGCATGGATCGCCATTTTGGACAGACGCAGAGCAGAGAGCAAGGGCAGGCCGGAGTCTGAGCAGCAAGAGCCTGTGAGAGTTAGCAACTGAGGGAGGGGGAAGAAGCTGTCCAGGAACATGAGAGAGAAAGAGATCAGAGGAAGGCCTAGTTTTTTGAACTAGGTCACTCACGGTTTTGAACAATCTGGTTTTCTGATGTGTTTTAGCTGCCTTGAGATGATGTAACCATCCTCTGCGACCACTTGTTGAACACCTCCACCAGGGTGCAGGAAAATAAAGTGATGGGTAACCTGCTTCCTGCCAGAGCTCTGGTTCTCTGGCCAGGCAGATGCAGGAGGCTGCCCAAACTCTCCTTACTGCCTGAGTAGGTATTTGGCTATGGAGAGCCACTATCCAAGTCCATGGGGGTTTGGAGAGGAGACAGTCCCAGAGGTCCCTGGGCCTCACAGAGGTTGAGGATGACAGGTTCTAGCTCCTGGGCATCAAAGACTCTGTTGGACACTACAGAAGAGTTAAGGACTAGGTGGGGGCTCTGGGATGGCAGTTGCCACAGCCCTAAAGGAGAAAAAGGGCTGGGCATACTTGGCTGTGGTAAGTTGACTGGAGGTGGAGTCCAGCCAGAATACTGGGAGCTTGGGGCATTGTCTAGCCACAGGATACTGGAGTGAGGGCTCATGGTGTCAGCAACTTATGTCTGGCCCATAGCTTACTATTCTGTCCCTTGTAGAATTCTCTACTGGGTCTCCAAAGCAAGCCTTGCTCAACCAAGAACACAGACAGCCTTTCATGGTCCCACAATTGAGGGCCCTAAAGCAGATAAGGACTCCACATGAAGACCAACAGAGTCAACTAATCTGGTCTCTTGTGGGCTTTCATAGACTGAATCACCAACCAAAGAGTGTACACAGGCTGAACCTAGGTTCCCCCTGCACATATGTAGAATATGAGTAGTTTGGTCTTCATGTGTTTCACCAACAACTGGAGCAAGGGCTGTTTGTGAGCTTATTGCCAGCCTGTCTGTGGATCCTGTGCCTTTAAATGGACTGCCTCATCTGGCCTCAGTGGGAGAGAATGCATCTATCAGGACAACACCTTGATGTGAGGGTTATGGGTGGATGGAGTGACACCCAAAGTGGTACTTACCCTTTTCAAAAGAGAAGAGGAAGGTGAAGTGAGGGGAGGACTTTCGTGAGGGAGTACTGGGAAGAGAGGAACCACTGATAATGAGTTGTAAAGTCATAAATCAATAAATGAAAAAAATGTAAGTTGAGCACATGAGTCTGTTTCTGTATCTAACATTCAAATATGCAAATTATAAACCAGAAATCAGTTTTTTTCTATAATGACATTTTTTTCTTAAAGTAGGCTCTCCTATATCCCAAGTTAGCCTCAAATAGCTCTTCAGCATTTCATGTCCTGAAACTTTGGAACATCCTGTTTCTCCTTGCTAAATTCAAGTTTTATAGGCACACATCATCATACTCAGTTTATGGAATGCAAGCTAAGCAGAAAATAAGCTACATGCCTAATCCCTGAGTAAGAGGCATTTTCACTTTCTTCTTTTTTATTAGATATTTTCTTTATTTACATTTCAAATGTTAGCCCCTCTTCTCATTTCCCCTCTGAAAACCCCATATATCATTCCCCCTTCCTCTGTTCACTAACCCACCCACTCCTATTTCCCTGTCCTAGCATTCCCCTACACTGTGGCATAGAGCCTTCAAAGGACCACAGGCCTCTCCTCCCATTGATGACCAACTAGGCCATCCTTTGCTACATATGCACCTAGAGCCATGAGTCCCTCCATGTGTATGCTTTGGTTGGTGATTGAGTCCCTGGGAGCTCTGGGGGTACTGATTGATTTTTATTGTTGTCTGCCCTATAGGGCTGCAAACCCCTTCAGCTCCTTTGGTCCTTTCTCTAGCTCCTCCACTAGGGACCCTGTGCTCAGTCCAATGCTATGAGCATTCACTTCTGTATTTGTCAGGCACTGGAAGAGCCTCTCAGTAGACAGCTATATCAGGCTCCTGTCAGCAAGCACTTTTTGGCATTTACAATAGTGTCCAGGTTTGGTAACTGTATATGGGATTGATCCCCAGTGGGACAGTCTCTGAATGGCCTTCTCTTCAGTTTCTGCTCCACACTTTGTCTCTGTATCTCTTCCCACAGATAGTTTGATCTCCCTACTAAGAAGGACCTAAGTATCCACACTTTGGTCTTCCTTCTTCTTGAGCTTCATGTGTTCTGTGAATTGTATCTTGGGTATTCCAAATTCCTTATCATTCCCCATACTCCCACAGTTCTCCATTCCAGGGATTAAACTAAGGGCCTCTCACTTACTAAGCATACCTTTTATTCAATCCCTAGTCTTTTCATTCTTTTAAAATATTTTCTTAGGTTTTCTGTTACTGTGATAAAACCCGATGACCAAAGCTCCTTGAGGAGGAAAGAGTTTATTTCATCTTACAACTTTTGTATCACCTTTTATCACTAATGCAGAGGCTATAGGGAAATGCTGCTTACTAGTCGGCTTACTCCTTGCAGCTTGCATTGCCTGTTTTCTTATACAACTCAGGAGCCCAGGGTTGATGCCACCCACAATGGGCTAGGCCCCCCCACAGCAAGTATTAGTCAAGAAAATACTGGACAGTCATGCTTATAGTCTAAATGTATGGAGGGATTTTCAGAGTTGAGTGTCCTTTTCAATTGACTCTGGATTCTGTCATGTTGACACAAAACCTACCAATATACTTTTATTTTCTCAACTTTGATTTCAAGTTCATATAAAGATATCTATAAATTTTAGAATATAGTTTGATGAATTTTGATAAATAATAAATAATGCAAGCTCTTTTTAAGATATATATTACTGATGATCTATATACAAACAATTGGTCGTATATCCCCTTCCCATCAGTCCCTACCCTTTCCCCTCTTCTCAAAGAAAACCTTTCTCAACAGAAAACCTACTTTCATTTTTCCACAGTCAAAATTTTTCTTTCTTCTTCCAGAAGGATACTTCAAATAAATTATACACTACACTTTTTGTGTATGTTGTGTCATTAATCAACACTTTATTAACATATTATTATATATAACATATTATTAACTGCACAATGAGTTTACTAATTTTAAATGCTAAATAATACCCTATCATATAGATACACATATTTTGTGTTCTCATATTGATACATGCCTAAGGAGATCCAGTTTAGTTACTGTTTTTCTTCAAATTATCAGCCCTAAACACATGGACATAAAAGAAATTTTAGATTGATTCAGCAAGTTATGTTTGTGTATCAATAATAATTATAAAAGAAGAGGACATGAACTTTAGACAAAGTAGCAGAGTCATAGGAGATGATGCAATTAAGTCCAGAAGAGGGATAAAAATTATGTTCATATGGTATTCAAATACAAAATTTTCAAAAATATTAAAATGAAAGAATAATAAAATTCAGGCATTGTTTTAAACATGTATAGACCCTAACCCTTACTGGCAGAGGCAAGAATATAATTTCAAGGACAGTCTGTGTAGTTGGTGTTTCCTACACTGTGGATTAATCTTTTTCCCATCCTCTACTCCAAAGAGAGAGAGGAAGAAAGAGAGAGAGAGAGAGAGAGAGAGAGAGAGAGAGAGAGAGAGCCTGAATCTGAATATAAATTTTTCCTTTTGTTTCTTCTTTGAGTATAACTACTAACAAACCACAACCAAACCCCATCGATGACCAGGAACCAATGACCTTACCTATCAGGTCTCTGGCATTTATATACCCTCTGAAAAGTTCCCAGAATTCTCAATAACACACAATCACAGAAATTATCTGCATCTTGCAAAACCATACCTCTATTAGAGCACAAGGCAAATCACAGTCATCTTCTATAGACAGTCATAAGCAGCCTCATATCCCCACACCTATGATTGAAATGAAAACACCTTCTTACAATATTCCTGTGTTCTTAAAGAAAATTCCAAAATTCTTAAGAATGCCACAACATCTCCCACCCCAGTTAAGCCATTAATTATTCTGTGTGTATCAGGAAATATAAATAGAGATATTTTCAATGAAGTGTGTGATTTTCTGGTCAGTGGCCAAGTTTTTTAGGAAACCTTTTCTGCTCCTTTCTAATTATTATCTGTATTGATGATGTTAACAACTTCTCATTTCCTGTGGGAATAAAAATTCCCTGTGTCCCTAATGCAAAACTTGTGCTGGCTCCCATTCTGATGTTAATATATCCACATAGGCTGATTTAATTTACTCCTTGGCTTAAACAGCTCTTAATTTTTGTTGTGAGCCCTGATCCAGGTTCTCTAGGCTGTTTCCCAATTGCATGGCATTAACTTGAATATCTTTTGTTGATTTGCACGCCTGAACCCAATGTCAGCCTTTCTGTATGACATACACATACTCTGGTAAGCCTATGCATTTTTTTCTGTTTGAAATTTAAGAAAATTATTTGCCCTAGAAACAGCTTTTTCACTTTTCTGGCACAAAGTACTGTATTTCTCATTTGATGCACCAGGAATTTTGAGATCTGAGGGTTTTGATTTGGTCACAGTCTCTTTAAAAATGACAGTATTTCCCACAATTGAAGTACCAGGCATTTTGATATCAGAGACCTCTAGTTAGAGCATGACTTATTATATTAGAATAGTATACATTAAAACGAACATCAGGGTCATATCCCTTACTTATTAATCTATAGATGCTACTCATACCTTTAATGGTCTAATAACTTTTTTTATATTGGGTATTCAAATGTTCATATGACAAGGTCTCTATTAATATGTACCTTGTGTCAGGGTCTGATATGGCTTTGTTCACAGCTGACGCTAATCTTTTATAAAAAAAAGTCAGTGAGTGTTTCTCCACAGCCTTGTATAATCTTTGTAAATGAGGTAGACTGTTTTTGTGGACTCCTCAAATTTGTAATTTGTTCCAAGCTCTTAAAGTCACTAAGCAACACTATTCTATGTTAACATCATCAAATTGAATCTATTCTTGTATATCAGAGTACCAACTTTAGCAACTGGTCTTTTACTATATTCATTCCCCTGACTCTATTTCACTGTTTAATATTCATGACTTCTTCCCTCCACTATGTTTACCAGCTGTTACAAATTCCTGTCAGTCTTGGGGTATTATTGTATTTTGAGTAGCCCAGTTATTTAGAATTTGTTTCACATAAGGTGAGTACATCCTATATGAAATTATAGCCTCTTTAAATTGCCTTAAATCTTTAATTTTACAGGATAGCATTCTATTTCATCATAATCTTGTTCTACACCATTAACAGGCATGTGCTACAGGACTACTTGGAAAACTGATGGTGATCTCATAACCCTGCACTGCACTCCTCCCACCTGTTGGTGAAGTTGGTTTGAGATTAACCCTTTCGATCAAAACTGTCTGTTTTATCAGATTGGCCTTCTGCTTTTTCAGCTCTTTTCGACCTGTATTACCCTCCACCACAGTTTTTCCCCTTTCATCCCGCAGAAAGCTCAGGAGCAATTGCTCAGTCACCAAGGCTGAGCCCATTTGTTCTCTCTTTTCTGGTGCTCCTCAATACCCAAGTGCTTCCACCTACACCCAAATTCTCTCTAGTAGCACAGCCAATTCTGAAACACTTTCATACAAGGGTGAGTAGAGTTACCACCTTGTTTTTACGTTTTAGCTGTTTGATTTTTGTTGTTGTTTCTCAGGCTCCTCCACTTCCACCCACAATTTTTCCAACAACTCAGCCATTCTTCCAAACTTTTTGAAAGAGAATATATAAAGAAGAAAAAGAAAATTCGGAAAATCCCCTCCTGGAGCAAAGTAGGGGATATCTTCCAAGCAGCAGATGCTGCAATAAACTTTTTGCTGGCATCTTAAAAATGATATCAATTCCTTCATCTCCTGCCATTTTCTCTAAGGCATTAGATATCAAAATTTCCATTTGTATCCATAACTTTTAAGCCCCATGTCAGACACTACTTGTCTTTGCTACTTTGTGGGTCCTTTTTCTTTTTCTTTACCCTCTTCTCAGTTTCACACCCTAACACTAGATAGGAGAGAAATAAGGATAGAGGAGAGAAAAAGATAGATAACTGTGAGTCTAATTTCTTTATTTGTGTTTCTTCTTTGAGCACAACTACTAACAAATTGAAACCAAATCCCTGAATGACCAGCAACCAACAACCATACCTATCAGGGCTTTAGCATTTATATACTCTCTGAAATGTTTAGAGAATTCAAATCACACAGTCACAGAAAATATCTGCAGCTGGGAAATCATGACTCCGATAGTGCACAAGGCAAATTATAGTCAGCCTTTGATGTAAAGCAGTCCCATATTCTCACATCTGGGATTAAAATGAAAATATATGTTCTTACAATATTTCTGTGTCTTTAAAGAAACCAAAATTTCAAAATTTTTATGAATGTTACTACAATAGTCTACATAGATAGGGACACACAGGGAATTGAACATCACTAAAGACAGAGCAGTAAGAATGTAAGAGATGAAAGGTGAGGACTTGTGATGGGAAAGAAAGTCTTCTGAACATGGCATGTTGCTTCACCCATAAACTCACATAAACAGTGGTCAGATATGCTCAAGATTGTGTTTATCAGAATTCTATTTTGGATAGGGGATGGCTCATAAGACCTCACTACTCCCTGTTGTGCTACAGAAAGTTAATTTAAGTTGCCGGGGGTGAAGTGGGAGTCATGTTCCTCAGTAGTGTAGCAACTGATCAGTTACCTTTCCTCAAATAAGTAACACCCAACCCATGTCCATGCAAGCAAGAAATTCTAATTAAATATATGGAAATAAGCATTAAGAGTAGGAACATGTATTAGAAAGAATAAGAGGTTCATCACAACTGAAAAGGGAGTAAGAGAGGACCTCAGAAACAATATAATCAAATCACATTTTATAGATATGGAACTGTGAAAGAATAAATAATAAACTGTAAGCATCACAAAATATAGGTTCATATATAATATTTTGACATGTATCTTAGGAAAATATCTAGAAGTACACTTGTTATTTACAAAGTAAGTGTACATCAGTTTTTCACAACACTGTATAACCTGTTTATCCAAGAAACTTGTATAATTTCAAAAACTCACTAAACAATATATGAGAGTTATAGTTTACCCCTTAACATTATGACTTGATTTAACAACTCTTGGTGTAGTGGTATATCAATGTGCTGGCAATTTTCATTGGTACTATAGCTAACACCTCTAATCTTTTTTTCATCTGACCTTTTCTGTTCCTGGGATGAATGACATTTAAAAATTATTTTTCTAATTTTGACTTGATTGTGAAATGTTAATATATAGTTAACAGTTATTATGACCAAATTCATTAGATGTGTACACTGTTATTATTAGCTATTAAATGGGCAGGTAGCATGTATTTTGAAAAATATAATTCTATAAAACTAATGAATAATCATTAGTTGTTCCTGATTAGATGATTATCGGATACATATTTCAATCATAATATATTTATTTTTATTTTTTATATGAAGACATTTATATTTATTTCAGAGTTATCACTTTTGATTTCCAATTTATGTCACTTTTTATTCTTTCTGTGTGAATTATTTAAATATATCATAAAGTTGCTTTGTCTTGTCTAAAGTTGCTTTGCTTTGTCTTTGTAGCTTGTCTAATATTGAAACATTTACCATTGTATCCTTAGATTTTTCTTTGCTGCAACTTTTTAGTGTTATATAATTTCAAGTTTTTTTTTTCTGATGGCCAGGATCAACACAGAAATACTCAGTATTAGAAGTGAGAAGTATTATAGCTTTAGATTATGGAAGTTGATAGCTGTAGACTTAGTGGAGGATTCACAAAAGAATGGAGCAAATGAAAGCTGTAGCAGGAAGAATGTCATTAGATTCATTTTGGAGAATCCCTATAAATTGAATAATTTGTCTAATTTATAGACTCTAGATAAATGGGATTATCTTTAATTCTTTGGCACTCAAGCCCTTTGCAACTGAGGCTAAGTTTTAATATAGCCCCAAAGTATTAAAGCTGACATGGTACTTGTTTAAATGCAGACTTAAGAAAAGGACATGGTCAGATACTAAGACAGCATGAACAAGACTTGCATAATGAAAAGAGCAGTAAACGTGACTACTAGAATAAAAAAATTTTTATAATTTCCTATATGAAGAGCTAGGGCTGATGAGAGAGGATCATCTTTTCCAGAGATAAGCTACTTGATAGGTTATTCAACCCCTAAACGTGTACATAAGAGCAACACTTAATATGTTCACTATAAATACACATACACACACATATATACATATATGTATGTATATATATATATATATACATCCATACTCATATACATATATAAGTGTGTGTATATACATACACACATAATATATAATGTATATTACATCCATATATGTAAGTGTATATATATATGTATATATAGATACATATATGTGTGTGTGTCTGTGAGTGTAGTGATAATAATTATGGAAGAAGGACCATGAGGTTAAGGGGGCACAGTAGGTATTGGATAGGGAAGGGGATTGTGGAATTAATGTAAATACAGTACTCATATATGAAATTCTCTTAAAATTTGAAAATTAGATTAAAAATAAAATCAGGGGGACTTGATTGACATTTTTTGTAAAACTTTAAAAAAAATTTATTAGATATTTTCTTTATTTACATTTCAAATGTTATCCCCTTTCCTGGTTTCCCCTCTGAAAACTCCCTATCCCATCCCCCTTCCCACTGCTCACCAACCTACCCACTCCTGCTTCCCTGTCCTGGCATTCCCCTATGCTGGAGCATTGAGCCTTCACAGGACCAAGGGCCTCTCCTCCCATTGATGTCCAACTAGGCCATCTTCTGCTACATATG
>NC_045030.1:90483978-90492654 GCF_008632895.1 Mastomys coucha
ACCCTGTGCTCAGTCCAATAGTTGGATGTGAGTATCCACCTCTGTATTTGTCAGGCACTGGCAGAGCCTCTCAAGAGACAGCTTTATCAGACTTCTGTCAGCAATCACTTGTTGGCATCCACAGTAATGTCTGGGTTTGGTAATTGTATATTGGATGGATCCACAAGTGGGGCAGTCTAAGCTTGGACTACACAAGATACATTTTACAGACCACATAAAACTCAAGAAGAAGGGAGACCAAAGTATGGATACTTAGGTCCTTCTTAGAAGGGGGAAAATACCCATGGGAGGAGATACAGAGACAAAGTATGGAGCAGAGACTGAGGAAAGGCCATCCAGAGACTTGTTTGACTTTAACTAGTGACTCAAAACTGAAACAAGAAATGAAACTATATTACTGTCTAGCAAACAAGATACCTCTATAATAAGCTTGCCATTTCTTACTGCTTTTTTTTTTAAGAATTTTAATGATGTGCTTGGATGATTAGTGGTGTAATCAAGTCATTGAAATTAGGATATATTATAAAATTATTAATATATATAAATTATAAAAAATTTTCTAAGATATAACAGAGCAAAAAGTTAATCAATGGTCTTGGTGTAACTTTAGCCAAGGAAGTTAAAGACCTGTATGACAAGAACATTAATGTCTCTGAAGGAAGAAATTGATCCCAAGGTCATGTATATGTCAATCCAAAATACATTTAAAGAGCATTATCTCTGAATTTGGTGATGGGTGAGGCAGATATGTCTTCTGTCCTTAAGCCAACATTCTAGCAGGAGAGAAGAAGAATTTATAAAATATCAAGTGGTAAAAATGGAAGTGATTTCTAATGGAAGTGGATTGAAAGGTTATTTTGAATCAGGTGTTCAATACTGCCCTTTTTAAGAAACTGACTCTTGAAAATGACTTGCTCAGAAAAGGGCAATAACAAAGATATGAGGATGGGGTGAATTTTACACAATGTAAATCACTGTATTCCAAGCTTACACTTGTCTTCATCTAAATTTCATGGTCTTTCAAACAAAGTCTGTGCTTGTTTTAAATTGATACAGTAATTTAGGGGAGTTCATAGTATAAGTGAACAATTTGCAGGTGAATGCACAATTATTATGAGTAGTAAAAGGCTAGTTCAATAAAGATATTGCCAAGAAAAAAAGAAATGAAAAGAAAACAGAAGAAGAGAAAAGAAAAGAAAAGGAAGAGCAAGGATATCAAGTAACCCAGACCCTTGAGAGCTACCAGAGAGGAAGGCAACAACCAAAGAGCTAGTCTGTTTACCCCAGAACAAGTAGCAGAGGACTGTCTTGTCTGTATACAGTGGGAGACGATATGCATAATCCTGTAGAGAATGATACCCCAAAGTAGGGGATATGGAGGAGGGCATGAGGTAGGTGGGTGGGTAGGTGAGTGGGGTGGTGGTTGTGGAAGAGAACCTTTTCAGAGGCAAAGGGAAGGGGGTGAAATGAAAAACTCTTGAGGGGGCACAGGGAAGGGGACAAGATTTGGAATATAAAACAATTTTTTTCAGATAATGGTAAAAAATAATAAAAAAACCCTCAAACAATCAAAAAAAAAAAGGAAAGAAAGAAATTGAACAAGATATTAGAAGTTGGAAAGAATTCCCATGCTCATGGATTGGTAGGATTAACATTGTAAAAATGGCCATCTTAACAAAAGCAATCTACAGATGCAATACAACTCCATCAAAATTCCAACTCTATCCAAGAAACTCTATAGACATTGAAAGAGCAAGTTTCAACTTCATATGGAAAAACAAAAGCAAACAAAAACAAACAAACAAAAAAACAGGGTATCTGAAACAACCTGAATAATAAAAGAACTTCTAGATGCATCACCATTCCTGACTTCAAGCCATACTACAGAGCAATATTAATAAAACCAATTCTGTTCCTCTATGAAGGTTAAAGAACCAAAATGCCCTCAAGATAATGATTATGAATATGAGACTATCTTAAATTTGTAATAATAACTATGGTGCTCAGTGATCTTACTAATCATGTGTAGAGTTTTATTGTTGCTGATGCTGTTGGCTTTGTTATTTGGGGCATCTTTAGCAAGCAGAAAAAATTAGACTCATCCCACTTGAAATGAAGTGTTCTTTACCAATGTCAATAAGTAAATCTTTTAATTCTCTTAATTTGGGCATCTTCTCCCACAGGATTTTTTTGTTTTTGTTTTTGTTTTGCTATGAACTCATAATTTATTTATCTATTATTTGTAGGATTTTTAAAAATTCTTCCTTATCTTTATTCTTAACAAAATTCACTTGTACTCCACAAACCTATTTTCATATCAATATTCTGACTGAAATAAAGTAAATTACTATTTTATATACCTACACCTTCTGTCAACTTTCCTTTTAGTAAGGAAAGAAGAGAGGAAGAATTAGGCAACATAAAAAAGTAAACAAAAAAGAAGTTGGACTGCAACTATTTAATACTTTACATATAATACTGACTTTATCACAGCTTTTTTATTGTACTATAATTCAAAATCACCCCTAAATATGGACAAATCTAGTGCTACAACTGTGTCACAATAAAACGTTATTTCCAAAAATTTGTTATAAATATGTTTTGTCTAAGGAAGACGGTTTAATATATGTCGGACAATAAACTAGAGCTAGATTCTATATTATATGTAAATACAGTAAGTACAGATGTAAATGGTTTCATAAAATTTTAGGAAAGAAAAATCAAAGCTTCTAAACCTTGACAAAATAAATAATAGCTACATAGCTATTGGGCTATTATAAAGGAATCTTATATTTCAGCCAATAAAATCATATGATAACAGTTTTTCAGCTCATGGTTCTTTCTCTAGTTTCTTGACATATGCCTCATTGCTACATTTTTAATCATACAAAACCTATAATCTAGGATCAGCATATGATAGAAAAAAAAACTTATTTTTTTACTGAGTAAGGGAAACCAATTAAATTAAACATCTCTCTTCAAGCAGTGACCAATTTTCAAGTTACAAAGGCATATAGTAGGAGAATAAAGTTAAGAAGCAAAGTATTTAAAAAGACAATTGACCACATTAAATAATTTGAAAGCAATATTTTTCATGTGGCAAAAAATTTTTAAGTCACTCTTCATAAAAGGCATTTCCTGAATAATTTTCAGGCCAGATATTCTGGTTATATAATGAATGCATAATTCAACAGAAAACTGTATTTTAAGTGTCAAATACCTTCATACTATTACAGGCAAAATTAAACTCTGATAAAACAGTGAAGTAAAATTATCATTCATTTTTCATTATCCCTTTTTATGGAATTCTTGTTAAGAAAAATATTTAGTTGGAAAGTAATATTTAAAATGTAAACATGGTATTATAAAATATTATATATCATAAAAACTTTAAACAGCAGTTCATGTGAGTGTGAAAATTATTTACAGATATAACAAGATTAATAAAGACCAGAAGAATCTCAACTAGGAAAATATATGAACTATAACTTAAAGTTTGTGCTTAGATTTCAGGGTTAAGGCTAAACTATCATGTTCTATTGATAATTCTAGCTACCTTTCCAGGATATTATTTATTGCATTTTTATTTTATTACATTTATTGTATTTTATTAAGTTATATAAGATATTAGGCACATAATACATTTTAGTTATATGGTTGAGGAAGAAAATCCCAATTTTCCCATTGTATCTCATTTTTATTTCTCAATTCCTTTTGATGAGAGATTACTGGGAATTTAATACAGCTATTATACTTATCACCTGTTTCACTATCATTGTATTCCAATGTGTATGATTGTCATTCAGTAATGAATTTTTCCAGTATAGTAAACTCAAGGCAAGCATGTACACCAAATACTTGATATCTAGCTAGTGTGATTAAGGAAGATCTTCAATTATGGTCAAGGAAAACTTACCATTTTCAGCATTAAAGACATTTTGTGCTAGATATTTTAGTGTATCAAGAAGAATGATAGTCTATGAATTATTTCCAGATTTTCATCTGCTAAATGACAAGAACTCTACAATCCCTACTCTCTTTTCAAACGTCAAATATTTGACCTGGAACTTTCAGGAGCACCCACTTGAATATCCTGTTTAAATCCAATTATTATTCTTGCTGGAATATTGGCCCCTCTTCATCAAATATATCTCCAAGAATACCTGTGTCAATTATGGGGGTTCAATGTCATGTTTTCTGGCCTGTATGCATGAAAATATGAATATGTAGCCAGAGATAGAAAAATAGTAGCAGAAAAGGAAGAAAACATTCCAATGCACACATAAGACTAAATTTTAAATCACATACTTTGAATTCCTGTACTTTTGACTTTCTAATATGACCTGGTCTATATTTACTAATGTGTTTAATTGCTGAAACTATCAACTACTTGAAGAAGTTCTAACTCCATATGATTTTTACACATTTAATTTAACATGTATTTTAACAGTATTAATAAATCTTACCCTTAGGAAATAAAAATAGAAATAAAACTCTCAGTATGTCTTGAGTCAGTGTCACATTTACAACACCAGATGAAAGCAAATTAGCTTAGTATGTGAAGAAGAGTTATGTCTAGTAGCTTCTAGGGAAGAGTGGAGAAGACTTTATTTGAGGTATAGTCTCAGACATAAAAAAATCTAGAAAAAGCAGTAAAATACAGTCTTTGAAAGAAGAATCTTTGGCCTCAGAATATATATATATATATATATATATATATATATATGTATATATATATACATATATATATATACATATATATATATACATATATATATTTCTACATTTGTACATTCTATAAGAATGACTTTTTGCATTTATCATCCCTGAGCCTGAATTTTCTTATTTATTTACATGTAGGAAAACTATCTAGGCCAAGTATCCTTCATTTAACATTGACAATAAAATAAAATGTTATGAGTGCTTGCAGCATGATGAATACAACTAGATAATTATTACCTTACATGCTTGCAGATTTAGCCAGGCCTACAATACTTTGTAGTTACATTCATTAGGAAGGCTTACAATAAAGTAATAACTACCTTTTATTTTTCAGAGTATACAACATATATTCATTTCAAGCAAATCACTTCTCATTTATCTGTAATTGTTGACTCCAGTCAACCAATTTCAAATGGATTATACAAACTATAATGTATCACTCTGTTAATGCCTTAATTGTTTTTAATCTGAAATAAGAATGACTTAAATTCATATATTCAATGTTTTGTTATTCATATTGTTTTATTATATTTTTGACAATTTCATATATGTATGTGTGTGTGTAATAAATTCTGATTACCATAAACATCACATTCTCTCATCCCACTACCACCCCTGTCTTCCCCTGATTCTTCCAGAAATATCTTTTTTTTCTCCTGCATGTAGTTTAGTTTGGTAATGCACTGAGTTTACCCATCTATGGTTATATATGGAAGTGTCCAATTAAGTCTGATAAGCTCACCAATGCATATGCATCTGAAGACACTAAGTCTCTATTTACAAGAATTCATCTGTAGACAATAGTTAAACAAGAATGTGTAGGATCTCATGAGTTCTTCCCCAATCCATAACTGACTGCTGACAGATTTAGTCTTGTACAAGGTCAGTAATTCTTTTTAAAAAATGCAAATTTAAGTTTAAATAAATACCATTTCAAATAAGTTTTAATTACTAATGTTGAGATGATATATAAGCGAGCTTCTATTGATGAAAATTTCTATAATATGACTTGAAGAAAGAAATTTCATTACTTTGGATTTATTGTTTATTTTAACACAAGAACAGTTAATTCTGTGAAATAAAGGAATAAACAGAATTTATTTGAATGTAAAAAGTAATATCTCACAAGACACCAGACTTGAAAATGAATGTTATAATTTCCAGAACCATAAAAGTTCCTCTTATTTATTTATTTATTTATTTATTTATTTACTACTCAGTCTATACTGTTTTTGTTATAACTACATAATTGTTCTGAAGTGAACATGAATCATATTTAATGATTCAAGGAAAGCTAAAAATAAGAGTATATCGTAATTATTTCCATGTTTAATTAGATTAGAAATGATTATCTTCATGAAGTTCAATGCTATGATATGCATGTAGATTAAATCTACTAATAAAGTCAGAAAGTGAAGTATATCCAACTGAGTTAAGACTTATTGTTACATGTGATTAAGTAGCTTACTTGAAATTGTTTTATTAATGAGATAATTTGAACTTCATAAGGTATATCTTCAATGAAATTCATATATCAAATTCTAGGAGTGATAAAATTATGAGTACTATTATTTTAATACTATTATAGGTACTGAAGAGTTGGATATATTAATGCTTAAGTCAGCTTTGAGAATTTGATTGTTATCCAGAGGACAGAAAATGTTCACTGATATTATGTTGCTTGAAATTTTGTGCAGTTTTGGAAGACACTTTATTAAAATGGTCAAAACTATGAAATACGGAAGACAAAGGGGGAAAGGAGGTCAGTTAATTGGGAGATTGTGTTTTGCAGTGAGCAGACACACAAAACAAAACTGCATAGTGTTACAGGACAAATGATAGATATTTTTCCTGTTACAGGTAGAGGAGTATATTATGAAAAAGAACTATTCTTTTAAATTTGCTTTATAGTTTAGTGAGCTACAGTTTACATATGACAAAGGTTACTCACATTCAGTATTCAAGTAAATGACTTTTACTAATTTTACAAAATGGTATAACCTTCACAGTAAATCAGTTTTTTATTATAATTTATAACTTTTTTTTGTATCTATCATTGGATTCAGTATGTGAGGGAATTTAAAAATAACTATTCATTATATCTTGACTATATTAATTTCCATACCCATGTAAATGTTTTATCATGTCCATTTATAAATAGGTGGTGCAGACATTTAGGAGGTGCTACTATCATGGATGTCATTAGAAGAGAGGTTTTGAAGGAACAAAGAGAGGTCAACCATAGCAAATAACTCACTGGAACATATAAAGTGATTGATTACTGGCATATCATTTTTTGGCATCTGAGTGTAATGAATGGAATTTTAATCCAACAATATGGTTACTCTCCCGAGAACACAGACACAAATTCAGTGCACACTTTTAATCCCAAACAATGTAAGTAAAGTTAGTTTGTAAAAGGAAGCAGTAATGTTTAAAAGTGTAGCCAGTAAATGGAGGGCTTCAATGAGTGCAGGTCAGTTGAGTTCAAGTCAGTGTATTCCAGTCCAGTTCAGTTCAGTTCAGTTCAGTTCAGTTCAGTTCAGTTCAGTTCAGTTCAGTTCAGTTCAGACTTAAGTCAGTTCTTTTCAGTTAGTTGAGTTCAGTTGAGAGAAGTTGAATTCCATTCAGTTTAGTTCAATTGAGTCAGTTAAGAATCAGTGCAGTGAGTGCAATTCAATAGTGTGAGTCTATTTAGGAGTTCAGTACAGGTCAACAGAGGTAGTTGAAGCCAGAAAATGAGAAGGTGCCAGAATCTTAGAACAAATTGTCAGAGTTAGTTTGAAGCCAAGCAGAGCAATGAAAGTGAGAAGCTGAGAAATTCCAGATTAAATCAGTAAGCTTGGAGAGGACTTTGAACAGGAACAGATGAGTGGAGCCAGCGAGCCAGAGTTCAGAAAGGACTAGAAATGGTGAGCTTATTCAGCAGAAAGCCTCTGAGATGACATTTACAACAGGCAAATAAAAGTTACTTTTACATGAGAAATTTTCACAGAAATGAAAAATTGATATTCAAATCTAAATATAAACCATACATTTTAAATAATTATAGATTTATATATGTTCCTTCCTATGAATTTATGTAGATTTAATATTTTAGTTTTTGAAATTATAGTATAATTAATTATATTTCCCTCTTCCCTTTGCTCCTTTGAACTCCTCCCCCACCACATACATATTCTCCTTTGTTCTCTTTCAAATTCATAGCTCCCTTTTCTTTAATTGTTGCTACATACTTTTTTTTTTCCTAAATACATAACCCAACATGCCCAGGTCATATACTGTTGCTTATATGTATATGATCTCAAGGTTGACCAACTAGAGTGTTCTTCCCTTGGGAAGATATTTTCTCCTGTTCTTATCAATCTTCAGTTGCCTGTAGTTTATGTTTGAGGCTCCAAAGATTTTCCCCTTTCATTTTAGCATGTTTATTGGTGTTGGCTTTATTGAGGTCTTATGTAGGTAGTTGTAATGATGACAATTCATGGGTGTAGCCTCTCTGACATTTCCAGGAGACACAAACTTGCAGCAAACTTCCTTGACTCTCAATCTTACAATTTTCCATTACCTTCTTCCACAATAGGCCTTAAACTCAGAAATTTTGCTGTAGATGTATCAGTTTTAGTACATTTTTATTTTAGTATATAAGCGTAATAATATTCATTACAGTACAATTTAAATCTACTTTTTCCAGAATGCCACTTTTTAAGTCTACACTTTCTTTGTTCTTTGTTTATCCTTTTTACACTCTCCTTTATTTGTTCACTGCTCCAAAGTTTGTGTTGAAGCTGCCAGATCATCAGTGCTGCAGACACAATCTACGAGTTAAAGAATAAAGTATTGGGATTCTGTGTGTACCTTTCCATAAGTACCTAATTAGAGTTTTCTTCCTGTGTGTGGTAATAATAGCATTTGATATCACTCTATCTACACATGGAGGGACCCATGGCACCA
>NC_045030.1:90492664-90493995 GCF_008632895.1 Mastomys coucha
ACTGGGAAAGGGGATAACATTCAAAATGTAAATAAATATAATAACTAATAAAAATATGAAAGAATAATATCACTATCACTGAATGAATGAGTCAATGTTGACTCTATTAGTGTTACTCACTAAAAGAAACTTTTATAAATATTGTCAGCATAAAGAATTTCTCTAATTATTTCTAGGTGTATTTTCAGGGCTATGTGTGCCTGAGTGCCTCATATCTAAGTTCTCTTAGAATGTGGAAAAACAAGTGTTTATTTTCTTTAATAATAACTCTTTTTAGAATCCATAGAGATAATATGTTGCTTTAATTAAACCTCATAAAATATGTCACCATAATTTTCAACCCTTATGCTATTTCTTCAAATACCATGTCAACAATAATCTCATATTTGTTTCCTGAATCTTGATTATCAATAATTTTACCTGTGTTTTTGTCTATGGCAGAACACATTACCCAATGATTTGTTGCCTTTTATAGCAGTTGATTTTAGATAAAACCACCAGAAATAACACTAAACTTATCACATTTGACCTCCTATAAGATGTGATAAGAATTTAAATTTTTTCCTCACATGTTGCTCATTAGTACATATACTTATTTCATTAACATTAAAGTGGCTTTCATACCTGCAAATAGATATTGAAAACAGCCTTCTTTGATAGGCTAACTGTGCTAGTTACTTTTTTTTTTCTTATTTTATTTTTAACAAACCCCTGTTGCCTCCCCCTTCCCCATGCCTGCCACCCCGCCCTCTCCCACTTTCTGGCCCAGGCATTCCCCTACACTGGGGCTCAGAACCTTCACAAGGTCAAGGTCCTCTTCTCCTATTGATGATCGATTTTGCAATCCTCTACCATACACATGCTGCCTGAACAGTCAGACCCCTCCATGTGCAGTCCTTGGTTGGTGGTTGAGACCCTGGGAGCTCTGAGGGTACTAGTTAGTTCATATTGTTGTTCCTCCTAAGGGGCTGCAAACCCCTCAGCTCCATTGGTCCTTTCTCTAATTCTTTCACTGGGGACCCTGTACTCAGTTCGATGAATGGCTGTGAGCCTCTACATCTGTGTCAATCAGATACTGTCAGAGCCTCTCAGGAGATAGCTATATTTAGGTTGGCTTGCCCTTCCTTCATTCTCTTCTCCATAGTTAATCTCTGCAACTCCTTCCATGGGTATTTGGTTCCCCCTTTTAAGAAGGAATGAAATGTCCACCTTTTGGTATTCCTTCTTCTTGAGTTCCTTGTGGAATGTGGGTTGTTCTTTCTATATTCCAGACTTCTGCGCTAATAACCATTTATCAGAGAGTGCATGCCGTGTTTGTTCTTTTGTGATTG
>NC_045030.1:90494539-90499927 GCF_008632895.1 Mastomys coucha
AGGATGTTGAACATTTCTTTAGGTGCTTCTCAGCCATTCGGAGTTCCTCAATTGAGAATTCTTTGTTTGCTGGTTACTTTGTAAAAGCTTGACCTAAGCCAAAATCTTCTGGGCAGAGTAAGCAAATGAGCATCAATTGAGAAAATGCCTTCATCAGACTGGTGTATAAGCAAAGTTGTAGGGTACTTTTTTATTAATGACTAATTTGGTGTTGTTTAAGCAATCCTGACTTCTTGATTGCATAAAAAGTCAGGCTGTTGGATCCATGAGGAGCTAGTCAGTAAACAGCATTCCTCCATGACCCCTGTTTCAGTTCCTGTCTACAGATAAATGTCTTAGAATTCCTGTTGTAACTTCCCACAGTAATGGATCAAAGCCTAAGAGCTTTAAGCTGAAATAAATCTTTCCTCCCCAAGTTGCTTTCCACTGGTGTGTTTATTACAGAAACATAAAGCAAATGAACACACTATGACATAAATATAATTGTCTCTTATAGTTACAATCACTTCCTTTTAGTATTTGCAAAGTGGAGAGGACACTATTAAAAACTGTAAAGTGAAAGTAAAGAAAAAAAACAAGAGTGAAGAAGGATAAACATAAGGAGGAATTGCTTTATTGAAGCTGAAAATCCAGACAGGAAACAGAAACCAAGGAACAAGACACTGGCCAAGGAAAACACAAAAAATCAGACCTAGAATCACCTCATACCCAGATTCCTAGGTGGAACTAGGTGAAAGCATAAGAACACAACAATAGCCAGGGAAATATATTTCCATTAAATCCTAACTGACTTGCCACAGCTGGTCCTGGATATCCCAACATAGCTGAAGCACAAGAAAAACATTTTAAAACCAGCTATATGAAACCAAACCAAACCAAACCAAAACAAAACAAAAAAACAACTATATAAAAATAGAGGTACTTAAACATGAACTGAATAATTCCTTTAGAAAAATGGAGGCGAACAAATCAAACAAGTGAAGGAACAAATAATGTCTTAAAGAAGTCCAGGAAAATACAAATACTTAAAGGAAACATATACAACTATTCAAGACATGGAAATTGAAATAGAAGCAATAATGAAAGCACGAAATGAGGGAATCTTGAAAATAAAATATTTTGAAATGCAAACAGGAAGAAGATAAGCTTCACCCAAACAATCCAAGATATTGGAGAAATTCTCAGGCATTGTAGATGTAATAGAGGAAATGACATATCAGCCAAAGAAAATGTTAAATAGAATGTACTCCTGAAGAAAACCAAGGAATGTGGGATACTATAAAAAGACCAATCTTGTGAATAATAGAAATAGAGGAAGAAGAAGAATACTAGTTCAAAGTCCTAGAAAATGTTTTCAATAAAATACTAGAGGAAAATTTTCCCTACCTAAAGAAGGAGATACCTATAAATGTACAATAAGCATACAGATTACCAAATAGAGTTTACAGAAAAGAAAGCATACTCACTACATAATAATCAAACACTAAATATACAGAACAAAGAATAATAGAGCAAAAATTGTGGGCTTATATTTTTAAAATCTTTTAAATAAATGTATTTAAATGATTTAACCTCCCTTATAGTCTACTACCAATCAGAGGTAGAAGAAAAAAAGTGTTAACAGCAAAGCAGGATGTAGACCTGATTAGAAATAGTTCTTTGGAGCAAATCCTATCTGTGTTGTCGGGATATAAATTCAGTTCACATGAATCAGCACTGGTTGCTCGATCCACTTGCAAAGACCAATTATGAATCAGTAATGGCAGTTCAATCCAGAAGAAACTACTAGGCTGTATCAATTGGCCTGAGTCAACAGAAGTGGGAAGAAGCCAAAGTGAATCCAACAGATGATTAGCAAATACTGAGAAGGTGAACAAATACCACAGAGTGTCATCAGCAAAAAACAGTGTTAGCAAAGCCCAAAAACAGCCAGACAGAGAGTGACAAGGTCAACCAATTCCACACAGAATTGTCTCCTGTCTGTTGGGTTATAGTTATACCTTTTAAAAACATTGTGTTCTCTCAAGCATACACTCTAGTAAAACATCATCTGCCCTTTCTCCAGGTTCCTTCCAGAAAAATAACATGTATATGTTCTCAGGAAAATATTTTCCTTACATGTTTGTTTAATCAAAAGCATCCTCTCTTAATACATTTTCCAGAAAAAAAAATCATATGACACAATTGAATCTCCAAAGAAACCAGCAATTTCTATGTCAGAAAAAGGAAATGAACAAGGAACATAAAAAGACAGACCTGTTAGAATTAAACCTGAGTTTTCAATAATACTTTAAAAGCCAGAAGGACCTGGATAGATATTCTGCAGAGTTTAAGAGACCACAGATGCCAGCCCAGTTTAATATGCCAACAAAACTTTCAATGAGACTGTAAAAGCCAGAAGGACCTGGATAGATATTCTGCAGAGTCTAAAAGACCACAGATGCCAGCCCAGATTAATATGCCAACAAAACTTTAAATTTCCATAAATAGAGAAAATAATATTTTCTGGTAAATTTTTCATGATAAATCAAATTTAAGCAATATCTGCCTACAAATACAGCATTACAGAAGGTGCTAAAAGAAAAAAACACAAATCAAGGAAGTTAATTACACACATGAAAACACAGGAAATAAATATTCTCATATCAGCAAAACAAAAAGATGTACACATACCACCACTACCATAAAAAACAACAAAATAACAGGAATTAAGAATCATTGTTGAACAATATGAACTAACTAGTATCCTCAGAGCTCCCAGGGTCTCAACCACTAACCAAGGACTGCACATGGTGGGTCTGATTGTTCTGGCAGCATGGGTATAGTAGAGGATTGCAAATTCGATCATCAATAAGAGGAGAGGACCTTGGCCCTGTGAAGGTTCTGTGCCCCAGTGTAGGTGAATGCCAGGGCCAATAAGTGGGAGAGGGTGGGTGGCAGGCATGGGGAAGGGGGAGGCAACAGGGGTTTGTTTTTGTTGTTTTTGTTTGTTTCTTTGTTTTTTTGGAGTGGAAACTGGGAAAGGAGAAATTTATATGTAAATAAAGAAAATATCTAATTAAAAAGAATCATTGTTCATTGATATATCTCAATATCAATGGCCTCAATTCCAAAATAAAAAGACAAAGATTAACAAAATGAATGTTAAAAGAGGGCACATTCTATTGCTGAGTACAAGAAATACACATCAATATCTAGGATGTACATTACTTTAGGGTAAAGGATTGAAAAAAATACTACAAGCAAATGAACCTAAGGCATAAGCTGATATAGCCATTTCCTATCTAATAAAATAGATGTTATGCAAAAATTAATAAAAGAGATGGAGAAGGAAACTACATAGCCATCAAAGGAAAAAGCTACCAAGTTGAAATTTCAATTGTTAACATCTAAGCACAAAAATAGGATATCCAAAATCATAAAATAGGCACTACTACAGCTTAAATCCTACATTGAATCCCAACCATTAATCGTGGGAGACTTCAACACCCAACTCTCATCATAGGCAGGTAATCCAGACAAAAACTAAAAAAGGAAAATGCTAGAGCTAATGGATATTATAAACAAAGTGGAATTAACACTTAATTAAAGGACATTTCACCTAAACACAAAAGAATATAATTTCTTTTCAACACTTCATGAAACTTACTTGAAAATTCACCAGATACTTGGACAACAAACAAGTCTAAATGGATATTAGAAAATTTAAATAACACTTGTATCTAATCAGACCACCATGGATAAAAGCTGGACACCAACAACAGTACTAAGACAAAGCTTACAAACTTATGGAAATAGAACAAATTTCTGCTTAGTGAAAATGGTTTAAAACAGAAATAAGAAAGAAATCAGAAACATTTTAGAATTTACTGAAAACAAAGGAGGCATGAAGAAAGTCATGCTAAGAGGAAAGTTCAAAGCACTAAATGCCTATAGAAGAGAGAGGGAGAGAGAGAGAGAGAGAGAGAGAGAGAGAGAGAGAGAGAGAGAGAGAGAGAGAGAATTCTAGTAACATAAAAGAAAACCCGGAAGGTCTAAAACAAAAGGAATTAAAGCCACCCAAGTGGAGTAGATGGCAAAAAAGTGTCACGTTGAGGGCTGGAATTAATAAAATAGAAATAAAGAGAACAATACAAAGAGTTAATTAAACAGAATTTGTTCTTTGAGAAAATCTACAAGATAAAAAATACCTTTACCCATAGCATCAGTAATAGTGTCAGGCCTTGGGGTCTCTCCTTGAGCTGGATCCTATTTTGAGCCTGTTACTGGACCTCCTTTCCCTCAGTCTCTTCTCAATTTGTTTCCCTGCAGTTTTTTAGACAGGATCAATTCTGGGTCAGAGTTTTTGACTGTGGGATGGCAACTCCATCGTTCCTCTTGATGCCCTGTCTATCTACAGGAGATGGACTCGACAAATTCCCTCTCTCCACTGTAAGGGATTTCACAGAAGGGCCCTTTGAGTTCTCAGAGACTCTCACCTCCCAGGTCTCTGGGAAATCCTAGAGGGTCCACCTCCTACCTCCTGAGGTTGCCTGTTTCCATTCTTTTTGCTGACCCTCTGGGCTTCTGTCATGTTCCCCTACCTAATACCTGATCCTGTTACCCTCTTCCCCTTACTGATTCTATGGTATGCTTACAAACAGGGGCTTATCATGACTACCTTCTGAAAGCTCTAACAAACAGCTGAAAGAGGCAGATGCAGATACACTCAACCAGTTGAAAGAAGTTTGTGAACCCCTGTGGTTGAATTAGGGAAAAGCTGGAAGAACCTGAAGAGGAGAGTGACCCTATAGGAAGACCAGCAGTATCAAATAACCTGGACCCCCAAGATCTCTCAGACACTGTGCCACCAACCAGGCAGCATATGCCAGCTGATATGAAGCACCTAATACATATACAGTAGAGGACTGCTGAGTCTGGGTCAGAGAAGATGCACCTAACCTTCAAGAAACTTGAAACCTCAGGGAGTGGGAAGGTCTGGTGGGATGGTGTTTGGTGGTGGGAACTTCCTCTTGGAGATGGGAGACAGGGAGATGGTATGGGATGTAGAACAGTGAGCAGGTGGACCAGGAGGAAGATAAAGTCTGGACTGTAAAAAGAGAGAAGTGGTCGGGATGGGTTGGAGCAGGGGGAGGGAGGATGCGATAAGGGGTTTTCGGAGGGGAAAATTGGAAAGGGGATAACATTTGAAATGTAAATAAAGAAAATATCTAATAAAAAATTTAAAAACAAAAAATAAGAAAAAAATATTAACAAATAAATTAAAAAAATACCCCTACCCAAACTAGTGGATAGACATAGGAGAGCACATGATATTACAGTAGACATAGATGAAATCCAGAGAATCATAAGGACAAGCTTTAAAAATATCAACTTCACCAGATTGGA
>NC_045030.1:90503412-90504041 GCF_008632895.1 Mastomys coucha
AAGGCATCATAGAGCGAGCCCACCGTATGCTCAAATCATATTTAATAAAACAAAAAGGAGGTATTGAGAATGCTTTGCCTTTGGTGCCAAGAGTGACTATCTCTATAGTACTCTTTACTCTTAATTTTTTAAATTTGGATGATGACGGGCATAAGGCTACCAATCGTCATTGCTCAGAACCTGATAAGCCAAAGGAGATGGCAAAATGGAAGGATGTTTTGACCAGTCAATGGAAAGGTCCAGATCCTATTTTAATAAGATCCAGGGGAGCCGTTTGTGTTTTTCCACAGGAAGAAGATAACCCGATTTGGGTACCAGAGAGGCTAACAAGAAGAATTGAGGCGAAGGAGGACGGATCATGACCGGCCCTTCGGGACTCAGATCCTGACCTGTCTGCACACGTCCGTATCTGTCCTTTATAGAAGGATTCGGTTCCTGGATTTCTTCAGCCCTTTCTTATTTTAAGGAATGGGTGGGAGTCGGCCTGTTTGGTGCAGCCCTATGCTGCGGCCTGATGCTTTGCTCTGGTTGATCTGTAAGCTCAAAACCTAACAAAAACGGGACAAGGTAGTCATCACTCAGGCACTTGTGGCCATTGAACAGGGAACTTCTCCCGTGGTGTGGTTGTC
>NC_045030.1:90504226-90523703 GCF_008632895.1 Mastomys coucha
ATTCGCCATGACAAGATGGCGCCTACTTCCGCTGTCGAGTAAACAACTGTTTGCGCATGTGTGTAGAGTGAAAAGACACCATGTCACGGCCCATTCTGGGGCGTCAAGTAGGGTAATGAGTGAACAGCCAATCATGGGCAGACACGCCACGTTGTCAGCAGACACGCCGCACTGTGGTATATATAAGCAGTGTGGATTTTGGGCTCGACCTCTTTTTCCCTCTGGGAGAGGGCAGTAAACGTCGCTGCAGAAGGAACCTAGTGTATCCGCGTGTCTTCTTCCCGGCAAGACGACTGCGCGGGCTACACTATAACCCATAGTAAAATAGAAGCAGTCATTAAAAGTCTCCCAGTTGGGAAAAAAGCCCAGATAGTTAAATGCAGAACTTTTACCAGATTTTCAAAGAGTTTACAACAATACAACAATACTCCTCAAATTATTCCATAAAATAGCAACACAGGATGTCCAATTCATTTTATGAGGCCATGATTACTCTGACACAGAGACTACATAAACTCTCAACAAGGAAAATGAAAAATAAATTTCCTTATGTGCATAGATGTAAAAGTATTCAATAAAATATTTGTAAACTGGATCCAAGAACACATCCAAAAGACCATCCTCCATGATAAAGGAGACACCATCCCTGACATCCAAGCAAGTTTCAACATACAAAAATCAATAAATATAATCTTTCATGAAAAATCACATTATCATCCCAGTAGATGTCAAAAATCCTTTGACAAATTCAAACACCCCCATCTGATAAAAGTTCTTGAAAGACTAGGGATGCAAGACATATTCTAAAACATAATAAAGGTAATTTATGATAAGGCTATAGCCAACATCAAATTATATGAAGAGAGATTCAACGTATTTCCACTAAAATCACAAACAAGCTAAGACTATGCACTATCTTTATACCTATTCAATATAGTTTGAAGTTTTAGCTAGAGCAATAAGACACCTGAAGGAGATTAAAGGGATACAAATTGGAAAGAAACAAGTCAATGTATCATATTTGCAAATGATACAAAAGTTTGACTAGAATACTCCTATAGCTGATAAATATCAGCCAAGTACCTGGATTCAAGATTAACCAAAGGAAAAATCAGTAACTATCCAATATACAAATGATAAATAGAGTAAGGATCAAATCAGGGTAACAAAATCATTCACAATAGATTCAAATAATATAAAGTATCTTGGGATAACTCTAAAATCAAGTGAAAGGCTTGCACAATTAAAACAAACAAACAAAAAAATCAAAAACCAAACTTCAAGTCTTTGAAGAAAGAATTGAAGAAGATAACAGAATATGGACAGAGCCCCTGTGCCCACCTACTGTTATCATTAACATAGTTACAATGGCCGTTCTATCAAAAACAGTCATTAGACTCAACACAATCCCCATAAAAATTCCAACACAATTATTTACAGACATTGAAAGAACAATTCTCAACTTGATATGAAAAATAAAATAAACAAACAAGAAATAATCAATCAAACAAACAAAACAAAACAAACAACAACAAAAACCAGCATAGCTAAAATAGTCCAGAACAATAATAGAATTGTTGGAGGTATCACCATCCATGATTTCAAGCTATGGTACAGAGCTACATTATAAAAATAACTATAATGAACATAGTGGAACAACTGTCCTTGTTATAGGATTGAGAGTCCTTTGGGTATATGCCCAAGAGCAATATAGCTGGATCCTGAGGTATTGATTTCCACAGTGGCTGTAGAAACTTGAACTCCTACCTAACTCTCTTCTATAAGGTTTAATGTATCTGATTTATGTTGAAGTCTTTGCTCCACTTGAACTTGAGTTTTGTGCATGGAGACAGATATGGATCTATTTGCATCCTCTACATGTCAACATCTGATTAGACCAGTACCTTTTATTGACTTTTATTAACTGGATTAAATTTGTTGAGTTGTTGGCTGAAGAGGTCCCTTAACCCTCTGAAAACTGACATCTTGGCACCATTACACTCAGATCACTGAACTTCGAGATGGTTGAGCTGATGCAGGCATAGAGTCACCCTCTTAGATTCTAGTCTCCTTGGCTTGACAAGGTATTCTGCAAGCAACAGAAACAGAAATTTGGTCACCAAGCCAGCCATAAAACTCTCTATCTACAATCTGTCCTACCCACAAAACATGTAGGTTCAATGATGGTACAAACATGTGGGAGTGGCCAATTAATGATTGGTACAACTAGAGGCTCATAGCATTTGAGGGAACACTGCCTGGATAGCCAGAAATGGGACAGTGGACAGCTTATATACCTAGGGTAGAACCAAACAACTACCCCCAAATGGTCAATGATTCCTAATGAAATTCTGCTATACCTATAAATTGATGTTTTGTCTCAGTCAGTTTCTAGATAGAAACTCTCAGAGAGGAGCTATGCTAGATGACTTTCTGCAAGTGCAACATAACATCATTTATAGTGTGAAGGATTGGTGCCCACACATGGGATAGGTCTCAAGTTGAGCCAGTACTTGCTTAGCCATTGCTTCAGTCTCTGTTCCATCTTTGTCTTGAAATTTCTTTTAGACAGGACCAATGTTGGGTCAAAAGTCTTGTATATGGGTTAATGTACTCAATCCTCCACTAGGGATCAAGTCTAGTGGTAATCTCTTCATGGTCCATATTTCCAATTTTGAGAACTGTTCAGCTGAGGTCACCTGCACTGTTTCCTGGGAGTTCTCATCCCTCTTCTCTGGGACTTCCTAGAGATTCTGCTAAGCACCCATCCCTGGCAGCTGCATGTTTCCATTCATTCTCCTTGCTCTCTGTGTCTCTCTCCTGTCTTGCCCCATGCTTGATCATTGCCCCTTATTGCCTTTGCTCTTCCCTGTTCTACCCACATCCCTCTCTTCGTCTCTCTCTCCCTCCCCTAACTACTGTGTTCCATCTTTTAAATGGGATTCAAGCATCCTCACTTGGTTTAACTTGTGTAACTTTGTTGAGTCTGTGGCATGTTCTGAACTTTTTGACTAATATCCACTTATCAGTGAGTATATACCATACATGTCCTTTGGGTCTGGGTTACCTCACTCAGGATGATGTTTTTATTTCCATCTATTTGCCTGTGAAATTCATTATGTCAATTTTTAAAAAAATAGCTAAATAATAAATAATTCATTGTGTAAATGTACCATATTTTCTATACCCACACTTCATATGGCTTGCTTCCAGTTTCTGGCTATTGTGAATAATGCTGCTATGACCATAGTGGAACACATATCCCTGATGAATGAGGATGTTGAACATTTCATTAAGTGCTTCTCAGGCTAATTCTGTGCAGAATTCTGTTTACCTCTGTACCCCAAGTTTGATTGGGTTATTTGGTTTTCTGGAGTCTAATCTCTTGAGTTATTCATATATTTTGGATATTAGCCCTGTCTTTGCAGGACTAATAAAGATCTTTTCTCAATCTGACAATCTGTAGGCTGCCATTTTGTCCTATTGACAGTGTCCTTTGCCTTCTATAACAATATCATGCAGTTTTTATGACTATTGCTCTGCAGTACTCCTTTAGGCCAGAGATGATCATAACTTCAGAATTTCTTTTACTGTTCAGGACTCTTGTTTATTTGTGTTTTTTTTGTTTGTTTCTCCATATGAAGTTGAGAATTGTTCCTTAAGATCTTCAAAGAATTGTGTTGGAATTATGATAAGGGTTGCATTATTTTTGGTTAGATGGACACTTTCACTATGTTAATCCTACTGATCTGTGAGCAAGGAAGAGCTTTCTATCTTCTGATATCTTCCTCAGTTTCTTTCTTCAGGGACTTAAATTTTTGTTGTACAGGCTTTTCACTTGCTTTGTTAGAATTATATTATTTGTAGCTATTAAGAATGATACTTTTTCCCTAACTTGTTTCTTATCCAGTTTACAGTTATAGCATAGGAGGGTTACTTAATTTCTTTGAATTAATCTTGTACCCAGCCACTTTGCTGAAGGTGTTTATTAGCTGTAGGAGTTCTGTGGTAGAATTTTAGGGACTACTTATGTATACTATCTTATCATCTGTTAATAGTGGTACATTGATTTCTTCCTTTTCAATCTGTATCCCTTTGATCTCCTTAAGGTATCCTATTGCTCTAGCTAGTACTTAAGGTACTATATTTAGGAAATATGGGTAGAGTGGACACCCTTGTCTAATTGCAATTTGGTGGCAATGCCTTAATCTTCTCTCCATTTAATTTGATGTTGGCTATCAGTTTGTGTATATTGCCTTTATTGTGTTTGTGTATGTCCCTTGTATATCTGCTTTCTCCAAGACTCTTATCATGACAAGTGTTGGGTTTTGTCAAATAACTTTTGGCATCTATTCGGATGATCATGATTTTTACTTTAATTTATTTATATGATGAATTATATTGATAGATCTTCACATATTAAGCCCTACCTACATCCCTCAGGTGAAGCATACTTGATAATGTTGGATGAAGTTGTTTTTGATGTGTTCTTGGATACATTTGTGAATTGTTTCTTGAGTATTTTCTAATCAATTTTTATAAGGGAAATTTGTCTTAAATTTTCTTTCTCTCTCAAGTGTTTGTGTTGCTTAGTTATCAGGTTTACATGGACTGATAGAATGAGTTTGGCAGTATTGCTTCTATTTCTACTTTGTGACTATTTTGAGGAATATTGGTATGAGTTCTTTGAAAGTCTTGTTGAATTCTGCAATAAAACATTCTGGCCCAGAGCTATTGTTGTTGTTGTTATTGCTGTTATTGGGAGATTTTTAATGACTGATTCTATTTTCTTGGGATTATAGGACTATTCACTATTGAGATTGTTTACTTGATCTTTATTTAGCTTTGGTAATTGGAATCTGTCTACAAAACTATTCATTTCATTTAGACTTTCCAATTTTGTGAAGAACATACTTTTGAAATAAGACCTAATGATTCTTTGAATTTTCTCAGTGTGCCATGCTTTATCTACCTTTTCATTTCTGATTGGTTAATTTGAGTACTATCTCTGAGCCTTATATTTACTGTGCCTGAAGGTTTGTCTACTATACTGATTTTCTCAAGGAATCAACTCTTAGTTTTGTTGATTCACTGTATTTGATCTCTTTGTTTCTAATTTATTGATTTCAGTCCTGTTTGATTATTTCATGCCATTTTCTCCTCCTGTGTTTTTTGCTTCTTTATCGTAGAGCCTTCTGATGTACTTTTAATTCATTAGTATCAGAACTTTCCAATTTCTTTATGAGAGCATGTAGGGTTGTTAAATGTCTTCTTACTACTGCTTTCATAGTGTCCCATAGATTGGATATGTTTTGTTCTAATTTTCACTGAATTCTAGAGGTTTTTTTTTTAATTTTTTCCTGATCCCATGATCATTGAGTAGTTGTTCAGCTTCCACGAATATATAGGCCTTCTGTTGTTTCTGTTTTTGTCCAGCTTTATTCTATGTTAATCTGATAAGATGCATGGGGTTATGTCAAGATTCTTGTATCTGCTAATGTTTGTGACTGATTATGTGGTCAATTTTGCATTGTGTTCCATGTGGTGCTGAGAAGAAGGTACATTCTTTTGTGTTTGAGTGAAATATTCTGCAGATATCTGTTAGATTATTTGAGTCATAACCTTTGTTAGTTTTGTTATTTTTTGTCTACTTTCTGCCTTGATGTCCTGCCCATTAGTGAGAGTTAAATGTTGAGGTCTCCCAGTATTAATGTGTGGGGTTCAATGTATGATTTAAACTTTAATAATATTTCTTTTACAAATTTGGGTGCCCTTGCATTTGGAGCATAGAAGTCTTCTTTGTGGATTTTCTTTTGTTGATAAGTATGAAGTATCCTTCCCTGTCTCTTTTGATCATATTTGGACCACAGTCTATTTTATTAGATATTATACTGGCTATTCCAGGTTGTTTCTTGGGTCTGTTGCTTGAGAAAAAGTTTCCAGCCATTTATATTGAATTAATAACTATCATTGTTCCTGAAATATATTGCTTGTATAAAACAGAATGATAGATTCTGTTTTCACATCGATTCTGTTTGCCTGTGTCACTTTACTGGGGAATTAAGTCCACTGATGTTGAGAAATATTAATGTCCAATGATTGTTACTTCCTCTTATTTTGATGTTGGTGCTCTGTGTGTGTGTGTGTATGTGTGTGTGTGTGTGTGTGTGTGTGTGTGTGTGTGTTTCTTTTCTATTGCTTTTAATGCTTTGAAATTATTTCTGGTGTTTTCTTAAGTATAGTTGGTCTCATTGGGTTAGAGTTTTTCTTCTTGTATCCTCTGTAAGGCTGGGTTAGTGGTAATGTGTTGCTTGAATTTGGCTTTGTCATGGAATATCTTGGTTCCTTGATTCATAGTGATTGAATGTTTTGCTGAGTATAGTAGTGTGGGCTGACATCTTTGGTCATCTTTTCAGGTCTGTAGGACCTCTGCATAGACTCTTCTAGATTTTAGAGTCTCAGATGAGAAACTGGGTGTAACTCTGATAGATCTGGCTTTATATGTTACTTGGCCTTTTTCCCTTGCTGATTTTAAAATTTTTCTTTGTTCCTTATATTTAATGTTTTGATTGTTATGTGGCAGGGAATTTTTTCTGGTCTAATCTGTTTGGTGTTTTGTAAGCTCCTTGTACATTTATAGGAATTTCTTTCATTTGGCTAGGAAGTTTTTCTTCTAGGATTTTGTTGAAGATGTTTTCTCGGCCTTTGAGCTAGGATCCTTATTCTCATTCTATTCCTATTATTCTTAGTTTTGGTCTTTTCATGCTGTCCCAAACTTCCTGGAAGTGATCTGTCATGGACTTTATAGATTTTTTTTTTTATTTTCTTTGACTGATTCATTTATTTCTTCTGTAGTATCTTCTATACCTGAGATTTTTTCTTTCCTCCATGTTCTGATGGTGTGTAGAGCAAGAAGAACCATGCCACCAGGCAGAATAACAGTTAAGGTAAAAACAGACTCAAAAACCCTAGTAAATCGCATAACTGAGAAAGATAGTCATTACAACAAGTTTCCGACCAGACTACCTGTACTGGAACCCTTGATGATGATACCCCACTAAGAGGACCATGACAAACAGCCATGTAGCATAAAAACCTAGAATTCTCCATGTTAATGAGGTATCCAGATTGGCTCCAAGTATTTAACCAATGAGCTTCCTTTCCTGGGCATATCTTCTTGCAAAAGGTATTTGGTCTATGGTTCATCCTGAGTAAGATATATGCACTCTCATTTCACATGAGTAAAACAATTTAGACAAGCAAGGATCATCTCCTTCATCAATGATCACCAGGAGGAGGAGGCCTTTCCTGTAAAGAGCTGTGCCTCTATTTCCAGTAGAAGGCCTCTCTTCTATCTCCTTATTATATTTGGCTCACTAGGAACTAAACTGGATTTCAATCCAGTCTCAGGCTTAATTCCAGCCTGTAGACCACCATTCTCAAATTCTCATGGTTCTTATCATCATCTGGGTACACAGGAGGTTATGAACCACAGCATCTGCTTCACCTACTGCTGTTTCTCACCTGGAGAAATATGGGCTGGGACCCCCTATCCCTGGATACATTTCTAAATATTTAATACTTGGTCATTATATAATTCTGAAGAAGATACATGTTATGTTTTCTTTGAGCAACATTACTTATAAGTTAATGTATTTGAGTACTTGGACCGTAGTAGACAGTGCTATTTAGTGAGGTTATGAAACGTTTAAGATGAGGAAGCTTGCTGGAGGAGGTAGGTCACTGCTTTGAAAGTATACAGCTTTGCTCCACTTCCAGTTCCATCTCTTTGCTTCCTGTCTGTTGGTGGAGATGTAAGCTCACATCTTTGTACTCCTGTATCTGATTGTTACACTTTCCTTACCATTACTTACTTTCCCTTCTGAAACATTAGTAAAAATAAACTCTTTATTCTAAAAAAATAGTGGCATGTGTCAAGATAGATATTAGAAAAGTTAGGTCTAGTGATACAAACCTGAAATTCTAGCTACTTAAGCTGCTGAGAATAGAGGTTTTCTTGTTCAAGTCCTGCCTAAGCTACAGAGAAAGACAAAGGCTAGCCAACAAAATGCAATGATACTTTCATAAAATTTTGGTTCAAGTTCTCTTCTCTAATATACCCTGAGTATTGGGAGGTGGCAACAATTATACTTGTTTCATTTAGGCCTAAATACTTATAGTCATTTATTCTTAACATTTCAACCAGTTAAAAGTCTCCAAATTAACTGTTGCCTACTACAAAAAGAAGATACTATGACCAAGGTTGCAGGCAAGAAAAATCTGTAGGCATAAATATATATATTTTGAAGGCAATTTGCTATCCACCAAAACTCCAAACAACCCAATCAAAAAAATGGGGCACAGAACTAAACCTAGAATTCACAACAGAGGAATCTCGAATGTCTGAGAAGCATGTAAAGAAATGTTCAAAGTTCCTAGTAATCAGAAAAACGCAAATCAAAATGACCCTGAGATTCCACCTTACACCAATCAAAATGGCTAAGATCAAAACCTTAGGTGGAAACATATGTTGGCAAGAATGTGGAGAAAGAAGAACACTCATCTTTTGCTAGTGGGATTGCAAGCTGATACAACCACTCTGGAAATTAATCTGGAAATTCCTCAGAAAATTGGAAATAGATCTACCTGAAGACTCAGCTATATACCCCAAAAATTTCCCACCCATACCACAGGGTCAAATGTTCCACTATGTTCATATCTGACTTGTTTGTGATAGCCAGAAGCTGGAAACAACCCAGATGTCCCATGACAGAAGAATGGATACAGAAAATGTGGTTCATTTACACAAAGGAATACTACTCAGCTATTAAGAATGAGGACATTCTGAGTTTTGCAGGCAAATGGATGGAACTAGAAAATATCCTGAGTGAGGTAACTCAGACCCAAAAGGATAAGTATGGTATATACTAACTAATAAGTAGATATTAGCCAAAAAAGTGACCAATGCTCAAAATACAGCCCACAGAACTAAACTGGAAACAATTACTTTCATGCATGGGGAAAGAGGAGAATCTGATCTGGTATTGGGTGAGGGAAAAGGACTGAAGCCCTGAGGGCCAGCAGAAATAATGGAAACAGGCAATCTCAGGAAATAGAAGGTTGGGGTGACCCTCCAGAATGCACCAGAGTCCTGGGAGGTAAGAGACTCTGAGTAAAAGGGAGGGACCTTAGATGAAATACCTGACAATAAGAAGAGGGAACTTATAGAGCCCACCTCTAGTAGGAACAGAGAGCATCAAGTGAGGGATGAGGTTGCCAACTCACAGTCACATCTTTGACTCATAATCATTCCTGTCTGAAAGAATTACAGGGATGGAAATGGATAGGAGCCTGAGGAAAAGAAGGTCCAACGACAGGCCCAAAGTATGATCCAGCTCAAGGGGAGGTCCCAAGGCCTGACACTATTACTGAAGGTATGGAGTGCTCACAAAAAGGGACCTATTACAACTACCTTCATAAAGACCCAACAAACAGCTGAAAGAGTCAGAGGCAGATATTTTGCACCCAATCAATGGACAGAGGCTGCTGAGCCCTAAGGTAGAATTAAGGGAAAGCTGGAAGAAGCTGAGGAGGAGGACAACCCTGTAGGAAGAACAGCAGTCTCAATTATCCTGGACCTCTGAGATCTCTCAGATACTGGAACACCAACCAGGCAGCTGTTATGAGACCACCAACAGCTGTTATGAGGCCACCAACACAAATAAAGCATAGGACTGCCTGGTTTAGGTTCAATCAGAAAAGATGCACCTAACCCTCAAGAGACTGGAGGCTCCAGGGAGTTTAAAGGTTTGATGGGGTGGGGATAGACAGTGGGGACATGCTTGTATAGACAGGGGTTCAGGGAGGAGGTATGGGATGTGGTATGGGGGTGGACTGGGAGAAGAATAAGATCTGGAGTTTAAAATAAATAAATACAAAGGGGAAAAAGAGGAGAATAAAAAATAAAAATAAGAATAAAAAATAAAAAAATTAAATAAACCCAATTTGACAACATGACTCTTTGCCAAAAACAATTGTTTGTTCCTCCCTAGGGCATATGTTCTTCCCAGCTGTCAGGTTTTGGCCACGTTTACAAGGGGAGAAAAGCTTTTTTTTCTCCTCCTGTGGCCTGGGTCTCAAATCTAAATAGATAGTGGTCAGATAGTCCCATAGTTGTCATCTCATTATTACTTTATACATACAATTTGCCTGCCATGTAAATATTTTAAGATACAGTTTCCAGTGCAAGCTAAGACCATTGATTTCTTTTCTCACTCAATATCCTGCTTACCTTCTTCCACCACTATTAAAGCTAGCCAGCAGAATGGAGGTTTTCAAGTCAGAAATTTATTTCTTTATGTATTGCAATCAACGTTTGTGGAGTCTTCAGCAATGGGAACTTACAATCTAGTTATGATTTTCAGCCAAGACCAATGGCAATAGGAGATAGAAATAGATATAAGAGGCCAATGATGATTAGGAGTGGAGAAAAAGATGTAAGAGGCAGATGAGGGAGAGAAGTGGAATGCTTTGCAATATTTTCTGGAAAGGACATAAAGGGCATTACTAATGCTACTCATAGTAGCTTTGTCTGCATGCACGAAAACTGCAGATCAACTAGATAAACATCAATCAAGGGTCAAGGAGAGGCTTACAAGACTTTACCTTTAGCTGAAGAGCTAGTTGCAGGTTATGGCTACTAGGAGAATGAGAGTCAGTCATTTTCATGGTTATAATGACTTGTAGGATGCACATACTCAAGTGGATGGGCCAACACTCACATGAATATGGGCAACATTATTTGGACCCAAACGATATTAAAAGAATGAGTTCATGAAGTTCCGAAAGGTACTTGTTGGAGGGAGACCAAGAATATTGGCAGCAGGAGACAAAGAGTAGATATGATCAAAATTTATTGTATATATACATGAACTTCTCACAGAATTATTAGAAATAATATTTTAAAAGGTATGTACCATAATTGAAGAAAAAAAGACCATAAATTTAACAAGAGTTAATGAGGGGTGTGGCACACAGCCTATATTAGAGTGAAGAAAGGGAAAGAGGTAAATGAAGTAATTATATTCCAAATGTTTTAATAACAACGGGGAATTGTGATCAGTGACAATGCATTTGTCTAGCATGCAAAAAGGCTCTATTTTGCTCCCTAGCACCACCAATAAAGCAAGAAGAAAATGTAATGTTAAATATGTAAAATCTGTAAAGTACTGTATATAAATAACAATTGTATTTAAATATCAAATCAAACAACTCAGTTCACCACAAAGTTCACATAAGTAGAAATTTAATATAAGAATACATTTTATTACAAAGTTGGAAAATTATGGTTAATAGATCCACATAATCTACAATCTTTATGAGTTTTACAGAAGACATAGTAACTATAAAGTATTAAAACCTTACTAATATTTTAATATATTTAAATCAATATTCTTATAATATTTGCTATAACTTTCTCATTATTATCAATCTTAATTCCCAGTGTTATACTTGTTTAGTGAATGGAAGTAAATTTCCACTCCTCACCAAAAGCAGTCAGTATAACTTTTTATTAAGATTCTAGGATCCAGAGACAGAGACAGAAACTGTCTACTTTTATACCCTTTGTGCACATATTCTTTGTGTTTGTTTTGTTATTTGACATGGGTTTCTGACTATGTAGCCCTGGCTGTCTTGAAACTCACTAAGGACAACAGGCTGAACTTAGAGATAATGCTTGCCTCTGCCTTCTCAGTGCTGGGATCAAAGATGTACACCAGGATTAAAGGCCTACAATCTTGAAATAGTTTTCTTGAGCAAGATCTACTTATCATCTCTGTATATTAATTTCTTCTTTGAAAGAGGAATAACAATATAATTAAGCTGATAAGGAATTGTTTACAGCTAAAATAGATTAATGCATATAAAGTACATTGAATAGGACTTTTCAGACATTTATGACCAACCAATAAACTACTAATCATTTTCTACGGTTATTATGGTTAGCATATATGTGTTGTATATCTTCAGTTGTAGCCTTAGTTTCTACCTCAAGAAATGGACCATAATATTGCCATTGATATAAACCCAACACATAAATGTTTTATGAAGTTTTATATAGCCATAGAATTATAGAACATAATCTCCATATTTTTAAAATAGTAGTATATAAAGCAAATATGAAAATGATTTAGTTATTTTTCTCATTTCTATGGCAAGCAAAGAAAGGAAATTTTTATTTTGACTCTGAGTTTGAGGTATAAACCATCATAGTACAGAAGGAGCAACAGAGTTCATGGTGGTAGTATTATATAATGGGGACTCTGCATATCTTGTTAGATAAGGAACAAAAGAAACTAGGATGCTGGAGCACTTCAGAATTCCTCCTTTTTTTCATTTTTATTCAGTTTAGAACATTGGCTCATGGAATGGTGCTTCCTGTATTCAGGATGGGACTAATTTCAAGCCTGCATGGAAATATCAAGGCTCAGACATTTCCTGCTAAGTTGATGAAGAATAACTACCACTCGTATTGTCTTATAAATTGACCTTCAACTACTCTCTAACATTTATTATATTATCACATTTACAAATTTAAACTTTTATTTTAAAAAATAATATTGTCATATTGTTTTAATTTTTTACCTATTTTATATTTTAAATAGTGAATTTTCAATTATAAGCAAAAGAAACAGGTTGTCTTCCCCCATATTGATATGGCACATGGAGTTGTATGCTAGCTGAAATGGGCTCTCAGAATTGACCGTGGGGACTGAGCACCTCTACTCATGTTTCCTGTCTGTCCTAGCAGCATTTCTATGCCTAAGAATTCATTCTTTTTCTTTAAATGCAAGTGAAGAATGATGAGTAAGGGAGGGATTACATAGAAGCAGTAGAATATGCTCTTAGAAAAAAGACACCTAAGATGTACCTACCCTTCACAGGAATCAGCTGATTTCTGTGAAATAAACTGTTTTAAATGTTAATTGTGCTAAGAGCACCTCTAAAAATTTTGTCTTAAATTTCAAGTTTCATAATTGGAAACTGCTCCTGAAAAGACATTGAATATAAGTGGGAAAGTATAAAATGTCTCTGACTCAATGATTCAATATTATTCCGTGTTTAAACTCAAATTCATAGTAACACAAGTATAGTGTCATCATTGAATTAAAACGTTGGCTGTTTTTATTAATATACTTAAAACTGTAACCAGTGAATAACACTGTAGTATTTTTTGTTATAGTTTATATTTTATTTCAATAAACCTTGATATTTAGACTAAAAAAAGAAAAAGAGTAAGCTTTTATTAACCTATATTTGTTATGTTAATGAATTGTTAGTATAGCATTATCTTTTTGACCTAGTTCTACAATGTTCAAAATTTTTATACTTTACATTTATTTATTATGTCTATATATGACCTTGTATGAATTTGAGAGGCAAATCTCACTGTGGGCATAAGAGGAAAATTTGAGAGAGTTGGTTTTCTCCTTGTGCATATGAGTTTAGTGAGTCAAACTCGTCATCAGTTTCAATGTTAAGTGTCTTTACCCCTTGAGCTATCTTCCAAAAATATGTGTTTTTTGGAGTATATAACATATAAAAGACATTTTTATACACTGAACATATAGAAATAGCTTGTACAATACCTGACACTCAGGTAGATAGTATTTCAGACATTAAATATTGTAATATTTGTTTAATTCAAACTTTTCATTAAAGAGATGAGAAATCATAATTATATATATTCTTACATAAAATTATAGAATTATTATTATTTGTAAAATTAAGTACAAGGAATTTTTGATATTATATTTTGATTATCTTAGAGAATTTAACAACAACAAAAAAATAACAAAGTTACCTTTTTGGGAGCCTGAAACAGAAGTACTATGGACTCAAACATATCTGTGTTAAAGTTCTGTCTCAAAATTTAAAAGCAAAACAGAGCTAGATATGTAACTAATGATGGCATGCTTGTCTCATATGTGATATCCTGGTTCAATCCTCAGTATTACAAGGAAAATGAAAGAAAATTTAAATATACAGAGAAAAGGAATAAAACAACAGAGGTTGTGCTAAAGTGAGAGACATTGGTGAGATATGTGTCAGATCTAATAAAGTGGAAGATAACTAGAATGAACAATTTTAGACTATAAGTCACAAAATGCAGTATTCTCCTTAAAAATATTTGTAGAAAAAATATTTGTATATCTTAGATACTCATCATAAAAGGTGAATAACTGAAATTATGTATTTGTTTGCATAACTATAGTAATGTATTTGTATAAAGGCCACACAAAATTAATATATTTATTAACTAACCATGTATAATGTTTGTCTTAGTCACAATATTCTCTCTACATTTGATATGTATTATAATAAAAATACACATGATTTATAATTATGGTAGTTTATCTATACAATCTTTCAAATCATATTTGCTACAAGAAAAGCAAAACAGAGCTAGATATGTATGTAGATACACTTGCTTATGCTTGGCCATAACTCATGATTCATTTCACAACTAAAATAACATAGTGGTCTTTTATTAATGTGATCTCCCAATATATCTGTCTTAAGTCTATCAATTCTTATTCACACTCCTTTTCTTCATCTCTCTTCTCTCCACTCCTCTCTTCTCTGATATTCAAAAAAGTTTGTATCCAGGTATGTCTGTTGAATTTTCAGACTTGCAAACTAAAAGTGAAGTCATACAATCAATACATATTTTTGAATATCAATAGGAAAACTTGGTTTTAAGTATGCAGAAATTGGGGAAACAAATGTTTAAGGAATTTTGTGATGATAACAAATATTGTAACACAGGGTTGTGAATATTCTAAAGATTAACAAATATCTTAGTCAAAGTTTATATTGCTGGGATAAAACACCATGAAAAAAAGTTGGGGGGTAAAGGGGCTTATTTGGCTTATACTTTTCATATCAGTGTTCATTATCCAAAGAAGTAAGAATGTGAACTTAAACAGGGCAGGAAAATGGAAGCAAGAGCCGATGGAGACAATGGAATATGCAAAAGCCATGGAAGGTTGTTGATTACTGGCTTGCTTCCCATGACTTGCCCAGCTTATATCCCAGAACCACCAGCCTAAGGATGTCACCAGCCATGATGGCCCAAGCCTGGGCCCCCATCAATCACTAATTAAGAAAATGTCTGACAGTTGGACCTTATAGAAGCATTTTCTCAATTGAGGTTTTCTCCTTTCAAATGACTCTAGCTTGTGTAAAGTTGACATAAGACTAGCCAGCACAACATACTATATTACTCTAATCCCCCAAATTATAAAACTCTCTGGAGAAAATAGTTATTGATTCTCAAAAAATGATAGTTCACTAGTCAAGACAATGAAAACTGAAGGGTTTCTAGGAGAAGAATACATGAGAGAAAGAGTATAGACTTTTAAGTTGTTGGCTATCAATGTCAAAAAAATAGTTCAATATTTTACTTCAATAAAGAGACTAAAGGGGAAGTAAGAAAACAAACTGATGAGAAAAATTATAACAACTTTCAGCTTACCTGAGACTTTCCACAAATGGAATACAAAATTTTTTTTTATCTTATTAATGACATCTTGAGATTTTTCAATATTCAAAGCATAAGTTATTTGATTTGCCTAAAAATCTCCTTAAGAGCAAGGTATAGAGATGTAATTGAAAACACCTTGCTAGAAGAAGAGATCATTTTTATTAGTTCTTTGAGAACTTCATAGAATGTGCTTTAAACATATTTTCATTCTGTATTTTGACTCTTCACAGTAATTCAAACCAGAGTTGATGAACACTTGAATAATAAAAAAAGGTATTTGGAGAATTAATGGTAGATTATAGAGACATTTGGGCAATAGTATTTAGAGACTTTATTATGCAGTAAGGAATAACAGTGACTGAGTGTGGGCCAGTGTTGGGCAGTGGTCTGCTCAGGTAACTTAAGCTCAGTTGAATATTTGGCTTTGAGCCCTGGACCCCTGAGAGCAATTTCTGCTTACAGAGGGTAGAAGAAGCTTGGCCATAACTCCTGAGACTTTGGTTCCTGTTTCAGTCACAACCCCTCCCAGCTGCCCCTGCAGGAGATATGTGCTCTATCAGGCAGACAATGCTCTAAGCTCCTATCATTCTAGCTAGACCCTACACCCAGTCATCTGACCACAGCACAACCAGGCATGCCATGTCCCATACAATATAAGGGGCGATTTGCTCCCTCCTCATTCTCTCACTCTCTCACCCTCTCACTCTCACTCTCTTACTCTCTTGCTCTCTCGCTCTTTGTCTCCCCTCTGCTCTCCCTCCCTTTCTCTTCCTCTCTCTTCTCTTGCTCTTTGTTCCTCTCTTGCTTTCTTCCTCTCCTCTAACTCTGTCTCTTTTTCTCTCTCTCTCTCTCTCCTTTCTCTCTTTCTCTCTACTCAACCAGCCTATTTTCTCTTTCCTACAATAAAATATCTCATTTAAACATTGCATGCTTTTTAACTAACTGCACCATGTAGCCACAGGTTGATACCAGAGAGAGAGAGAGACCTGGGCCTCAGCAGCAGGCCCCTACTTTGGTACAATAACTGAGTGATAATGTTGGTAGAATAATAAATTAGCCCCAAACATACCAGCTAGAAACAAAAATCAACATTTATTATTCCATACAGTTTGCGTACATGGGATGTGGAACTGTTGGAGGGTAGACCGCAAGTGGAGTAAAATCTGGAGTTTAAAATAAATAAATTTTAAAAAGAAAAGAAAAGAAAATTCTAAGTCAGCTTACCCGAATTCATCAAACTTGGTTCTTCTGAATCTTTACAATCAGAATGATGTCAGCTAGCACTGTATATCAAATACCCTGACAACTTAGAGTGAGATAACTCACTCACAGGGTATTAGAAGGAACCATTAGTCTCTTGCTTCCTGAAACAAGTGAATAATATTCTTGTTAATGAACCTCTACATAGGATTTCATGAATGTCCTCATACTAATTCAAGAAGAAGGAAGGGCTGTGATCCAGCACTTGTGCCATAGGAAAGTAGAAGAGATAATGAAGAAGACAGCCTTTATATGACAAATTCCTGGTTGTGTGCTTTAACAATTACACAGACACACCAAATGGTGGAGATACACATTTAGGAGCCATCAGCATTTTATATGGTACTTTAAAATCTTAAGACAGGTTAAATTAATCTGATTAAAACATGAACATGAAATGAATGGAAATGTCATTGTTTTTAAAACTTGTTATGAAAAGCTTTAGGGAGATGATCAGAGATATACAAAGGATAAAGATCAGTTCATGCCCTGAAAATTATGAGAAATAAATACTTTGTGTGGAAAACATTATTGTCAAAGGAATTAGGAATGTCTGGTGGACTAAAATATGTCTACAGCATTTGGCAATTTTCACCCCACAAAAGGCATTACCAGAGCAATTTTAAATGTTTGTGTATGGCACAGAAAACAGACAATACTAAGTCAATTGCAGATAAAGTAAGTAACATTGTATCTAATTATTTATCATTTATGCATGAATCTGGAAACAAACACTTCAGAATTCTTACAGCAGAGGGAATTTATTCATAGGGTTAATATCATAGGTGGTGAATTACCTAAGCACTATACAGGAAATAATGAGGCAAATGTGAGATTTTGAACTCAAAACTGTTGCAGTAACGTTAGTGAGAGTATAAAGAAAGGACCTAGAGTTACTGGTATCCAGAAAACAGGATCTCCTGTAGGAAGGTTGAGTAATTGATTTCCTATAGGGTCTGGAGATTCAAAGGAAAAGCAGCTATGGCTGAACAAACTCCATTGTTACGGAGAGATAGTGGGAAGTCTCCTTGCTTCACACTACACACACACACACACACACACACACACACACACACGCACACCTCAGACACTTTAGATTTATCAGTGAGAGCTGAAGGCAACTGACCCAATATTCAAAGATAGACAGTTCTCCTGAGGTCAAGCCCTGGCATAATAAAAACTGGAAAAGGGAGAGAAATATAAATAAAAAGGAAAGAAATAGAAGAACAACTATCAGTTGAAAAAAAATAGCAACAGCTTGAGAATCTTACAAACAAAATCCAAATCAAAAGCCTCCTTTAAAATATCGTGAAAAATGATTTTACTTAAAATATCTCAAAGCCAATGCAAATATATTCTAAATTTTAACAAAAGCTATAAATTTCTGTGCTTCTCTCCACTTCTCCATTTTAAATATAGAAATATTTAGCCTGATTTGAAGTAATTGATCTTGATACATCTCTTACAATATGGGAAACAAATAAGAATTGCTTTCAAATATTTACAACATACTTATTTCTAATTGAATATTTCCTTTGAGTCATAATAAAATGAGTTGTAGACAGACATTTGCTAGTCATATAACAGCATATAAAGGATTTGACTACTAAGTTAGATTATATACTGACTTGTCAAAAATTTAAATGTTGTAAATCTTATAAAACACAGAGCAGTATGCAATTGAAATGGGTGTTTCTGAAGGTTTTGTAACATTTCCTTGCCTTGAATTATAAAATGTTTGATTTGGTGACAATCATTCAGTACTCTCTTTCATAAACTTCATGGGAATCTAAATCTCAATGGTGTCACATGACAATCTTTAATTAATTCTATATCCTGGATACAGGAAACAACTGGTCAAGCAGCATAAACTGATCAGGTAGTGAATACAAATAAAGTGCGACCAGAAGATTTGCAGTCATATTACTACCAGACTAAATAGGAATAAACATGAATACAGATAGTATAGAGAAAATGAAGTATATAGCAAACCAAAAGCCTGACTTAAAGTTTTTGTTTATTTATACATAATTAACAAAATTATATATTATTTATGTTAATATGAGTTATTTTCAGACTGCCAATAATGTTATATTAATGAGTTTTGTATGTATATCTAATCATAATGCATCTACAACTCATTATTAATTCCATGGATGTGATTTTAAACTTTTCAAAAGATTATAAGTATAAAGAAAATCTACACATAATCTATATGCTTTACATTCTCATCTGTTAAAATGATAATATTTGATTTTATTATAGAAATAAATTTTGATTCAGTAAGACTTTTTACAATCACATATTAATTCTATGCTTACAGAGATGAGTTAACTTCATTGTGTTACTAAAAAAACATAATTACTAAATCTTAGAATTCAACTTAAAAATTAAGTAGTGTCGATCAATCCTGGCTGGGTAGAACACAGCACTCAGCCCACAGCTGTCTTCTGCTTCCACAGAACCTAACAGCAGAAGAGGCATGGTTAGCAATACCACACAGTTCAGGACAACCCTGAAAGATACGGGTGAAGGAAAATCTTCACAGTCAGCAGAACTTCGGGTATTACAATTTGTTTGGAAGAAGAAATATCCAGATGTGCGATTGTTCACTGACTCATGGGCTTTGGCTAATGGATTGACTGGATGGTCAGGGACCTGGAAAGATCA
>NC_045030.1:90523799-90524285 GCF_008632895.1 Mastomys coucha
AATCAAGGGGTGGAAAAGGGAATAGTTCCACTCACTATCACTCCTAGTGACCCTCTAGGAAAATTTTTACTTCCTGTCCCCACAACTCTAGGTTCTGCTGGCCTAGAAGTTTTGGTTCCAGAGGGTGGAGTTCTTGTACCAGGAGCCACAACACACATTCCATTGAACTGGAAGCTCAGACTTCTCCCTGGTCATTTTGGGCTTCTAATGCCCTTATACCAACAGGCTAAGAGAGGAATAACAGTGTTAGGAGGGGTGAAAGATCCAGATTACCATGGGGAAACTGGATTGCCTCTTCACAATGGAGGTAAGCAGGATTATGTCTGGAGCGCAGGAGATCCCATAGGGCATCTCTTAGTACTTCCATGTCCTCTGATTAAAGTCAATGGGAAATTACAACAGCCTAATTCAAGCAGGATGACAAAGGACACAGACTCATCAGTAATGAAGGTATGGGTTAATCCTCCAGAAAAAGAGCCAAGACCT
>NC_045030.1:90525745-90535967 GCF_008632895.1 Mastomys coucha
TTTGCTTCTTACCTGTCATCATAGACTGTATTCCTTCAGCCTGTGAGACAGAATTAAGCATTCCTTCTATAAGTTGCTCCTTAGTTGCAACAATGAAAAGGGGCAACCCATTTAATAAAAATGGTGTTATAGGGCTGGAGAAATGGCTCAGCGGTTAAGAGCACTGACTGCTCTTCTGGAAGTTCTGAGTTCGGTTCCCGGAGACCACATGGTGGCTCGCAACCATCTGTAGTGGGATCTGATGCCCTCTTCTGGTGTGTCTGAAGACAGCAACAATGTACTCATATAAATAAAATAAGTCTTTAAAAAATGATAAAAAAATTAAGTAGTGTCATGAATATTAGAGCAAAAGTTTTCAGCTATCTTGGAATCACTATTTCAAAATAGTCCATACATAGCCCTAGAACTTCAGGAGCTAGCCCTTATTATTGGCATTTCTCACAGCATTGTCTTCTACATTCCCACAACAACTCATTAAATTAAGCATTTAATGGCTTTTCAAGCCCAAAGCTCCAAATTTTCTACCTTTCATCCATAAGGTCAATTCCACCATACAAGCTCCTACAATCCTGGTATCAATTTCTGTTTTCTTGCTGTTGATGTGGTAAATACCATGACCAAATGCAACTAAGTGTGGGAAAGGATTTATTTCATTTTACACTTTATACATCACCTGGGGGAAATCTAGGCAGGAATTTGAAGAAAATCAATAGAGGAATGCTGCTTACTGGATTTTCCCCACTGATTTGCTCAGATACTTTTATCATGTAGTCCAGGTTCACATGCCTAGGGAGTGCACCACTCACAATAGATTAGAGTCATCAGAATCAAATAACAATTAAGAAAATACCCTACAGAAATATCCACAGGCTAATCTAGTCAAGGTAACTTCTCAGTTGAGGTTCCCTCTTGCCGGGTGACCCTAAGATGTATTCAGTCGACATCTAAGCTAACTATAGCAATCAGTAAATCATTTTTTATTTTATATGATGAAAGGCACTAGTTTCTTCAATGAAAGAAAATATATAGCACATCAACATGTAAATAGAATTTCCATAAGCTCTGTAAGATTCTAAGGCAGAGTGATATGAATCCCTGCAAAAGCTTATTATTGATTCAATAACAAAATGCAACTTTAAAATAAAACTCATTATGCTAAATACATTATTTACAATTTTAAATGGAGCTAGAATTTCTGAAGAATGTATCTGAGTCATTGGCTTAGAGAAATGAAATGCTAACACAGATGACAATAAGCTCAGTCATTCTAGGTTCTCTGTAAATGAAATAGTTTTTGTTCCTGGTATTAATGTTTGATATATTTTATTCTAGCTCAATTGAAGTGAGAAATTTTCAAAATTATTTATCTTGGACATAGGTTTGTATTACTAATGAGGAGTGTGTATGAAAACACCCTGAGGGAAAGGAAATAATTTACATTCATCATATCTATGAAAAAATTTGAGTTACATTTGAAACTACTGTTATATAGTTGCACAAATTCCTGAAAACAAAACTATACATGAATGCAGATATCAATATCTAACAAAATGAAAACTACCTATATGTTACTGGCATACCAAAAGTTAAAAATTGACATGTGTAAAATATTAGAAATTTTGATAAACTTTTTATATCAAAAATTATTATTTAGAAGTTAATGCACTAATAGATATATGTGTGATATCTGGAGATGGGGTTAATAAGGGTGATTGAACCTAGAGCTCTGTGCATGATTAAACAATCACTTTGGTATTAAGATGTACCCACATTAGTCTCTTTGCCTTTATTTTGAGTCACTATCTCAATAAGTTCCTGAGGTAGGCTTTGAACTTCGAAAACCCAAAACTCCTTCCCTAGCTTTATGAGTACTTGGGGTTGCAGCTATTTCTGTTACAAGATGATATATCTATCTATCTATCTATCTATCTATCTATCTATCTATCTATCTATCTATCTATCTAACTATCTATCTATCTATCTATCTATCTATCTATCTATCTATCTATATATATGTATATATATTACATTTTTGTTATCTACTAATTTGTTGATGGACATTTAGATTTATTTCCTATTTTAGCTATTTTGAATATTCTCTTAAATTTTTCATGAAAATTTTGAGAATTCCATAAATGAGTACTGTACTTACATCATTTTCACCCTCCTTCTTCTCTCCCAATTATTCCTGTGTTCCCCTCAAATTCCTATCATCTTTCTCTTTAATTCATATTGTTATATATATACATATAAATAATAAATATAAGCTGTTAATCTTCTTCAGTGTTGCTCATATGTCTATGTTTTGGGGGCTATCATTGGTATTAAAAAAATATTTAAGGGACTCAACCAATAGCTCTTCAACTAAAGGTGGACTGTATGAGAGTTCCTTTGTATTCATTGGAATGTAAAACTGTATTATCTTGTTTAGGTCCTACCTAGTCAGCCATATTGTTGAGATTTCATGGGTGGAGCTTCCTTGTCTTATATAAGAGAAATAATCTCACGATAAACTTTCTGGTCCTCTGGCTCTTACAGTCTTTTTGTTTCCTGATCCTTAAGTGTAGGGGTTTTGTTATAGATACAGTAACTGGGACAAGTGCCCCCAGTATCAGTCCTTCTCTGTATTTGGACTAGTGTTGCCACAAAAATAAAATATTGCATGTAAGTATCTCTTTAGCACACTTATGTCAGTGCTCCTTGGATATATTTCCAGTATACCTGATAGAACATGGGGTGGTTACATTTTTAATTTTCAAGGATACCCTTTAGAACTGTTCACAATGGTCATGTAACTTCATATTGCTGGCAATATGGTATAAAGTTTCCTTTCACCCTACATCATTAACTGACTCTTGTTATTTCTTTTCTTTGATATTAGCCATACCCATGTGTTTTATTGTGGTTTTTATTTTTATTTTATTGATGAACACTGATGTTGAAAACTATTTTTTATGAACTTTCTATCCATCCATATCATCTTTTGATCTGTCTTTAAAGGTCCTTTGCTCATGTGTGTGTTACTAATATTTTAAAAGACATAGCTACAAACAAGATGAATCATGGGGTAAAGGCACTTGCCACCAGGCCTGATGATCCTGAATTCAATCTCCTCCAGAACATTGATGGTGGAAAGAAATAACTGCTTTCCACAAGGGATTATCTACCCTATACATATAAGCTATGGCATGATCATGCACACCTACATACATGAGAACAAGTGTGTGTGGATGCACACATGCACACACACATACACATTCAAACTTGCACAAATAAATAAATGTCCAAAATGTCCTAAATATTCAAAACAATCTTACATAGATTAAAGATGAAGATATCACACTATCTGATATCAAAAACTAAAACACAGTTATAGTAATAAAAAGCACTGTGACCCTGGTGCAAAATCAAATATATTGGCATGCCAAACTTGAAAGGCCTGAAATGAATTTGTGTTTTTCAGTGATTTAGTTTTCAGTATAGATGCTAAGAACACGTAACAAAGAGACAAACTCTCCACAATGAATGATGCTAGAGATCTTGGATATTGTACATTCAAAAAAGAAAGAAAGAAAGGAAGGAAGGAAGAAAGAAGACAAAGAAACAAAGGAAGGAAGGAAAAAAAGAAAGAAAGAAATTTACCCAACAAATCATCCAATATAAAAAAAAATCAATTCAAAATACATTACTTAAATATAAAATATAGTATAAAACTACAGAAATAAAATATACGAGAAATGGCTATCAGCTACATTCTTGGTAAAGATATTTTTGTAACTGACCTAAAAGACTAAGAAACAATAAAATCAGACAAAGGAGATTCAATAAACTATAAATACTGTAAACTTCAAGGAAACTAAGCAATTGTAAAATGATACAGGATTAGAATGAGAGCAAATAGCTTTGAACCATATATCTAACTAAGGGCAAACACTGAAAACACATTAGAAGTTAATTACGAGCCAAGAGTGAAAATTATAATTATTTTAAAATATATACATATTCAAGTTTGAGAGTTAGCACTGTGGTACAGAATTCAGACACATCACAGGTGTAAAGGCACAACGATTAATAAATGAGACCCCATGAAATTGAAAAGTTATATGGCAAAGGACAGCTTCATTCAGTCATAGTAGCAGCCTACAAAATAGGAAAAGTTCTTTACCAATTTCATATCCACCAGTGTTTCGTATCAAAATACATAAAGAACTTAAAAAAATCTGGACATCAAGGAAAACCTCATTCAATTTAGGAATTGGGGTACAGGTATAAACAAAGAATTGCTCATAAAAGAATATCAAATGTCTGAGCAACACATAGATAAGATTGACATCCTTAGCCATCAGGGAAAGGCAAATCAAAACTACTTTGAGATTTTAACTTACACCTGTCAGGATGGTTATGATCAGTAACACCATTGACAGCTCCTATAGGTAAAGATGGTGGAGGTGCAAACTTACACAGCCACTATGAAAATCAGTGTGACAGCTCTTCAGGAAGCTGGAAATAGATCTACCTCAAGTTCCAGCTATAAAACACTTGGACACATACCCAAAGAACTACAAATTCTTCAATAGCAACACTCATGATTATTTCTGCTGTATTCAAAATAAGAAGAAATTAGAAACAGTCCAGATACAGCTGATCCACAGCCCTGGGTGCATCTTTCCCTCAAGTGGAGAGCTTGTCTCCAGGAAGTATTCTGATCCTTGGATGCAGGTAAGATCCTCATTTTCTCTTCAGTGACTTTCTAACGGGAACAGCCTGGAGGCACAGGCCACAGAAGCAGCAGAGCAGCAGGGACAGAGTCCTTTCTACCTTCATCTGCACACAGGAGGGACTGCTAATCCACAGCCCTCTGCTAACTGGTCTTATCATGGGAGACCTGATCTCCCAGGAGTGCGGACACAGGCTTACAAACCCACAAGAGGAACAAGCTCCAGCCAGAGACAGCAAGAACATCTAATATCAGAGATTAACAGAAGGGAAAAGGCAAATGCAAGAATCTTACTGACAGAAACCAAGACTACTTGGCATCATCAGAACCCAGCACTTCCACCACAGCAAGTCCTGGATATCCCACACACCAAAAAAGGAAGATTTGGATCTAAAATAATATCTCATGATGATGATATAGGGATTTAAGAAGGAAATAAATAACTCCCTGAAAGAAGCACAGGAGAACATAGGTAAACAGGTACAAGCCCTTAAAGAGGAAAGACAAAAATCCCTTAAAGAATTACAGGAAAACACAAGCAAACAGGTGAAGGAAATGAGCAAAACTATCCAGGGCTTAAAAATGGAAGTAGAAAAAAATTAAAAAATCACAGAGACAACTCTGGAGATAGAAATCCTAGGAAAGAAGTCAGGAACTATAGATGCAAGCATCACCAACAGAATACAAGAGATAGAAAAGAGAATCTCAAGTGCAGAATATACCATAGAAAACATTGAAACAACAGTCAAAAAAACCAAAAAAATGCAAAAAAGATATTAACCCAAATCATCGAGGATGTCCAGGACAGAATGAGAAGACCAATCCTAAAGATAATAGGTATAGAAGAGAGTGAAGACTTACAACTTTAAGGGCCAGAAAATAGCTTCAACAAAATTATAGAAGAAAATTTTCTTAACCTAAAAAGAGATGCCCATAAATGTGCAAGAAGCCTACAGAATTCCAAGTACTTTGGACAAGAAAAGATAAACCTCCTGCCACATAATAGTCAAAACACCAAATGTACAAAACAAGAAAGAATATTAAAAACAGGGAGGGAAAAAGGTCAAGTAACATATAAAGCAGACCTTTCAGAATTATACCAGACTTCTCAGCAGAGACTATGAAAGCCAGAAGATCCTGGGCTAATGTCATTCAGACCTTAAGAGAGCACAATTGCCAGCCCAGGCTACTATACCCAGCAAAACTCTTAGTTTCCATTGATGTAGAAACCAAGGTATACCATGACAAAACCAAATTTACTCAATATCTTTTCACAAATCCAGCCCTTTAAAGATAATAAATGGAAAACTCCAACACAAGGAGGGAAACTACATTCTAGAAAAAGCAAGAAAGTAATCTTCCAACAAAACTAAAAGCAGATAGCCACATGAACAGAATTCCAACTCTAACAGCAAAAATAACAGGAAACAACAATTACTTTTCCTAAGCATCTATTTATATCAATGGACTCAATTCCCCAATCAAAAGACAGACTACCAGACTGTGTACATAAAGAGGACCCAACATTTTGTTGCATACAGGAAACCCACCTGAGTGAAAAAGACAGACACTACCTCAGAATAAAAGGATGGAAAACAATTCTCCAAGACAATGGTCCCAATAAAAAAGCTGGAGTAGCCATTCTAATATCACATAAAATGAACTTTCCCCCTAAAACTCAGTGCTGAAATCAAACAAATGGCAACAAAAAGAACTATACAAAGAATCAACCAAGCTTGGAGCCAGTTCTTTGAGAAAATCAACAAAGTAGATAAACCCTTCACCAGACTAACTACAGTGCACAGAGACAGTATTCTAATTAACAAAATCAGAAATGAAATGGGAGAAATAACAACAGAAACTGAGGAAATCCAAAAAATCATGAGATCCTATTACAAAAGCTTGAACTCAACAATACTGGAAAACCTGGATGAAATGGACACTTTTCTAGACAGATACTAGGTACCAAAGTTAAATCAAGATCAGAAAAATGATCTAAACAGTCCCATATCCCCTAAAGAAATAGAAACCATCATTAATAGTCTCCCAACAAAAATAGCCAAGGATCAAATGCGTTTAGTGCAGAGTTTTATCAGACCATCAAAGAAGACCTAATACCAGTACTCCTCGAACTATTCCACAAAATACAAACAGAAGTGACTCTACCCAATTTGTTCTATGAAGCCACAATTATTCTGATACCTAAAGCACACAAAGACCTAACAAAGAAAGAAAACTTCAGACCAATTTCTCTTAGGAATATCGATGCAAAAATACTCAATAAAATACTTGCAAACCAAATCGAAGAACACATCAAAACAAACATCCATCATGATCAAGTAGGCTTCATCCCAGGATGCAGGGATGGTTCAATATTCGGAAATCCATCAACATAATTCACTATATAAACAAACTCAAAGAAAAAAAAAACACGTATGATCATCTCATTAGGTGCGGAGAAAGCATTTGACAAAATCCAACACCCCTTCATGATAAAAGTCTTGGAAAGGTCATGGATTCAAGGCTCATACTTAAACATAGTAAAAACAATGAACAGCAAAGCAGTAGCAAACATCAAAGTAAATGGAGAAAAACTTGAAGCAATCCCACTAAAATCAGGGACTAGATAGGGCTGCCCACTCTCAACCTAGTTATTCAATATTGTACTTAAAGTCCTAGCCAGAGCAATTAGACAACAAAATGAGATCAAAGGGATACAAATTGGAAAGGAAGAAGTCAAATTATCAATATTTGCTGATGATATGATAGTATACATAACTGACACCAAAAATTACACCAGAGAACTCCTAAAACCTGATAAAAAAAAAACTTTAGCAAAGTAGCTAGATATAAAATTAACTCAAGCAAATCAGTAGCCTTCCTCCACAGAAAGGATAAACAGACTGAGAAAGAAATTAGGTAAACAACACCTTTCACAATAGTCACAAAAAATAAAATACCAAAAAAAAAAAAATACCTTGTGTTAATCTAACTAAGTAAGCAAAAATGACAAGAACTACAAGAAGGAAATAGAAGAAGATCTTGGAATGATCTCCCATGCTTCTGGATTGGCAGCATTAATATAGTAAAAATGGCCACCTTGCTGAAAGCAATTTACAGACTCAATGGAATCCCCATCAAAATTCTAACTCAATTTGTCACAGACTTGGAAAGAGAAATTTGCAAGTTCATATGGAAAACAAAAAAGCTAGGAAATATAAAACTATTCTCAATAATATAAGAACCTCTAGTGGAATCACCATCTCTAACCTTAAGCTTTACTACAGAAAAATTGTGATAAAAACTGCATGGTAGTTGTATATTGACAGCCAGGTGGATCAATGAAATACAATTGAAGACTCAGAAATGAACCCACACACCTATGGTTACTTGATCTTTGACAAAGGAACTAAAACCACCCAGTGTAAGACAGCATTTTCAACAAATGGTGCTGGGTCCATTGGCAGTTAGCATGTAGAAGGCAAATCAATCCAATCCTATCTCCCTGTACAAAACTCAAGTCTAAGTGGATCAAGGACCTCCACATAAAATCAGATACACTGAAACTAATAGAAAAGAAAGTGGGGAAGAGCCTTGAGCACATGGGCACAGGGGAGAATTTCCTGAAGAGAATACTAATATGCTCGAAGATCAAGAATTGACAAATGGGACCTCATAAAATTATGAAGCTTCTGTAAGGCAAAGGACACTGTCAATAGGACAAAATGGCAACCAACAGATTGGGAAAAGATCTTTACCAATCCTATATCTGATAGAAGGCTAATATCTAGCATATATAAAGAACTCATGAAGTTAGACTCCAGAGAACTAACTCCAGAAATCCTGTTGTTTCAGAGCTCCTAGGAGTCAATATTCCCCTGGGTGTTGCAGGTGTGGGTGGGGAGCTTTGCCTCTGGCACAGGTCGAAGCTGGAAGGAATCTGTGACTCTGTCTGGGCAGGATATTGTCTTTCCCTAATTCCTGTGGGGGTCTCAAGTATGCTGGTTGTTGGGAAAGATGTTGTGGCCTCAGTTGTGTTCTCAAATGTGTCAGACAAATGATAGAGGTGTAATATTAAATATATACAAAGAATTCAAGAAGTTAGACTGCAGAGAACCAAGGAATCTTAGTAGAAAATGGAATACAAAGCTAAATAAAAAATTCTCAACTGAGGAATACTGAATGGCTGAAAAGCACCTAAAGAAATGTTCAACATCCTTAGTCATCAGGGAAATGCAAATCAAAACAACCCTGAGATTCTACCTTACACCAGACAGAATGGCACTTAACAAAAACTCAGGAGACAGCAGGTGCTGGCAAGGTTGTGGAGAAAGAGGAACACTCCTTCATTGCTGGAAGGATTGCAAACTGGAACAACCACTCTGGAAATCAGTTTGGTGGTTTCTCAGGAAATTGGACATAGTAGTACCAGAGGACCCAGCTATACCACTCCTGGGCATATACCCAGAAGATGCTCCAACATGTAATAAGGACACATGCTCCACTATGTTCATAGCAGCCATATTTATATTAGCCACAAACTGGAAACAACCCAGATGTCCTTTGACAGAGGAATGGATACAGAAAATGTGGTTCATCTATACAATAGAGTACTACTCAGTTATTAAAAACAATGAATTTATGAAATTCTTGGGCAAATGGATGGATCTGGAGAATATCATCCTGAGTGAGGTAACCCAAACACAAAAGAACACACATGGTATGCATTCTCTGATAAGTGGATATTGGCCCACAATCTCAGAATACCCAAAATACAATCCACAAACTACTAGAAACTCAAGAAGAAGGAAGACCAAAATGTGGATATCTTGTTCCTTCTTGTAAGGAGGAACAAAATACCCATGTAAGGAGTTGTAGAGACAAAATGTAGAGCAGAGACTGAGGGAAGGACAATCTAGAGACTGCTCCACCTGGGAATCCTTCCCTTTCAATCACCAAATCCAGACACTATTGTGGATGACAGCAAATGCTGGCTGGCAGGAGCCTGATATAGCTGTCTCCTGAGTGGCTCTGACAGTACCTGACTAATACAGAAGTAGAGGCTCACAGCCATCCATTGGACTGAGCAGAGGGTCCCCAGTGAAAGAGCTAGAGAAAGGACCCAAGTTGCTGAAGGGTTTACAGCCCCTTAGGATGAACAACAATATGAACTAACTAGTACCCTCAGAGCTCCCAGGGACTAAACCACCAACCAAAGGGTACACATGGTGGGACTCATGTTTCCAGATGCATATGTATAACAGAGGATGGCCTATTCTGTCACCAGTGGGAGGAGAGGCCTGTGGTCCTATGAAGGTTCTATGCCCCAGTGTAGGGGAATGTCAAGGCCAGGAAGTGGGAGAGGGTAGGTTGTTGAGCCAGGGGAGGGGGGAACAGTGTTTTTTGTTTTGTTTTGTTTTGTTTTGTTTTGTTTTCCAGAGTGGAAACTGTGAAAGGAGATATTATATGACATGTAAATAAAGAAAATGTCAATTAAAACAAGAA
>NC_045030.1:90537199-90540195 GCF_008632895.1 Mastomys coucha
AACTAAGAGAAAAGACAGTGGGGAAGAGCCTTGAGCACATGGGCACATGAGGAAATTCCCTAAACAGAATACCTACAGATTATGCTCTAAGATCAACAATAAACAAATGGTTCCTCATAAAATTGCAAATCTTCTGTAAGGCAAAGGACACTGTCAATAGGACAAAATGGCAACCAATATATGCAAAGAACTTAAGACGTTAGACTCCAGAGAATCTAATAACCCTATTAAAAATGGAGTACAGAGCTAAACAACGAATTCTCAACTGAGGAATATTGAATGACTGAGGAGCAGGTAAAGAAACAATCAGCATCCTTAGTTATCAGGGAAGCACAAGTGAAAACAACCCTGAGATTCTACCTTACACCAGTCAGAATGACTAAGATCAAAAACTCAGGTGACAGCACATGCTGTCAAGGATGTGGAGAAAGAAGAAAACTCCTCCAGTGCTGGTGTGATTGCAAGGTGGTACAACCACTGTGGAAATAAGTCTGGCAGTTCCTCAGAATATTGGACATAGTTTTACCTGTTTTCTCAGCTATACCACTCCTGGGCATATACCCAAATGATTCTCCAATATATAACAAGGACACATGTTCCACTATGTTTATAGCAGTTTTTTTTTATAATAGCCAGAAGCTGGAAAGAACCCAGATGTCCTTCAACAAAGGAATATATACAGAAAATGTGGTAAATTTACAATACACAAGTTTAAAAAACAATGACTTCATGAAATTCTTATGCAAATGAATGGAGCTATAAAATATCCTGATTGAGGTAATCTAATCACAGAAGAACACATGTGGTATGCACTCACTGGTAAGTTGCTATTAACCCAACAGCTCAGAAAACCTGAGACATAATTTACAGACCACGTAAAGCTCAAGAAGAAAGACAACCAAAATGTGGGTTCTTTGGTCCTTCTTAGAAGTAGAACAAAATATTCATGGGAGTAAATATGGAGACCACATATGGAGCAGAGACCAAAGGAAAGGCTATTCAGAGGCTGCCCCAACTGGGGACCCATCCCATATACAATCACCTGACACTATTGTGGTTGCCAAGAAATTCATGCTGACAGGAGCCTGGTATAGCTGTCTCTTGAGAGGCTCTGCCAGAGCCTGACAAATACAGAGGTGGATGCTTGCAGCAAACCAATGAAGTGAGCACAGGTTCCCCAATGGAGGAGTTAGGGAAAGAAGAGATGTAGCTGAAGGGGTTTGCAACCCCATAGGAAGAACAACATTATCAACCAACAGACCCCCTAGAGCTCCCAGGGACTAAATAAACCACCAAGCAAGGAATACACATAGAGAGACCCATGGCTCCAGATACATATGAAGCAGAAGATGGCCTTGTGAGACATCAATGGGAGGAGAAGCCCTTGGTTCCTGTAAAAGCTAAGTGCCTCATTGTAAGGGAACTTGAGGCAGGGAGGAGGGAGTTGGTGGGTGGGTAGGATAGCACTGTCATATAAGCAGGAAGAGGGGGATGTCATATGGAGTTTCTGGGAGGGGGAACCTGGATGTGGGATAACATTTGAAATGTAAATAAAGAAAATACCCGATTTAAAAAAAAAAAAAAACACACCTCTGAATCACAGATGCTAAAGTACATGGGAGAAAAACTCCTAACTTTACTGTTTTATTATAAATATATTACTAATATTTTGCAATTTGACAAAATAAAATTCAAGTTGTTGACTTGGCTTTGCTGTATTCATACCAACATGTAATTCTACAGAATTTTTGTACTGCTAGGTAGAAATATGATTAAAAAGTCTTTTATCTTCATGTAATTAAGTGTTTTATTTTGGCCAGTTAAAATTGCATATCTTTGTTCTATGTCTTTCTTGACTTAGCTGTTTTTCTTTAAGTCTCATGGAAACTAAAATAACAGAATAAACAAACAACTTGTAAATATATAATAAAATAATGTTATTACCTTAGCTGAAAATATTAATTAAAAGTTTAATAGCATGTCCCTTTTATATCTTTTTAACGCTCTAAATTAGTTTATCTATATGGAAATGAATAATAGATACCAGAATGTTAGATATTACTAATAGGCTATGGTTTTATTTTATGTGCTCTTATATGTCTTCAAATCTAGTATGCAGTCATATGAGAATTTTTCATTGCCCTGAAAACGTGTTATTTTCTTTTCTAAGTTTAGAGGATGAAGTCGATAAGAATCTTTGAAACAATGGAAAAGCAAAGGTCAAAGAAGAAAGATATTTTTATTTTCTACTCAAATTTATCCCTAAATATAATAATTTGAATTTCATACTTATTTCTAATAAGAAAAATCTTGCAGTATAGAGTAGTTGTATATAAAATTGCAAGGAGGGTGCTCATTTTTAAAGAATTTCTAACATCTGCTGATTTTATCTATCACATAACAGGAATAAAAAATAAGTATGAAATAAAGTAAAATATATCAAAATACCTGTATAGTTCAAGTTTTAATTACTATTACAAATATTATATAACTTTTATCTTTACAATTTATTGATACAATTTTGACTTAGTTTGACCAGTTTGGAAATGTAAAATCTACTGACTATCAATCCTCACATAAAATATGAGTGTATTTTGAGAATTGGAAGAATGACAATCCTTACTAATTCACATTAATAGTCAAGAGAGAGATCAGTAGTTATATTTAAATCAATATATTTGCATATACTCTAATAAGCCACTTGGGATTTAATTTGAAAGTACTCAGGTGTGTTGGTTTAAATAAGAAATATCCTCAATTGGCCTCAGTATTTGAATACTTAGTCCCTGTTTGGTAGTATTTGAATACTCAGTCCCTGTTTGGTAGTACTCTTAGGGAAGGTTTAGGAGATAGGGCCTTGCTGGATAAAGTATGTCACCAAGGCAGGCTTTGAACATTATAGCCTTGCTACACTTCCAGTTCATTCTATATGCTTTATGTTTTTGGTTGGTAATGTGATCTCTCACTCTTACCTGCATCTCCTGCTATACCTGCTA
>NC_045030.1:90540206-90556357 GCF_008632895.1 Mastomys coucha
GTGTGTGTATATTGTATATATACACACACACACACATATATATATATTGGGGATCATTCAGATTTCGGCAAGAGTTGTCTCTCATTGGTTTGGGATGAGAATCTTTATTTGCATGTAGGAGGGCTTTACCAATATTACACACCTCTCCTGTGGCCATTGTGGGGCTTTTAGGCTAAAATCTGAGCCATTGTCTCAGGAGCTATCACCTAATGCCTACTGTCCCTTGTGAACAAATTTACTCTGCTCAGTGGGTCTCTGGGGTTCTAAGGTGTCAGCTATACTGGACCCAGGCTGTCAGAACAGCCCACTGCCCCACAGTCTGTAGCAAACACACAAAATGAAATAGTTCAAACTCCTCAACATATGGTGTTGGGACAACACAGTGAACTTACACTTGTTCTATAGCTAACTCAGTCTGAGAAATTGATTTGTATCCACTCACAGACAGTAAATTACTAGTGAAACTTCAGGGTGAAAGAGTCCAACATAGCAGACTATCTTTATGAACTGGGTGCACTCAAAGATTTCTTAAAATTCATAAATTAGATTTCAGGCAAGGAAAAGCAGGTAAGCTAATTGCAAATTTTCACTTCTTTCAATCCTCCAAATCCATACCTCAAGTCTTATCCCCAGTTCTGTAGCAAACTACCCGCTATAGCTTCTCCTCTGTCCTGACCCCATCTTTAGTGGATCATACAGATAATACCCACTACCCAGGGTTCTTTCTCCATACTCATTGATTCATCCTACTACTCAACTTCAACAGGTATATTATAGGAATCTTCTGGCCATTGCAGCCAGGGAAGCAGGCAGACTAACTACTAATTTGCACCTATCTCTACTCTCCTTTAAATCTAATCCCCAGTCTCAACCCCAACTGTGTAGCAGACTACTTGTTGTCTTGCCTCTCCTCACTCATTTCCCCAATTCTCAGATGACTAAGAAGATCCTGATGGTCCCATTCCTGTGACTTTTCAGCACCCTACAAACCAATCTATCCTCATTTGGAAGAGTAAGTTCCAAGTGTGTAGAATTGATATTTGGGAAATAGAATGGTTATGGATGAATGTGGGATAATGGAATTGGAGAATAAAATGGTGAGGGAAAAGGAAGAGGGAGATGAAGGAGGGAATATGGGGAGAGACAGGTAAATTTAAGGGTCATTTGAAGGTTATTATGGAAATCTAACACAGTAGAAGCTTCATATAATGTGTACGTATATGAAAGAAAACTAAATACAATCAGGAAATAATGAAGGAGACTGATGCCCCACTTAGCATCTTTTGTCACCAAATGAAACTATAGGTATCAGAATTGATTTGAGCTGGTGCCTAGACAGAGCCTTGCTTCTACACACTGGTGTCTGTGGTACAGAGAGGTACTCTAGAAGATTCCAAAATGTTGTCTTGCTTGCATGATATTGCTGGGGCAATCTTGGTACAAAACGCAACCAACCAACATCTAATTTTATTTAAAGCCCACTCCATAGGATGGTTTGTTTTTAAAAGAACAGAATACTAAAATGACTCCTAATGTCATTCTGCTATACACATAGATTAGTACCTTGCTAAGTCAAGGTCAGACAAGCTTCCTCCTCTAGAAGATGGGAAAAAAAAGGGACCTGCCAACAGATATTATGCAGAGAGTGATTGACCTTGGAACTGCAGCCTTAAATGAGATGTCTCCAACAAGTCCTTCCCCTACAAGCTCAGGGAACACTTCAGAAGAGAAGGCAGAAATCATGTAAAAGCCAGAGTGGATGGAGAATGCCAAGGAAAGGATGTCCTGCAACTCAACATGATAGTGGCATCTATAAACTCATAGAGACCCAGTTGGGGTGCACAGAGTCTGCAGGGATCAGCAACAAATGGAGTCCTAGAGGTTAAAGGAACAGTAGAAAAATGCCTGATCACACCCTAACTCAGAAGATATCTCCAATGTCTAGCCATAGCAAATTTTCTTCAATGGAGCCTTGCTGGGTAAACAAAGAACACTTAAAGGTGGGCCATGTTCCCAGGAGTAGATGAGTAAATGGTCAAGAAACAAGTCATGTCAAGACTTTTCCTTTCTTATTTTCCTTTTTTGAGTCTCTCTTACTTTTAAATTTTGTTTTATTTTTACATTTTATATATTTTTGTCTCTCTTTTTGCCATACAGTATATATATATGACATTTAGTTTAATCTTTTTTCTCCATGCTGGCCTCGAACTCAGAAATCTGCCTGCCTCTGCCTTCCAAGTGCTGGGATTAAAGGGGTGCACCACCACTGCCCGGTTTAGTTTAATATTCTTAATGAAACTTCTGAATGTGATGAATGTGTCTCTTTATCTGTTTCTTGTGGCTTTTGTAGGGGTGGGGCTGGGGGTAGGGTGGATGTCAGTATGGGTGTGTGTATGTGTTCTTTTCCTTCTATTTGTTGTTTTGTCCTATTCTGATGTTAGATTTTTATTTTATTTTCTCATTTTTCCTTAAAAGCCTGTTCTTTTACCAAATGAGAAAGAAGGAAAAGGGGTGGATCCTGATGGGAGAAGAGGTAAAGAGTAACTGGGAGGGGTACAGGGAGAGAAGCCATAGTCAGGATATAGTATGTGCGGAAAAATACCTATTTTCCATAAGAGAAAAAAGTAATAAATTATGCTAAAATGTATTCACCACAATTAAGGAGCATTTAAAAAAAATCCTCTTAACAAAACATATATTTCAAAAAATATTAACCCAGAATTGCTCCTGTCTAAAAGAAATACAGGGACAAAGAGTGGAGCAGAGACTGAAGGAAAGGCCATCCATGCACTGCTCCTCCTGGGAATTCATCCTATATACAGTTACCAAACCCAGACACTACTGTGGATGTCAAGAAGTGCTTGCTGACAGGCACCTGATATAGCTGTCTCCTGAGAGGCTTGGCCAGAGCCTTACCAATACAGAAGTGAATGCTTGTAGCCAACCATGGAACTTAGCACAGGGACCCCAATGGAGGGGTTCGGGGAAGGACTGCAGGAACTGAAGGGTTTAGCAACCTCATAGGTAGAACAACAATATTAACAAAACAAACACCAAAGAGCTCCTAGGGACTAAACCACCAACCAAAGAGTACAGATGGAGGGACCCATGGCTCTTTCTGCATGCATATGTATCAGAGGATGGCCTTATCTCATATCAATGGAAAGGGAGAACCTTGGTCCAGTGAAGGCTCAATGTCCCAGTGTTGGGGAATGCTAGAGAAGCGAAGCAGGAATGGGTGGGTTGGTGGGGGGAGCCCTCACATAGAAACAGGGGGAGGGGGAGGGAATAGGGGGTTTCTAGAGGGGAAACTGTGTAAAAGGGGATAACAATTTAAATGTAAATTAATAAAATAGCCAATAAAAATTACAATAAAGAGCATGGGTCCCTGACTGCCTGGACTGGTGCTCTGAGCAGACCTTGGGCACAAAATCTACAGCCAGCCCTACAACACCCAGAGGAATCTTCACTCCCAGATGCTCTGACATACCCAGGATCAAGGGATCAGAGGTGAGGAAGACCCAAAATCTATCTCAACACAGGGAGGAATTGGGACTAGCGGGACCCAGGCACCCAGGAAGTCCTGACCAGTAGCACAAGTTCCTTTCAATCTGGGCCAGTGCCCTGAGAAGACCATGGACAGAGGAAGCTCCATTCCCATGCTCTCTAACACAACCAGGATCACAGGATCATGGGATCTTAGGAGCTTGGTCACACCAGGATCTCAAGGTCCCAGAGGAAGCTTGACTCCCAGGAGCTTTGACACACTCAGGATATCCAGATCACAGAATCACAGGATCACAGAAACAGCAGAATACTGAGGAATTCTGACACAACCAGGATCACAGGAAGGGCATGCTCCAGTCAGATATATTGCAGGCAGGGAGTACTAGAGATAATCAGATGTATGAAGGCAAAGATAAAAACACAAGCAACAGAAACCAAGCTTACTTGGAATTATCAGGACACAATTCTCCCACCATAGCAAGTCTTGGATACATCATCATACTAGAAAAATGAGATGCAGATATAAAATCACTTCTCATCCTGGTGATAGACGACTTTAAGAAGGATATAAATAAGTCCCTTAAAGAAATGCAAAACACAAGTAAACAGCTAGAAGCCCTTAGACAGGAAACACAAAAGTCCCTTAAAGAATTACAGGAAAACACAAACAGGCAAAGAAAATATACAAAACCATCCAAGAACTAAAAATAGAAATAGAATCAATAAAGAAATCACAGGTGGAGACAACCCTGGAGTTAGAAAACCTAGGAAAGAGATCAGGAGTTATAGATGCAAGCATCACCAACAGAATACAAGAGATAGAAGAGAGAATCTCAGGTTCAGAAGATACTATAGAAAACATTGACACAACAGTCAAAATGCAAAAAGCTCCTAACTCAAAACATCCAGGAAATCCAGGACATAATGAGAAGACCAAACCTAAGGATAATAGGAATAGAAGAGTGTGAAGACTCCCAACTTAAAGGGCCAGTAAATATCTTCGACAAAATTATAGAAGAAAATTTCCCTAACCTAAAGAAAGTGATGTCCATGAATATACAAGAAGCCTACAGAACTCCAAATAGACTGGACCAGAAAAGAAATTCCTCCTGTCACATGATAATCAAAACACCAAATGCACTAAATGAAAGAATTTTAAAAGCAGTAAGGAAGAAAGGTCAAGTAACATATAAAGGCAGTCCTATTAGAATTACACCAGACTTATCACCAGAGACTATGAAAGCTAGAAGATCCTGGGCAGATGTCATACTGACCCTATAAGAACATAAATTCCAGCCCAGGCTACTATACCCAGCAAAACTCTCAATTACCATAGATGGAGAAACCAAAGTATTCCATGACAAAACAAAATTTATACAGTATCTTCCCACAAATCTAGTCCTACAAAGGCTAATAAATGGAAAACACCAACAGAAGGATGGAAACTACATCCTAGAAAAAGCAAGAAAGTAGTCTTTCAACAAACCCAAAAGAAGATAGCCACACAAACATAATGCCACCCCTAACAACAAAAATAACAGGAAGTAACAATCACTTTTCCTTAATATCTCTTAAGATCAATGAACTCAATTCCCCAAAAGAGACATAGACTAACACACTGGATACATAAACAGGACCCAGCACTTTTCATAAAGGAAAGACACCTCAGTGATAAAGACAGACACTACTTCAGTGTACAGGGCTGGAAAACAATTTTATAAGCATGTGGTCCCAAGAAACAAGCAGGAGTAGCCATTCTAATATCTGATAAAATCGACTTCCAACCAAAAGTCATCAAAAAAAAAAGATAAGGAATAACAATTCATACTCATCAAAGGAAAAATCTACCAAGAAGATCTCTCAATTCTGAACATCTATGCTCCAAATGGAAGGGTACCCACATTTATAAAATAAACTTTACTAAAGCTCAAAGGACACATCACACCCCACACAATAATAGTGGGAGACTTTAACACCCTACTCTCAGCAAATGATAGATCATGAAACAGAAACACAGAGACACAGACACAGTGAAACACACAGAAGTTGTGAAACAAATGGATCTAGCAGATATTTATAGAACATTTCATTCTAAAGCAAAAATATATAATTTCTTCTCAGCACCTCATGGCACCTTCTCCAAAATTGACCATATAATTGGCCACAAAGCAGGCCTCAACAGATACGAGAAGACTGAAATAATCCCATGAATCCTATCAGATCACCATGGACTAAGGCTGGTCTTAAATTCCAACAAAAACAACGGAAAATACACATGGAAACTTAATAATGCTCTACTCAATAACTTGGTCAAGGAAGAAATAAAGAAATTAAAGGCTTTTTTAGACTTTATTGAAAATGAAGGCACATCATACCAAAACTTATGGAACACAATGAAATCAGTGGTAAGAGGAAAACTCATAGCTCTAAGTGTCTCCAAGAAGAAACTGAACAGAGCTTACACTAGCAGCTTGACACCACACCTGGAAGCTCTAGAACAAAAAGAAGCAAATATACCCAAGAGGAGTAGATGGCAGGACATAATCAGACTTGGGTTGAAATTAACCAAATAGAAACAAAAAGAACTATACAAAGAATCAACAAATCCAGGAGCTGGTTCTTTGAGAAAATCAAGATTGATAAACCCTTAGCCAAAGGGCACAGAGAGAGTATAAAAATTAATAAAATAAAAAATAAAAATGAAGACATAACAAGGAAACATATCTTAAAATAATTATTCTGTTTCTTCAATATTAACAGTTGAAAATATTAAAATCATGTTTTATAAACACCACGGAAAAATTGCAATAAATATAAACAAATAAATTCTGTTCTATGATTCCAGGTACCTACTCAGAAGTCTGAGGTTTGAGTACCAGAAGTTCAGGTCTTGCTTGGGTAAGTTTTTTGAGACCCTGCCTCAATATATATATATATATATATATATATATATATATATATATACATATTTATATACATATATATATGTATATATATATATACATATGACTCTGTATATGCATGTATATGTGTGTGTGTGTGTGTGTGTGTATGTGTGTGTGTATAAAGAGAGTTTGTGATACTACTCAGATTTAGAATACTGGCTGAGCATACAAGAGGTGATAGACCTTAGGCTTAGTCTATAGCAAACAAAAATCAAAAGATTTAAGATACAAAAGGCATAAATGTTATACATGTATGACAAAGGGCTCATATGTGGAATACATAATGTCAATCATGTAACTATATATAGAGAATAGCATAGTAAATGTGGAGGCAGGAGAAGATCCTTAGGAGATAAGATACTAACTGTGCATATCATCAAAGACTGCCCTCCCATTTCCCTGATTCATCTTTAACTCCTGTTCCTACAACAAGAGACATTTGTCCTGCATGCTGCCTGGGATTTTCTCATTTGACTTGCTCCTTCATAATCTGACATTTGCTAACAGGCTAGCAGTTCTGTTGTTCCTGCAAGATGGCCAATGCCAGGACATAGGTTATTAGTGCATATATTATCTGACATATGCAGCCACCTCTTTAGGTTCTTTTGGTGGAGGAGGAGTGACACCAACATGCAGGTCAGTTTGTGGCAGATTAAGAGAATTATCTAAAACACACTTTGTTATACAACATGAAAACACTGTTTATTAAATATATATCCAAAGACTATGATAGCTGAGGTCATCCTAAGTGAATACCTAAATGATAAAATATAAATAAAATTCGACCTTAAGATATCTCATTTCATGAATGGGAATGAAGACATTAGATAATGAAGATAAGTTTATGGTTAAAACAGGAATACATAGAATTAAAATTAAGAAGTAAATGTCTCTATGATTAGAGTGAAATAAATTTTATTTCCTGTTGGACTCTCCCTGGATAAGAAGCATAAGGTTTCTTTCATTTGTGTTTGGTTCTTTGGGTTTTTTGTTGTTGTTTTACAGTTTTTATCCAGTGTATATAAGTGTTTATTACCAGAAAACATATGTAGAACTAGAGAACAACTTGAAATAAGTTGTTCTTTTCTATTACCATATGGAATTCTCTTGGGGTGGCACTCAGGTCATAAGAATTGTTGGCAGGCACCATTACATTCCAAGCCATCTGGTTAAACTTAGGGTTATTGCTTCTATAAATACTTGATGAAATGCTTCTGTTGACTTTTCTTTTTATTTTAATTATCTGATGTCATGAGCTCTTTGTTACTGTTATTGCAAATGGGCCATTATAGTATCAATTCACATGAAAAAATGTAAGTGAAACATCTCTAGAGGTTTTAGTAAGACTTTAGTAAGGAGTATGGTCCTCAGAGTCCCATTGTCCAGCTCTGGGCTCACTCCTTAGTCTGGAGAAGACTTGCTGGAACCCAAAGAGAATCCTCCTTACCCCTGGAAAATTTTTGGCGGCCTCCAAATAACCAGCCAAACCCTTCCTAGTCTGGGCACCTAAGACACCCTGCTGAGATGAGTTGTGCTGGGTCCCCATTGTCTATCTTAGGAGCAAGTCTTTGGTTCTGAGGTCCTTTGTAGGACTCCAAGAGTCTCCTAGCATCCTGTGGAGGCTTACAGAAATCCTAGGAACTACCACCTTAAAACATTGCCCCATAAATCCTTTGCCAGTGGGGTCTGTCTGAGGCAGAGGCAGCAGAGTTGAGCACCCTGACCTCCATTGTCTAGCCCAGAATTTCCCCTAACTTCCCATGAAGTTCTGCTACCATCAGGATCATCTAGTCAACACCAGGGAAAACTAGGTGTCTAAAGGACAGTGTTTTGTACAAAATCCAAAATAACCAAGGCAATATGGCAACACAAAACCCCCTATTCTGGTACAACAAACCCCAGATGTCCTAATAAAGTAGAAGTAGAAGAAGAGGATCTTATTTCCAATCTTATATAGAACATAGATTCCTTTGAGGAGGACATTAATAAATCCTTTAAGGAAATACAAGAAAATACATGTAAACAGGTAGAGGCATTAAAAGATAAAGATAAAATAAATATAAAAAATATGCAGTAAAATACAACCAAATAAGTGGAGTATATGAATAAAACTGTCCAAAACCTGAAAAAGGAAATAGAAGGAATAAACAAAGCACAAACTGAAGCAATCCTAGAGACCAAAAATCAAGGAAAGAGAACAGGAACTACAGTCATAAGCGTCACCAACAGAATACAGGATACAGAAGAGATAATCTTAAGGGTAGAAGACACAATAGAAGAAATCACCAAATTAGTCACCAAAAGACAGGTCATGGAGATTGAAAGTAAACAGAGAAATAATGAAACTAACAAAGGTCAAGACTCAAAAGGAGCTACCAAATATCTATGGAATAATTCACCCAAACAGAAAAGAATATATGTTCTTATAAGCACCTAACAAAACCTTCTAAATATTGACCATATAATTGGTCACAATGGAAACCTCAAGACATATTAAAAGACTGAAATGACCTTATGCATCTCATTAGACCACTATGGTATTCAACCACAAAAGAAACAGAAATCCTACAAATACATGGAAACTGAACAACTCTCTATTCAATGATCACTATGTGTGATGGTTTGTATATACTCTGCCCAGGGAGTGGTACTATTAGAAGGTGTGGCCCTGTTGGAGTTGGTGTGTCACTCTGGGTGTGGGCTATAAAACTATAAGACCCTCATTATAGCTACCTGCTAGTCTTCCACTAGCAGCCTTCAGATGAAGATGTAGAACTTTCAGCTCTGCCTGCATCATGCCTGCCTAGATACTACCCTGTTCTCACCTTGATGATGACAGACTGAACCACTGAACCTGAAAGCCAACCCAATTAAATGTTGTCCTATATAAGACTTGCCTTGGTCATGTTGCCTGTTCACAATAGTAACTAACTAAGACACTGGTTCAGTAAAGAAATAAAGATACTAAGGACTTTCTAGAATGCAATTAAAATGTGTGCATAACATAATCAAACTTATGGGACACTATGAAAGCAGTCCTTAGAGGAAAGTTCATAGCATTAAATGTGTTCAAAAAGAAACTTAAGCTTCCTTATTCTAAAAAAAATAAAAGTATATCTGAAAGTTCTAGGAAAAAAAAATAAGAAAACACATCCAGGATGTATAGATGGCAGAAAATGATCAAACTCAATAAGAAACAAAGAAAACAATACAAAGAACCAAAACCAAGAGCTGGTTCTTTGAGAAAATCAACAATATAGATTAACCCTTAGCCAAACAAACTAAAAAGCAGAGAGACATTACCCAAATGAACGAAATCAGAAATGAAAAGGAAGATATAACAATGGACACTGAAGAAATTCAAAGAATCATTAGGTCTTACTTCAAAAGCCTATATTCCACAAAATTGGAAAATCTAAATGAAATGGCTGATTTTCTAGGCAGATACCAATTACAAACACTAAATCAAGATCAGGTAAATATATTCATTAACCCTACCATCTGACAGAGGGTTAATATCAAAAATGTATAAATAATTCAAGAAGTTAGACACCAACAATCCAAATAAACCTATTTTAAAAACAGAGATACAGTGCTAAACAGAGACTTCTCAACAGAGGAATCTTGAATGGCAGAGAAGCACCTAAAGAAATGTTTAAATCATTAGTCATCGGAGAAATGTAAATCAAAATGACTCTGAGACTCCATTTTGTGCCAGTCAGAATGGCTAAAATCAAAACTCAAGTGATAGCACATTCTGGCGAGGATGTGAACAAGGGAAAAAAAAACCCTCCTCCACTGTTAGTGGGAGTGCAAACTTATATAACCACTCTTGGAATCAATTTGGCAGTTCCTAAGAAATTTGTAAATAGTTCTACCTCAATAACCAGATATATCACTCCTAGATGTATATGCAAAAGATACTCTACCATCTCACAAGAACACTTACTCAACTATATTTGTAGCAGTTTTATTTGTAATAGCCAGAAACTTAGATTTCACTCAACTGAAGAATGGATAAAAATATATGATTCAAGCACTTATAAGGGAATATATACCTTGCGTGTCTTTTTGGGTCTGGGTACTCCCTTATAAGTGGATATTGGACATGAAATGCAGCATAGCCAATGAAACCAAATAACAAGGAGGACCCAAGGTAGGATGCTTGAATCTGTCTTAGAAAGAGAAACATAATAGATATGAGAGGTCAATGGAAGGAAAGAACTGGGTGGAAGAGGAGATGAGAATGGGAACAGGGTGGGAGGGGAGATTATACCTAGGTGTAGCAAGAGAGAGAAAGAAGAAAAATTGACAGTGGCTGGGCAATATGTAGAATGTGCCAGAGTATTGGGATACGGGGAGGCCGGAGATAGTCTATGGGGGCGACTCTAGCAGGGGCCAGATATGGATTCTGAAATACTCACTTCCTGCTAACCAGGCAGGACTACCAGTGGAAGGGTAAGGATAGCAACTGAGCCGCAAAATCTTTGACCCAAAATGTGTCATGCCTACAAGATATGCAGGGACAAAGATACAGTAGAGACTCAAGGAATGGAAAACCAATTACTACCACAAGTTGAGACCCATCCCCTGGGCAAGAACCAATTCCTGATAATAGTAATGATACTATGTTATGCTTGAAGACAAGAACCTAGCATAGCTGTCCTCTGAGAGACTCCACACAGCAGCCAATGAAAACAGATTCAGAGACACACAGCCAAACATTAGGTGCAGCTCGGGGAGTCTTACAAGGAGTTGTGAGAAGGACTGGAAACAGAAGAGAATAAGGACTCCACAGGAAGAACAACTAAGTCAACTAATCTGACCCCTTGGATGCTCTCAGAGACTGAATCACCAATCAAAGAGCAAGCACAGGCCGGACCTAGGCCCCTTGCACATATGTAGCAGATGAGCATCTTGATCTTCATTTGGGTCCTCCAAACTAGAGCAGGGCCTGTCCATGAGCCTGATACTGGCATGCATTGAGTTAAAAAGAGAAATATAGTTAGCGAATGATCATATCTTAAGCCAGGAATTCTGTTATAAAAGATACATTTTTGTTTAAAAATTGATGCAAATTGTAACAGATTAATAAGCATTATTAGTTTATCTGGTAAGATTACTTATTAAAATATCTACAAACGTGTGTTTGAAATAATAGATAAAAACATCAGAAAACATATAAACTGTACTACTGAAAAGGTGTTTGTGTTCTGTAAAATAATACTAATTTGCAATTAACAGTGAAAAGTCCAGCTGCTCTTGAGGGCTAATTTTAAAACTTTTAAAAGGAGTTTTAAAGGTACCATTTGGCTACCAAGTTTCAGTAGATTGGCCAGGCTCTCCTCAAACTCCCAGGCTCTAGTGATGATCTTCCTCTACCTATGCCCTCTGAGTATCTGGGGCAAAAAGTTTGTACCACTTTGAAATTTCCTAATATATTTACAATTCTTTCTACCATGGATTCAATGATTAGCAGTTAATGTTGAGCATATTATATAGCTATAGTAAAGAAAATGACTACTTTGTATAATGATTATTTTGTATTACGCTAGGAAAACCTAAATGAGAAACTAAAACTCACTTGACCACATAAATTCAATGTGAATGTGAATGGAAAAAAAAATCCAGCTTATGACAACCAGTCTCTGCTAAAGCAGTAATAGAAAATGTTAGAATGTGATGCTTCTATTTTATAACCATTGATTTTAATGGTCAATTCTAGTGTCTATGTTTGCCAGCATCATGTCATATTTGTGTTAGTATTATTTTCTTAAATGTCCAATATAACTATGCTCATTTGACCCTTGCATATTAAGCCCTGGGCTCCTCTTCTTCTCTTCATTCCTTCCTTTCTTTATTCTCTCTTTTCTTTCTTTCTCTCTTTCTTTCTTTCCTTCTTTCTTTCACAGTGCTGTGTATAAAAATTGTCAAAAATTCTGAAGAGACAATTCACATATAAATAATATTAAATTGTATAAGAGTGCCTCAGAAATTATTTAAGCATACTAAGAGTTTTGTGTTTAAAGTTATAACAGTATCTAAAAGACATCACATAAAGTCATTGTATTTCTTAGCCAGTTTCTTTTTACTATAGCTGTATAATATCTTAAATCGTAGCTGCTACTCACTCAGCAAAGGTCATAAACATTTTTAAAATGGGTAAGTTAGCCTGGAGATGGTACCTACCAATGAGAATAAGTAAAATTAAAAATACTAATGACCTAAAGTGCTACTCATATGAATCAACTTGAATGATGGTATTTTCCATGAATACAAAATGTTTCATGAGGCTGGGCAGACACCTCGGCAATTAGGAACTCTTGTTGCTCTTTTAGGAGACTTGGATTCAATTACAAACCCTAGATGGTCATTCACAATCATTCATAATTCCACTTCTAGGGTATGCAAAGCCCTCTTCTGACATCTGCAGGCATAACACAATTATGTGGTAGCAGGTATACAGTTCAGCCAAATATATATACACAAAAAAATAAATATCTAAAAATGTTGCAGCCATTTTGGAATTTGTACTGCAGGAAGTTAATAATATATTCAAACACAGTGGGTAATGACTGTTATCCCAGCTCTCAAGTAGATGAACTGGGAGGATTAATGTTTGTTCAAGATAAGCCTGAGCTGTAGAGAAATTTTTATATCATCCTAAGCTTGAATCTCTGACTCAAAAAAAAATATATATATAATAATATATATTATTATTAATATAATATAATTATAATATAATAATACAATAAAATAAAATAATATAATATATATAATATATATAATAATATATATAATATATATATATATTTAGTTAGAAACAAAGTCTTTACATGAAAATGAGAAATGATGATGGAAACTTTTCTTGTAGAAAGGAAAAGACAAAAGGGTGTGGCAACATCTTGTAATTGGTAAGAAAATGTTACTTTGAACTTCTGTACTGGCTAAAAGATATTTTAAAATTAAATTACTTCATACTGGTTTCAGTACTTCCTCTGTTCTCTGGACTTGTTACTAATTTCTCATAGATTCATAAAATTTCCCTAACTTCAGGACTTCTTTATACTGCAAAATATCAAAGAGTATCTAAATTTTTTTTATTTTTTATTTTTTTTTAAAGATTTTTTATTTATTATATGTAAGTACACTGTAGCTGTCTTCAGACACACCAGAAGAGGGTGTCAGATCTCATTACAGGTGGTTGTGAGCCACCATGTGGTTGCTGGGATTTGAACTCTGGACCTTCGGAAGAGCAGTCAGTGCTCTTAACCCACTGAGCCATCTCGCCAGCCCGAGTATCTAAATTACAATGATCAATTCCCTTTCTATTCAAATAGATAGTTGTTACTGTCATTTTATTGTCTTAAAGCATGTCAAGAGATATCTTGATACTCAAGACATGAATATAGGAAGAACAATAATACCAACCAACCAGGACTCGACCCCCCCCACCCCAAGAGCTCCCAGGAACTAAACCACCAACCAAGTTGTACACATTGAGGAACCAATGGCTCCAGCTGCATATGTAGCAGGGGATGTCCTTGTCCGGCATTAATAGGAGGAGAAGCCTTTAGTCCTGTGAAGGCTTGATTCCCCAGTGTAGGGGAATGCCAGGGTGGTGCAGTTGGACTAGGTGGGTGAGTAGGAGAGGGAGCATCCTCATGCAAGCAGGGAGAGGGGGATGGGAAGTGAGGGATCCAGAGGGGAAACTAGGAAAGGGGATAGCATTTGAAATGTAAATACATAAAATATCTACTAAAAAAAAGACATGCCTATAAATGTTTCCATGAATGAGAGAATAACTTAATGTTATGCTTACTCATAAAGTACAAAACTTAAAATGTTAGGAAGACAATAAACTTAAACTAAAAGTTTGGCCAAATTTTAAAAAGTTGACAAAACAAAAATGTGTCTGTCCATATATTGATTATTTACTGAAATTAACATGTAAAATTATGAATTTGCACAGCCAAATTAATACCAATTTATTAGAAAATTTCTCACATATATTTAATAATCACATTCTTCTCTTATAATCCAATTTGTGCTTTATTATCCATCTCAAATAAAAATTCACATTTACCCAGAAATTTATGTTCAATGATTTTGATATCAATTCTAGTAACAATAGTAAAAGATAGAAAATAATGAATGTTACCATTGAGAAGAGATAAGTTAAAAACATATATATATACATATATACACAAACACACACACACACACACACACACACACACACACACACACACACATATATATATATATATATATATATATATATATATATATATATATATATATATATATATGCACAAGGATTCCAGTCTGTGTGTAGGCTGTGAGAAAGATCCTGATTCATTTTACTAATTGATAATAGGAAGAGAAAGAATAATATGTGAATAATATGTGTTCTGAGTTTAAGGGCTTCTTATATACACAATGAATTACAGAACAGTGAGGGTGATAGGAGACCATATCTGGGAAAACAAAAGCAACAAACAAAAAACCTTTACAATTATGTTCATTGTACATTTATGGCTAGAAGATCCTAGGATATACATTTAAAATAATACAAACTATTGATTTTTATTATTTTGAGAAAATACATAGGCTGAGGAGAAATATAATAAAAGGTAAATTATTTTATTAGTAGACATCCAGCATACAAATTTGGGAGGAACAAGAATATCTATGCTGTTACATAAAAGCAAAATTATCCTTATGGGTTTACAAAGAGACAAATTATGCATGATTATTGATTTTTTCATACCATAGATAGTACATCTGCCATAGAACAATTTTTAATATTTATAATTTTAATTATATGTACATGTGTATATGAGTCTGTCTGTCCATCTATCTGTCTATCTATCTATCTATTTCTCTCCAAATTATGTGAGCGTGTATGTGTGTGTGTGTGTGTGTGTGTGTGTGTGTGTGTAATATCTGTTTTGGGGGAGACTAGAAGCTTCACAGATCCCCTGGAGTTTGCTTTACAGGTGGCTCTGTGGTGCCTGACATGTGTGTTGAGAACTGAACTCTGGTCCTCTGCAAGAAGAACATGTACCTTAAACTGATGTGCTCTCTCTCCAGCTAGCCATGTCCTTTTTCTTTTTAAGTATAAGAGATGTCATTGAGTAAACAGTCCAGAGACATCAATATATGATTGATATAAAATGAGGCATCAATGACAAAGAGGCCAAAACCACACAATAGAAAAATGAAAGCATTTTTAAGAAATGCTGCTGGACTAATTGGATGTCTGCGTGTAGAAGAATTCACATAGATCCATATTGATCACCTTGCATGAAACTCAAGTACAAGTGGATCAGGACCTTAACATAAAACCAGATACATGAAAACTCATTGAATAGAAAGAAGGAAATAGCCTTGAATACCAGCATGAAGGGATACCCATGGGGCCTTATCTGCTCAGAGGAGAAGAAGGTGATGGGGGAAGGATTATGGGAATAAGTGATGTGGAGAGGGGCAGTGGGCAGGATGTAAAGTCAATAAGTAAAAAGAAAATAAATTAAATTAAGAAAAACATGTGTAAAATATATATAATGTGAAATCTGCGGAGCAAGAAAAGTCCCTGAAACCCAGTAAATCTTATACTGTTGCAGGTTTATTTTGGATATTGGGGAATTGGTCTAATTTCTCTTTTTATTAGATATTTTCTTTATTTACATTTCA